>NW_006408629.1:724968-801666 GCF_000296735.1 Chrysochloris asiatica
TGGTCAGCAGTTTCAAACTACCAGCTGTTCCACAGGAGAAACAGGAGGCTTTCTGCTTGTGTAAAAATAGACCCTATATAGGGTCACAGGAGATCTGGTAGCATAGTGGTTTCGAATTGGGCTGCGAACCACAAGGTCAGCAGTTTGAAACGACCAGCTGTTCTGCAGGAGAAAGATGAGACTTTCTGTTCCAGTAAAGATTTACAGCCTTGGAAACCCTGTACAGGGTCACTATGAGTTGGAACTGACTCCACAGCACATAACTACCACCACCATATAGGGTCACAGCCAGAGTGCTCCTTGGAGGCCAAGATGGCTCGTCTCTCATGCTTCAGACATATTGTCAGGAGGGACCAGTCACTGGAGAAGGATATCATGTTTGGCAAGGTAGAGGGTCAGAGAAAAGAGGAAGACCCCCAACGAGATGGATTGGGCAAGTGGCAGCATCGATGGGCTCAAATGTGGCAATAGTAGTGAGGTTGGCCCAGGATCGGGCAGTGTTTCGTTCTGCTCTGCATAAGTTTGCTATGAGTCGGTACCAACTCGATGGCACCTAACAACAACAACAACATACAGGGTTGCTATGAGTTGGAACCGATTCCACTGCACATAATCACCAACACAACCATGTATATCATTCTAGAAAATGTTCTTAATATGATGGGTTTGGAATTTATTTGAAGAGTAGTTTTAATTGTATGAAATAGTAATCATTTTACTGTGAAGATATAATTCAGTTCTCTCATACAGTTTTTGTCAGATTTGCCAAAGGCTGAAGAAACAGATTTGGCAACCATACTTTTAGATATTTTTATTGTCTCGTTTTTTCCCTTGATAGTAGTTTTATTTTTACATTTGCAAATTCCTTTCCTATATTGCTTTATGTATTCAGAAAGTGTCTCTTCAAAGTTTTCTTTATAATAATAAGATAACTATTTTTTAAAACTGGTAAAAAAAAAATAATAAAATAATAAGTTCCTGTAATGAGGATCCATGGTATTATTCAAACTTGCAAAATGAAATTAAAATAAATTTGTTTTAACTTACTGCTAGTCTTCATAATCATTCTTGATTAATTCCTTAGCAACAAAATTTAAAAAAACAACAATTGCATGTTAAACTTTTCATTGTCAAAATGAAACCAACATGAGGAGAAGTGGCCTGTTTTAAAGAAAAAATCCAAATATCTACAATGAAACTACTCATAAAAGGTGATTAAATATTAATAATGGTACAAAATTTCCACTGTTCTCTGCTGTGGGTTAATGCGCCAAACTGCAAAGCCATTTGAACTGCAGGATCAGTGGTTCAAGCTCACCAGCTGCTCCTCGGAAACCCTATAGAGGGTCACTATGAGTTGGAACAGAGTCAACGGCACTTAACAACAACAACAGTACACTCATTGGAGTCCTGGTGTGATGCTGTAGGTTAGTGCATTGGACTGCAAGGTCAGTTTGAACCACAAGGTTGACAGTTCAAGCTCACCAGCCGCTCCTTAGAAACCCAATACAGAGTCACTATGAAGGAGCTCTGGTAGCGTAGTGGTTATGAATCGGGCTGCGAACGTTAAGGCCAGCAGTTCGAAACCACCAGCCGCTCCGCAGGAGAAAGATGAGGCGTTCTGCTCCCTTAAAGATTTATAGCCTCAGAAACCCTGTACAGGGTCGCTATGGGTCGGAACCGACTCGACGACACTAAACAACAACTACAACATGAGTCAGAAACGACTCAATGGCACTTAAAAACAACAACAACAAATACTCAGTATTTCAGATTTTTCTCATTATGATAGATTACAAAGAACAATTACAATTTATTAGTATTTTAGGTGAAATATTATTTGCTTCTAAAACTAATCATTCTATAAACCCAATAGATATTTTCTTCTCAAGATTATTGAAGCTAAAGATGAGTAAATCATAAATTCACTTGATCCTCTTATAAATAAATTCAAGTTAAACTTATTTAAAGAGATTAATACACAGATGTTATGGGACCAGACTAATCATATTTACTGCTTGTTAGCTGCTGTGTTTAGCATTGAACAAATTGTCTTGAAGTATATGCTGTCCTAGAGGAAAACTTGAAGACTTTGTTAAAACAAAATGAAAGGAATTTATTGAGACCACAAGGCACATTAGAATGGGAAATCCTGGAAACCACAGAAAAGCCATGACTCCAATGAGTGGAAGATTCCTTCTACTGATTCAGTGCAGAACCAGGAAACAATGAGGGATAGATATTACTGGTGCATCAGTCATCAGTTACATGGAAGGCAGGATTTATCAGGGTAAAGGGAGTGGGGATGGTCTCCTATGTTTGATTATATTATTATAGCTGGCTTTGTGGGGAAAAGTTCCAGAGCATAAATCTACAGGACATAATTGTTAGGTGATCTTAGCATGATTACAGAGCCCATGTTCTAAAAATGTTATTGTTTAGTGTCTTTGAGTTGGTTCTGACTCATAGCAACCTTAGATACAAGACAAAGAAACACTGCCTGGTCCAGCTTAATCCTCACATTTGTTTCTGTGCTTAACCCACTGATGATGTCACTGTGTCAGTTCATCTTGTTGGGATATTCCTATTTTTGCTGACCCTCTACGTTTCCAAGCACAATATTCTTCTCCAGGGATTGGTCCCTCCTGTGAGAAATAAATTCTCAAGATAGTCCACCTTCAGGAATCAGGGGTCCAGGAAATCACTAAATCAGGCATAGATTATTGATTAACATAGCAACAGTGGCCTATGCATCTGGGATATGTAAGCAGGATGAATTGAGGAAAGGGGAAAGAAGCTGTTTGAGGATTAGGAACTTTAAATAAGAATGTTAACATCAAGGGAAAGTAGGCAATGATGTCTGGGAAAGATTGTTAACTCCCTAGTACTCAGTCAATGAGGAACCAGGAGGGACTTTCTAAAGCTAGGAGAATAAAATGCTTTGCAAAACGACTGCACGAGTGCCTCTGTCCATGTCTTCTGGGTGTGGCACCTGGTTTTGCAAAATCAAATAAAAAAGCTCCACTCTCACTAAAATGAGTACAGATTAGATTTCTTGAGTGTTTGTCAGTAAACACTTGTGGCAGCTCATCAGTGAGCTATAACCAAGAGGGTCTGAGGCAGTTCCAGGGTACAGACAATGTTTCTCACATTTGTGAAAATATGTCCAAAATACGAGAGGGAAATTCTCACCACCCTTGCTTCTAAGGAGCATACTGGCTTCCCTTCCTTCAAGGCAAATTTACTTGTTCTGGTAGCTTATCATATTTTTAAAATTCTTCTCCAACAACATAATTCAAATGCATCATCCAATCTTCTACAGTGTTCCGTATTCATTGTTAGACTTTCACAAGCATATGAGGTAATTCAAAATATCATTGCTTAGGTCAGGCGCACGTTACTCCTCAAATTAACATCTTTGCTTTTGAAGATATTGAACTTTAAAGAGGTCTTTTGCAGTAGATTTGCCTAATGTAAAATAAAATTTAATTTCTTGACCACTGTGTCCACGAGCATTGATTGTGTATCCAAACAAAATAAAGTCTTCGAAAATTTCCATCTTTTTTCCACAATAGTGATGTTATTAATTAGTCCAGTTGTGAGGATTTTTGTTTTCATTACATTGAGATGCATCCCAATGATTTCAATGTTTTGCACAGAGCCAACTTTCATCAAAACAACAACAACAAAAAAAAAAACAACTAACAACAACAAAATAAAAGGAACCCTATCAGTAAGGAAGCTTTTGCTTCCTCTGCATTTAAGCTAAACAATGTTGGGTGTGTGTGTCTTGACTCAAATTGTAATTGAAACATTCTGTGTAAAATATCCTCAGGATATTTAACAATCTATTCATGGAATCCACCACTCTTCTTTCAATTTGTCATACTATGGTGACTTGGGTGTTGCTGGAATGCTGGAAGTACTGCTGATGGTATTTTAAATAGCAGTAGGGTCATTCATGGACTCCTGGTGTGGTACTGTAGGGTAAGCACTGGACACAAGGTCAGTTTGAACTGCAAGGTCAGTGGTTCAAACTCACCAGCTACACCTCAGAAACCCTTTATAGGGTTGAGTATGAACCAACTCAAATGGTAGTTAACAACAACAACAGTGTAAAAGACTAATAGCCTGTTGATAAAAAGCAAAAGTTAACCTGTGGTATGAGGTCAGACCTTGAATTAGTCATTTTGCTTGGAATAAAAGTCTTATTCAAAATACCTTGACAATATTGATAGTTACTGGTGATTGGTATGGAAAGGTTGGAAACAAACAGGAAGGATCAGTAGTTGGAAAAAAATGACCTTGGTGATAGAAATGATTCTGAAGATCGCATGATAGAATTTTGCGAGACCAATGACTTCTTCATTGCAGATGGAATTTTAGAACAACAAAAAGTGAAAAAGGCACACATGCACTGTGACAGTGTAATACACAGAAATAAATTAGACTACACCTGTGGGAAGAGATGGTGGAAAGCTCCATATCATCAATCAAAACCAAGCCAGGGCAAACTGCGTATCAGATCATCAACTACTCATATGCACTTCAGAATAAAGCTGAAGAAAATTGAAACAAATCCATAAGACCCAAAAATATAATCTTACCATTGTTGTTGTTGTTAGGTGCCATTAAGATGGTTCCGACTAATAGCAACCTTATGCACAGCAGACCGAAACACTGCCCAATCCTGGGCCAACCTCACTATTGTTGCCATGTGTAAGCCCATTGATGCTGCTACTTTGCGGATCCATCTCACTAGGGGGTCTTCCTCTTTTTCTCTGACCCTACACCTTATCAAACATGATATCCTTCTCTAGCAACTGGTCCTTCCTGACAATATGTCTGAAGGATGAGAGATGAAGTTTGGCCATCCTGACCTCCAAGGAGCACTCTGGCTGCACTTCTTCCAACACAGCTCTGTTGGTTCTTTTGGCAGCCATGACACTTTCAATATTCTCCTCCAACACCATAACTCAAAAGCACCAATTTTTCTACAGTCTTCCTTATCCACTGTCCAGCTTTCACATGCATATGAGGTTACTGAAAATACCATGGTCAGGCACACCTTAGTCTTCAAGCTGAATCTTTGCTCTTCAACACTTTAAAAAGGTCTTGTGCAGCAGATTTGCCTAATGCAATACACCCTTTGATTTCTTGACTGCTGGTTCCATGAGTGTTGATAGTTAATCCAGGAAGAATGAAGTCCTTGACAGCTTTAATCTTTTCTCCATTGATAAGAATGTTGTTTATTGGTCCAATGGTAAGGATTTATTTTTCTTTACATTGAGCTCAAATCCATACTGAAGGCTGTACTCTTTGATCTTCATCAGTAAATATTTTAAGTCTTCTTCACTTTCAGCAAGCAAGGTTGTATCATCTGCATAGCGCAGGGTGTTAATGAGTCTTCCTTACATCCTGATGCAACATTTTTCTTCATATAACCCAGCTTCTCAGATTATTTGCTCAGCATACAGCTTAATAAGTATGGTGAAAGAATACAACCGTGTTTCACGCCTTTCTTAATTTTAAACCATTCAGTGTTCCCATGTTCTGTTCGAACAACTGCCTCTTGGTCCATGTACAGATTTCTCATGAGCATGATTAAGTGTTCCAGAATACTCGTACTTTACAACGTTGTCCATAGCTTGTCATGATCTACACAATTGGAAGGTTTTGCATAGTCATAAAGCACAGGTAAACATCTTTCCAATATTCTCTATTTTCAGCCAAGATCCATCAGACATCAGAAATGATATCCCTCATTTAACGGCCTCTTCTGAACCCAGCTTGAACCTCTGTAAGTTCTCTGTCAGTGTATGCTGTCAGCCATTTCTGCATTACCTTGAGTAAAACTTAATTCACATGGGATGTCAAAGATATTGTCCGATGATTTCCACGTTCTGTATCTACCTGAATCAACCACCAATTTCAACAAAGTGATACAATACTGGAGGCACTCAATCACCTATGCTTAAAAAATTAAAAGACAGCTACCTGGTCAACTGATTGGAAGAGATCTGTATTTGTCGACATTTCAAAGAGAAGTAACACAACAGAATGCAGATCATTGGACAATAGTATTAACATCTCATGCAAGTAAAGTTTTACTAAAGGTAATTTAAAATAAAAATCACTGCCAGTGATTGAAGCTGGATTCAGATGATGCTATAGGATGTATAACTAAATCTATTCTTGAGGTTATCTCTAAATTCAGGTGGGATATGTTCAAGGTCATATTTTTACTTTCATGGACTTGTTTTTATTTTCTTCAGCTTCAGTCTTGCATATGAACAATTGATGGTCTGTTCCACAGTCTGCCCCTGGCTTGTTTTGGTTGAAGATATGGAGCTTTTCTCCTATCTCTTTTCATAGATGTTGTCAATCTGATTTCAGTGTGTTCCATCTGGTGACATCCATGTGTATAACTATCTTTTATGTTGTTTAAAAATGGTATTTGCAATGAAGTCATTGGTGTTACAAAATTCTGTAATGTGATCTCCAGCATCATTTCTATCACCAAGACCATATTTTCCAACTATTGATCCTTTTTGTTTGTTTCCAACCTTGGCATTGAGATCAACAGTAATTTTCAATATATCTTGATTGCATGTTTGATCAATTTCAGACTGAAGAAGTTGGTGAAATTCTTCAATTTCATCATCACTGGCTTTAGTTGTCTGTGTGTAAATTTAAATGATAGTAGTGTTAACTGGTCTTTCTTATAGACCTATGGATATTATCCTGTTACAGACTGCATTATACTTCAAGAAACATCTTGAAATGCTTTTTGTTTTGTTTTTTGTTTTTTTTTTTAATGATGAATGCAACACCATTCTTCTTCAATTTGTCATTCTTGGCGTAGTAAACCATGTGATTGTCAGATTCAGAATGGCCAAAACCAGTCCATTTCAGCTCACTAATACTTGGGATATCGAACTTTGTGTGTGCTCCATTTCATTTTTGACAACTTCCGTTTTTTCTAGATACATACTTTGTATATTCCATGCTCCAATTAATAATGATTGTTTCCAGCTTTTTTTTTTTTTTTTTTAAATTTTGAGTTGTATCCCAATCAGCAAATAAATGTGCCAAAGGCTTTACTCCACTCATGCCATTGCAGTTAACTGTACTTTGAGGTGGCACCTTTTCCTCAGTTGTATTTTGAGTGCCTTTCCATCCAAGAGGCTCGTCTTCCAGTACTGTATATGAAAATATTCTGGTGTTGTTCACCATATTTCAATATTCAGTATTCTGTTACTGTCTAACAGTTTTTCACTGTTATTCTTAAGGTTTTCAGTGATTGTTGTTGTTAAGTGCAGTCAAGTCGGTTCCTACCCATAGCAACCCTGTACAGGATTTCCAAGGCTATAAATCTTTATTGAAGAAGAGAGATGTCAGCTTGAGGACTAAGGTGCGCCTGACCCAGGCCATTGTGTTTTCAATAGCCTCATATGGATGCGAAAGCTGGACAGTGAATAAGGAAGATCGTAGAAGAATTGATGCCTTTGAGTTGTGGTGTTGGAGGAGAATACTGAAAGTGCCATGGACTGCCAAAAGAACCAATAGATCTGTTTTGGAAGAAGTGCAGCCAGAGTGCTCCTTGGAGACCAGGATGGCTAAGCTTCGTCTCTCCTACTGTGGACATATTGTCCGGAGGAAACAATAGTTGGAGAAGGATGTCATGCTGGGTAGGGTGGAGGGTCAGAGAAAAAGAGGAAGACCCCCAACGAGATGGATCAGCCAGGTGGCATCATTGATGGACTCAAGTGTGGCAGCGGTAGTGAGGTTGGCCCAGGATCAGACATTGTTTCGTTCTGCTGTGCATGGGGTCGCTATGAGTCAGTTCCGACTCGATGCCACCTGACAACAACAACAAATCTTTACAGGAGCAGAAAGCCTTATCTTTTTCCCATGGAGCAGCTGGTAGTTTTCAGTGATTAAGCGTCCATAATTAGTCTTCCTCTCCATCCTCCTAATCTGCTTTAGTCTGGAAGCTCAGTTGAAGTCTCTCAATCATGGGTGTACTCTGTTGGCATTTAAAATACCAGTGGCATAGCTTCTAGCATCACAGCAACACTTAAGTCACCACAGTACAACAAATTGACCAATGCTTGGTGCATTTAAATCTGAGCTACTTATTATTTCAAAATACTTAGCTATTCCATCGTGGCAGCAACATTGGGCTCAAGTTTAGCAACAATTGTAAGATCGGCACACATCATCACCACCACAACATACTTTATGTGATCAGACTTAATTCAATTTACTCTTTTATGTAGATTTTATGTAACAAATCTACAATGATGCTATTGGTATATTTGTACTCAAATCTCATATCAAATATAATGATACACAGCTTATTTATCAGTTGTTGTGTACTGGGTGCTCAATATTAACTCATTTGCTCTTCATCATTACTTTTTTGTATATATATAACTATGTTGTTCTTTTTAGGTGTTGTCGAGTCTATTCCAACCCATAGCTACCCTACATACAACAGAACAAAACAGTGCCAGGTCCTGTCCCATCCTCACAATTGCTGCTATGCTTGAGCCCATTGTTACTGCTAACTGTGCCAATCCATCGTGTTAAAGATCTCCCTTTTTTGCTGACCCTCTACTTTATCAAAGGAGCTCTGGTAGAGTAGTGGTTACAAATCGGGCTGCGAACCGGAAGGTCAGCAGTTCAAAACTACCAGCTACTCCGCGGGAGAAAGATGAGCCGATCTGCTCCCGTAAAGATTTACAGACTCGGAAACCCTATTCAGGGTCGCTATGGGTCGAAACTGACTCGACGGCACTTAACAAATACAACAACTACTTTATCAAGGATGATGTCCTTCTCCAGAGACTGGACACTCCTGATAATATTTCTAAAGTATGAGAGACAGAGTCTGGCCATCTTGGCTTCTAAGGAGCATTCTGGTTTTATTTCTTGTAACACAGATTTATATTACATATACAACTATGATATATAATAGATGGAAAAAGTAAGCAATGTGGGTAGAGTAAGTTACATTTCTAAGTTAACACAACTTAGGTGGTATTTGAACCCATGAAGTGTAGCTCTCAGTTACTATACTATAGTGCCTCTATATCCTTTTGATGACCTTTCCAGATTTTTCCATTATGGGATACATACCTCTTATTTCTATGTTTATGTATTTCATTTCTCTTGGCTTGAATTGAATTTATAATTTTCCTTGGATTATTGCATGAAAATTCTTCTTTGATTTCACTGATAGAGGATTTGTGAAAAAAAAATGCATTTATGAATGTTAGTTTTCTCATCTGTAAAATGAAAACTCATTTCACAAGACTAATGAGGGTATAACAGATAAAATATGCAAAATATTTTTTCTAAGTCACAATCGTTACCAATAAAAATTAATTGTGTTATTCCTTTCTTTGATAATTTAGAATTTGGAATTTGAGAAAGATGATATGTGTAGAGAAAACTGTACCATAAAAAAAATTTCCTTATTTGTGGAAAATTTTATACAACAATTGGCCTGTATTCAGTGGACAGTCAACTGATGAATGGATTTCCTCATTCTTTTCCATATGGCAACACTGAACACTGTTCCTATCCTCACTAAGTTTCTACATTTTTCATTTACTGACGATGAATTTATGAGACTCCCAAACTAGTGGAGATGTTAAGTCAATTTTTCTAAAGATGTGCATGATGGTTTAAAAGTTGTTATTTTGAAAAACTGAGTTACATAGTAGATGAGCTATTGTATGTATGAATGTGTTTGTGTGTGTTTATATATATTTGTGCATATGTGTTTATATCCTAGTCTTTCAAAAAATAAATTTATGAAAATGAACCTAAAATCATAATGTCTAAGTTGGGAATTGTGTTCAATTTTTTGTAAGTAAGGTGATTATCAGGAGTTCTGATGTAGCACTGTAGGATAAGCACTGGACTTCTAACCATAAAACTGCAGTTCAAACCCACCAGCCATTCCTCAGAAACCCTATGCAGGGTTGCTATGACTCATAATTGACTCAATGGCACTTAATAAAAACAACAAAGGTGAATATCAAGTTCACTTTCAGTGCATTGCTTTCCAATTTGTGTTCCATGAAACATAGAGTTTGAATTTAAAACATATTAGCTGTTTATGCAATTTTGTAAAATTCATGATTTAATAAAGTATACTTGTTAATGACTGATTTTCCAAACAATGGAATGTATTTTCTTCCCTTTTGAAACAGCTTATTTATCATCCATTGTTGCTTTTTTGTTTGATCCTATTTTTATTTACTTATTTTTTTTTTGGTATCTTTGCAATTGGTCATCTTTATCCAAGGAAAACAGTTTTAGCTTCATGGAACACAACATAAATATGAGTTTTATATGAAGCAAGTTAAGATGTTAAGTCAATTTTTCTGAAGATGTGCATGATGGTTTAAAAGTTGTTACTTAAAAAACTGAGTTACATAGCAAAATAAGCTTAGAAAGTTAAGAGGTAAATGATTTTTTCCTTATGCAGGAAATCTTAGAAATTTTAATTTCATATGTTAATAAGTGTTAATGTATATAAGAGTATACTGAGGCTAATAACTAATAATAGTAACTTAAGATAGTTTATCTACTGAACCTCTTATCTACAAGACAACTCCTGTTAACATCTTATATGTCATGCAGAATGAAGCTTTGCAGTTTTGTAAACTTTGAACTAGAACATTAGTTCTAAAAGGGTGGTCCCTGTACCAAAAGCATCAACATCATCAGGGAACTGACCAGAAATGAAAATTCTCAGGTCCCACACCAGATCCACTAAATCAAAAACTCTGCCTACAGGTCCAGCAATCTGTGTTTTAATACACCCACTAGATGATTCTAACGAACACCACATTTTACTATGTCAGATATTTGTAAGACTGACCACAATAATCCGTACAAATATTTTTAATTGGATGAAAATTAGAAATACAGTTTTTCAAAATGGAAGATAAAATATTACAGGTGTATTGTAAATCACTGGATTCTTCAATTTAGAGTCAATTCTATTTGAGTTCTATTTCCTATTTTAAAGCACATAAACTTTGCAATTTATCATCTTTATCAAAGTTCACAAATGCTCTAGGTTAGGAGGAAATGATACAAAGCATTTATATAATTGTTTAATTATGTAGGGAGGCAAGAGCATCGGTGGCACAGTGGTTAAGCGTTTGCTAACTAAAAGGTGGGTGGTTTGAACCTACCAGTCACTCCATAGGAGAAAGACTTTGTCTTATAAAGTCTCTAAGAGTAAGAATCAAGTCAACGGCAATGAGTTTGGTTTGTTTTTTTTCATATAAGGCATGAGTCAAAAGAAAATGTAATGAGTTAATAGCTTTTGCCTTGTGAATATAATTAGCCTTCCTCCTCCTTTCTTTAATTTTTCTCTTTTAAAAGTAAAAACTTAATTTCATAATGCTTAGTTTTCTTGATTTTATGTTTTTATTTTTCAAAGTAGCAATGATAGCCTTTGGTGTTTTGTTTAGAAAAGAAATATTTCTTTGGAAAATATCTAATTTATTTTATAAAATGTCCATTGCTTTTGCCAAATGTTAGTACAAATGACAATGAAGTAGAAATCTTAACAATATGTGTGTTTTAATATTTGTCTCACACACAATTCATAGGTTCAATATAATTATAGATTTAAGTGATGTCTGTGTATTGAGTGGATCAGGCTTTAGGTATCCACAGTTAATTCTTTCTCTGTGCTTGCTTGCTATGAGACTTCCTCTGACATATATTTCATAATGGGTCCTGTTGATTGATCTAATTATATACACATGGTTTTATTGGAGCTTTGTGAATCTGGAGATACCCATGTTTGCTTAATGTTCTACAAGCACAATTCAAAACCCTTTAGGCTTACCAGGATTGTTTCCATAATCCTTAATTGAGAAAAGTAAACCTTTAGAATTTTGAAATACCCTGCCTAAACTAAGCTCTAGGGCCAGAACGTTTTTTCCTTTATAAATATGTTTTTTAAAGAAGGAATCTTTTCTTGTTTTCCTTATATTCATATAGTCAATTTTGGGTGTAAAAGTGATAGTTTAGAAATGGATGAAATACAGTGATTTCTGTGAATATGCATATAAATATCCTTGCTTTTATGCTTCCTGGTTTTCAAATTTGAGGAATAAATATTTTGCAAAATGAGTATGCAAAATAAAATCACATCATAGTAAACAGTGAATAGCAGAGAAATAGCAATTTTCAATGCAAGGGTAATAATAATGCTTACAATACTATATTTTGTGTACATGGGTAAATCTTGCAAGGTTCACTTAATTTTAATGTATTTAACTTAATTTTGCTGAACACTCTTGAATAATAAATATGATTCTGTGAATCTTAGTTTCTTAATAATCCCCAAAAAGAATAAAATCCTGATGCTTGAACCATGGAATTGAGCATAAGTAGTTTATCCTTCCTCTTTGCAGTTTTAACTATTTTTAAATTTTTTTTCTTTTGTACTGCTTGAAGAATAGTTTTGACAAATAAGATTACTCTGTTTTCTACCTACTCCAGGGTTTTCACTGTCATTTTTTTCCAAAGCTTCAGTTCACTGAAAGTCCAAGACAAACCTAAAGTTTAGACATCTTCTTCTTCCACTAATCTAGTAAATGTTTCTTTACTGAATTATTTTAGTCAATAAGCCAAATCTTGTGGAACATAAACAAGCAAAACAGTAGAATTGACAGAAGTCTTTCCTATAAAGCCACCTCTCTATGCAACATACACATATGTTCAGCTGTACTAATGTAGACTCTAGGGATGGCTGTATTTGGAACTAAATAATTGAATGGAAAGAAATGAAAAGTATCTCAATAGAAAAAGAATAAAAAATGAGTGACTTGTTGAAAAAAAAAAAAAAAAGAGGAGAAATGCCAGCAATAATCACATTATTTAAACACACTAAGTACTTTGCTTTACAAATAGTTACTAATCTTGATTGGAGAAAAGAGTTGTCTAATCAACTTTGGAAACCTGAAGTGGCTCAATTAAGTCCTTAAGGAAGATAAATGGGTTCATCTGAAGTCTAAGATCAATGAATGCTAATGGTTTCAGTGTAGCTTATAAGAGTTATCATTTCAAAAGGAAGGGAAGTTTGATCAATGAAACAGAAGTTTAAAAGGCCTCTTTGGTTCAGGAAGGGTCAAAATTCAAACATCTGGAGAATAATTTATGGTATTCCCAGTTTCAAAATGCATAAGTTTAATTAAAAACTATCTCTTCTAGTGAAAACACCTTATGATTGATTCATACTTTGCTATGCATTATGCCTGCAGACGTTTTTGAGACTTTATTATTAGGCATTACTTTAAGCACTTTCTTGATTAATCCTCTTAACAAAATCATGAGGAAGAGAACTATTTTTATCTTCATTTTACAGATGTGAAAACTGAGGCCTAAAGAAACTAACTGTGGCAACGAATAGTGTGGTTGGCCCAGGATCAGGCAGTGTTTCGTTCTGCTGTGCATACTATCGCTATGAGTCAGTACGGACTCAATGGCACCAAACAACAACAACAACAACAAGGAGACTAAGTAAGTTACCCATGCTAAAGGTATGTAGACAGGATTCAAACCTAGGCATTTTGATTGCATTCTTATCTCTAAGCAGTATTGCCTAATTCTGAAATCATTGCAGAATGTGTGAACATTAGCATTGGAACATATTTTCTTATCAAGTGCCAAACCACACCAAACCCAAAACACTAAGTAAATTAGTCTTTGGTTCCAAATGGAAAACAAAAACTATCTAGTTGTATCTTGATCTTTATATTCTGTTTTACATAGATAGCAGCTTTCTTTAAAACATGTAGAGTGTATCAAAACAATGAAGCAGAGATTTAATAAGTAATTAATAATTTTATTCAATATAACTTCCATCCTGTATAATTAACTTAAACTTATCATTCCTCTATTATCCTCCCCAAAACACTCACAACTTTCTTTTTATCTTAATAACAGTCTTAACTCTCTTGGATATTTTTGATTTAGTTTTTTGGTTTTGTTCTTTATTATTATTATTATTATTATTATTATTATTTTTTTTTTTTTAAATAGACCAAGTGTCACTCTTTAAATATGTTGATATTGTTCATTTGAAGATCTAAACAGTGATTTTGTTTTTGTCTAAACATAGTATTATACCTAACACTATATGGTGAGAAAAAAAATTTAACTGACAGATACGTAGTTCTGCTTTAAATCTGGATTAGCAGTATTTTTCTGGCAAACACTGGGTAAGTTAACAATATGAAAATGTAGTATGTAGCTGTAGTTAGTGAGTTTGCTTTCTTATGTGCATAGTATGAGATTATAATAGAAGTAATGTCATATAGTATTTAACTCTGACATTTAGTGTTTGCCCTAGTAGATGGTCTTCCTTTTACTTAAGTGCCATTACTTTTATGTAGTCCATTTTCATTGCATTTAGTCCCATTTTAGTAATAATGCTTGCATGATTTACCAGGCAAATGCAATCTTTGCCCTGAATGGCACAGTGCAAGAAAAAATGGAAGCTGTTAAGAGGCTGAATGGCAAAAAAGTATTATTGACCTATGCTGGCAGCCATGTGTTTCAATTATTTTCAAGAATCCATTTGTCAAATAAGTGAAGCGATGTGGGACGTCAAGTTCAAGCTGGGGTTAGTGCCTTTCTCCATCTGATATGATGTATCTTCTGTAGCCATTTAATTGAATTACCCAATTTATTTTTCAAGCAACAATGCTCTACCAAGAGCCATGACATTAAACAATTAAATATGAGTTTAAAAGTCTGCATTTTGTGTAGTTCATCATTCCTTTGCAGTAAAAGTGAGCCCAAGGGCCTGAGGACTTCTGATTCTGATACAGTAAAAGATCAGATTCTGGGGCAATCCCCTCACTGTCCCATGTGGTGAAAGTCAAAAAAATATTAATTTTACATATTGCTGTTTTATTTAATGGAATATTATAAATATTTAGAATGTAAGTGAGAACATTTCACCATTTCTTGAAAAACAATTTTCTATGTAGAGCAGCAATCTTGGCAGTGATCACTTTACCTAATATTTAATGAGTTTGATTATGAATTCTTTTCTATTTTCAGGACTGCCTTCTGTGAATACAAAACAGAATTCCTAATGAACTAAAAAAGAAAAAGAAAAAAAAAATTACTTCCAAGAAATTATGAAGGGGAAAATGTAGTTAAGTGAGCTTCATGTTTAAGTCACTAAAATATTTATTCTGGGCCATTATCACTTACAAAGTTATTAAAACTTTTAATGAAAAAAACTCCTTTATTTTTACTGGGGGAGGTAGGAGAGCCAGAGGAAGACAGTGATACAGGAAATTTTTAGCAACTGTGTTTGGGCTCCAGAAAGGGTAATTTCTGTGAGACAATTTTCATATTTTTATTTTTATTTATTATTTACTGGTAGATTAATCCTACTTCAAGTTTTAAGAGCACTTTATTTGAGGTTGTTTTCTTTTGTGTGAGCATAAAGGTATGTTTTTGATCTGAGGAGAATAATTACTGAAATGCAGAGAACAGAAGCGACTTCTATTTTTTTCAATTAACATTCAACAATTAAATTTTAATATGGTCAGGGAATTGTTCAGATCCTTTTGTATGGGGATACTGCACCTTTAATTATCTGCCCTCTGGTGCCAAGTCTTTTCTTTGAGTGCTTCCATAAAAGCTTATTGCAGCTAGTTATTGAGCAAATTAGTACTTGAGTTTTGGTGAAAAATGTCTTTATTAGTCCTAAAACCGGAGTCACTGTGCATTCCCAGAAGGCGTGATTTTGTTTGATGAATAAATCTAGTAATTATCCTGCTGTTAGGGCTGTACCGCAAATGTCATAAGCAGATAAACAGAGGGAGTAAGCCTTCCGTAAATTCTCTAATTATCTATGTTGGACTATTTATCGCCTGCAGATGATTTATGAGCATATTGATATATCCTTAAGTATGTTCATTTGAGTTCACAGATGCAAATAATTAAGGCACTAGTCATTTACAAAGGAGGCTTCAGGTCAAGGTCATTTCATTATAAAACTTCAGTCTCGTTTATACTATAAAACAAGATATAGGTACAACCTACTTGACCAGGGTACTTCCTAGGAGTCATTTGATGTTCATTCCTTTGTAAAATTTGTAATTCTCAAGCACTGTATTCTTTAAATAAGATCTTTTCAACTTCCTCTATTTTATCATTTTATTTTCACTTCATTTTATAGAATTTTATTTGCCCTGTTTTGTTTTGTTTTAATGTTGTTTATTTTTTTTAATTTATACTTAAATTGTTTTAGGGAAATGGTCACAAAGAAATTGCAGAAAATATTTAATCCATTTATAATGGCATTTACATTTTTTCTAAAACTTGGTCTTCAAAACCAAGTTTTTGTTATTTGTTTTTTCTTTTGATATTTCATCTAAGAAGACTGATGACAATCCTAAACAAAGGAATATTTTATAAAGGATGTTTTATCTTTATACTTATATTGTAATTAAAATCTAAACTTATAAATGCTTCCATTCCTAATACTTTATTCCTTTAATAATTAAAGCGAATGCTCCAGCATATGATAGGGAAAAGAAGCAACTCTGAAACTTTGATGTGAACATTTAATATGAGTATGTAATAATAGATCTCAAACACATTCAATTATAAACAGTTTAAGAAAAATGAGTGATCCTAAGATAATTATCTTGGTTCTTTATGAAGTGTGAAAATTGGAAGAAAATATATCAATTAAAGGAGCATATTGGTAATGTAGCATAATGTTAAATATTTATACAAAAATAAATAAACAAGCAGAAATAAATTCTTACTTTTGGTATTAACAGAAGACACAGAACTAAATGGGATTACTTTCATATTAATAGAAATCAAAGAATGAAATGGAATCCCATGAATGTAATCATCTACTTGATTATCTGATTTATGTGAAAAGGGCAATTCTGTTTGAGGGCAAAGCCTTTTTAAATAGAGGTCTAACCATATACTTCTTGGAGACAGATGCCAACAGTGTCTCAGGGGATTTATTTTACTTTCAGGTCAATATATTTCCTAAAATCTGATAAGAGGAAAATAATTGGAAATTTAAGTATATATATTTTTTAAATGACAGGAAAACTGTAGTGATCTAGAACTCAAAGAAGCTGTAGTTCAAACCCCTAGAATCAATCCACTATAGAGGTAGTCCATTATGACATGGCTTTGTCTCTTGATATTGAAGGCAAATTCTCAGCTAAATTGCTACCAGATGAAAACAAAGATTTTGATGCAGAACTGGATAGATCCTGGGTCAAATGTAGAAATTGTTATCTAGCATTTGAATAGAAATTATTCAAATTGATTTTGCTTTATCACTATGTCAGAATTTGTTAATTAAAGGGACAAATCAGCTTAATATATCAAGGTGGTATTTCATATAAGTACCGCATTTAAGGAGTTCTGGTGTGGCAGTGTGAGTTAAAGCACTGGACTACAAGGTCAGCAATTCAGACTCACTAACTTCTCCTTGGAAGCCCTATACAGGGACTTTGTGAGTCCAAACCAACACAAAGACACTTAAAAACAACAGCTACAATACGTTTAAATTATTTCTTCTCTCAAGCTCCCTTTCTTATCTTTCCCCTCCTGAAATGCAGCCACAGAAATCCTCCCTATCCTAATCTACTTCCCTGTACACTGTAGAATAAGTACTGGACTGCTTGCTAATAGCAAGATCAGTGGTTGAAACCCACCAAATTACTCCTCGAAACCATATACTGGGTTTCTATGCATTGAACAGACTCAATGGCACTTAACAACAGCAACATACATAATCTATGAGTAACAGAGATCAAATTCACATGCTGGAGATTCAAAACATCAGGACTGATATTCTTTCTCCTCCATTGTGGTTAAACATTGTAAAGTCTATTAAAAAGAAATATTCACCTTGTCTTTATGTTAATTTGACTCAGAATGGCAACCCACTTCCAGAAATTATCCTTATCAATTGTTATTGTTGCTAAGTAACATCATAAGTTATGAAAGCTAAGAAATAAAGTTCGCAAGAATAACCACTTTTTACATTGCTAGCACTCATATGCAAAAATTGACATTTTATAAATTTTACATCTATCACCATTTCTTCTTAGAAAACTGATTTGTAGACTTTCCCTAAATAGCATGAATATTACCTTGAAAATAGTTTGATATCATCAAGAAACTCGTATTTATTTTTTTGTAAACAGAATACAGATTTGTGAATTAAGTCCTAAAAGTTAGATTTTATCAATTAGACTTGTGACTTCAAAATCCAATTTTAGCATATCTACAAATAACCTAGAAAGGAATAGAAATACCTCATTTTTTTAGGGATTTATCCAATAACCCTCATATTGAACAAATGCAAGAGATAAGACCTCTGATCCTAGTCCAATCATTTTATATCACCCTTAATTTCCACAAATCTACATTTACTAAACCCCATCTTGTGGGCAAAAGATGAGATTTTGTGCTCCCATAAAGATTTACAGCCTTGTAAACCCTTTGCAGGGTGACGATGAGTCAGAACCAACTCCATAGCAGACCCACCACCACCACCAAACTCCACCTTTTTCTTGTAATTTATTAAATGATCCAGAAATTGTATAAATATTCCCAATTTATTAGGAATTCCCACTTCTGTGTCATTTTGGTGTTTACTGGTGCCAATTATTCCACAAATCTAGGATAGATAAGCTTCTTCCAATTATAAAAGTTTAACTTATTTTATTAGATTTTAAAATACTGGCATTAAAGCCATCCTGATAAATGTTGTTAAGTGCCATTGAGTCAATTCTGACCCATAGCGACCATGTATAGGGTTTCTGAGGAGCAGCTGGTGAGTTTGAACTGCCAACCTTGCAGTTCAAACTGCTTTGCAGTCTGGCGCATTAACCCACAGTGCCACACCAGAACTCCCCTTGATAAACAAGGACCCTGTAAATGAAGAAATTAGTTTAAAATATAGTTGAGATGACAACGTGGTCCTAGAAGCAGAACAGGACATGGTTAAGCCCACTTTGGTAACCATCTCAGGAACTAAGCAGATGTGAACTTAAAAGGCGGAATGTTTAAAAAGGATTATTGCCTTACTGGTGTATTTTTTTGTTTTTTCCCTAAAGGTAGAATGTTTAAGGAAGTTTATTACCTTATTTTTTTCTTTTTCCAAAGAGTGCTATCCTTATGTTAAAATAGATTAAGTGTAATGCCAAATGTAACTTAGACCTATATAATGTGCCTGTTCTTTGTAATGGACAGGGCAGCCGGGAGAAGTTATTTTCCCTGACTCCCAGACTGCTGGCTTTCTGTTACTAAAGCTTTGAGCATATCTCTCCCTATCTCTGTGATTGACTACAGTAACAGGCAGCAAACCCTTATTTTAGCCTGAAAACATAAGGATCTCTGGTAGCCTAGTGGTTCGAGTTGCACTGATAACCTCAAGTTCAGCAGTTTGAAACTATCAGAAGTTCCACAGGAGAAAGATGAAGCTTTCTGCTCCCATAAAGATTTACAGCCTTGGAAACCCTATACAGGATCACTATGAGTCAGAACTGACTCCATGGCACACAGTCCCACAACCACCACCACCAGTGACCCTATAGGACTCTGGAGTTTGTAAGGCTGTACATGTTTAAGGAAGTTTATCTTTCTCCTGTGAAGTAGCTGGTGGATTGAAATCATTGACCTTTCCATTAAGAACCTCATTGTGCCACCAGTGCTCCTTAGAACCAATAGTGTTATTGTTAGTTTATCGTGCCAGTTGGTTCCAAATCATAGCGAACCTGTATAGGGTTTCTGAGGAGTGGCTGGTGAGTATGAACTTTCGGCCTGTAGTTCAAACTGACTTTATGAACCAGTGCTTATCTTTGTATATTAAACACATTGTTGAATAAGTTCAACATAAACTTCAACTTCATTTTCCCATGGGTATTTTCATTCTTTCATACATTTCTAGCTACTTCTCATTCTTATATTATGTCAGAAGCAGATTGTTTAGGACATAGTAGAAGAACAAGGCTGATATGTTCTAGTCAAAAAGACAATAAAGCTGGTATTTAAAAACCATTTTCTTCCAATTGAAACTGTACTTGCTTTATACCTAGTTTTGTTTTTTAGAGTCCTGATGTGGTGCTGCGGATTAATACACTGGAATGAGAGGTTGGTTTGAACTGCAAGGTTCCGCTCCACGGAAACGCTGTACAGGGTCGCTATGGGTCGGAACCGACTCGAAGGCACTTAACAACAACAACAATGTCTGTATGTATTTGTGTATCTTTATGTGTTTGTTTTCCGAAAAAGAGAAAGACCCTTAGTGAGACAGATTGGCAAACTCTGCGATAATGAGTTTAAACATCGCAAGGACTGAGGCTGGGGCAGGACTGGCCACTGTTTCGTTCTGTTGTATGAGTTAGAACTGACTCCATGGCACCTAACAACAATGTGCTTCTCCACATATCTAGATCGGTATTGATTTTTAGCGTCGTGGTTACGAGTATGGCTGCTAACCGCAGGGTCAGCAGTTTCAAACTACCAGCTGTTCAATGGGAGAAAGATGAGGCTTTCTGCTCCGGTAAAGATTTACAGAATAGCCTCGGAAACCCTGTATAGAGTCGCTATGAGTCAGAACCGACTCCACGGCACGTAACAACAATTGATTTTTTAAATCATTTTTCTTCACTGGAGGCCTAGTTCCTTAACAAGAATTTCTCTTTTTTAAGAAGATGGAAAAATAAACAAAATAAGGGAAAGGCAATAGCATTGTGCCTAATATTGCGCCGAAAATGTGATCTTTAGTTTATTTGGAATTGTTTCAGGCGTTCTGGCTGCCTATACCATGGAGTCTTGGCTCTGAAGATTCCTTGTACAGGACAATCTTTGAATTTCAACACCAAATTGTTGGATATGTGGGAAACAGTAGGATCCTGCAGATATAAAAGGGGTCTAAGGCAATTCTTTTTGACATCCTGAAGTTGATTTTGTGGTACTGTTTTCATCTCTTGAAAATCCATTCCCAAAATAATTTGTAAGTCTCTCTTAGCTTAAGAAGTCTCAAAAACATATTGAATATTTTAACACTCTTTTGTTTAGTAAAAGGAACTCAGGTAGCACAGTAGTTAAATGCTCAATTGCTAATAGTACAGTTGGCAATTGAATTCCTGTAGCTGCTCTGTGGGATAAAGACAAGGCAGTCTGCTTTTAAGATTGTTGTTGTTGTTAAGTGCACTGGAACCTTGAAAATCCTATGGGCCAGATCTACTCTGTTCCATAGGGTGACAATGAGTCAGAATCTACTTGATAGCAATGGGTTTCGGGTTTTATTTTGTTGCATATTGTGAAAATAATTAAAATAAAGGAAGAAAACTACATAAATCATAAAGCATCATAGGAAGTGCTTTTTCAAAGTAGGTTACAAATGATTGTTTTATTTTAAAACACACATGCACACGGTATTCTGAAATATTCCTCTATATAATGCTAGCACTTAAGAGTCCTGGTGAGATGGATCAGCTTGAACCTCAAACTTGGCTATTCAAATTCACCTGCAGCTCCTCAAAAACTCTATACAGGGTTATTAGGAGTCATGACTGAGTTGAAAGCACTTAAAACTGAAATGCATGGAGGAACAGGTCTTTTTGTGGCTATTCAATCACTTTCAATAGTTTATTTTTATAAGTATTAAAATTACTTTCAAACGTAATAAAGAAAATAATGAAATGCTGGAATTTAAATAGCAATATATCACCTGATTAGTTGTCATGAATAAAATAGATTCAGTAGATCCTACTGGACCTATGATAGGACTATTAACTGACCTACAATGATTAGAGCACAAAGGTAGATGTGTAATTCCTTTGATCCCTGCCCAAGTGAACATTTTTCAAAAGAGCTAACTAGTTAGAATAATTGATTTTCCTCTATGCTATCCTGTGAGCTTATTACTATTAGTATGACTCAAGGAAATCTTACAGTTTATCAAAGATAAAGCATCCTGATCTAGAAGTAAATGAAAGCACAGGCATATTATGAATTATATAACCTGCATTTTTTATAAGAATCTTGTTTATTATATTTGACAAAATTGTCATAACATTTTGATGTTTGATACAAGTTATCCCTCTGACCCTATTTTGTCTCTTTTCTTGCCACTGTAGGAACTTGAAAAAAAACTTAGTTAAGATATGTGTGTGAGTTATTTTATTTAAAATCACTGAATTCCACTTTGTATTTAATAATTTTAAAAGTAAAAATTAGCAATAGGAAAATCCTAATGCAGCTCCTCATAACATGAGACTTGTGTTTCTTGCTTATACCTCCTCTGTGATTGTAAATATGAAATTTCTACCACTGATTTATTGGAAAATTATATAATATAATTATAACTACATACTAAGGAAATATCTTGATTATTAGACAAAGCTGATTCTTAAAATTATTTTTACACACTTCATACTTTTTTCAGGCTTTTACATTGTTTCTTTTTGTGGTTATGTTCCATTTGTTTTTTGTTTTTATTGCCAGAAAAATCATCAAAGTTGAATGATATCAACATTTTTAAAAGAAAGTGAAAATAGAACAAAATGCCAATAGTTTTCATTCTTCATAGATAATAGATTTTTAAAAGTTTACCAGTGTTTAATGCTCTGAGGATTTACCTAAAAAATAGCTAATTAGCACCAAAAAGTTATCAAAACCCAGCATGCAATTTGGCCAGTGGATGAGATGGGATGCATTTTGCCTTTTGCAATGAGATGGATGTTTTTAGCTTAGCTATTCTGTAGTTTATGTGTTGGATACTTACTGTCTTTGCTGGTGTCATACGATATTATAGCTTGCCCAGATGTCCAGCAAAAGTTCTGCTTTCAGTGCTTTCTCACTGACTTAGACTTACCTAGTAAAAGGAAAAGCATTTATATACCACAGCTGCTGCTAGAAGATGGTAAGGGTATATTGTACAACTGAAACAGTCAGTGAGAAATCTGTGAGAAGTATGCAGTTAAGTTAAAATCATAGAAACTTTCATTAAACAAAATCATCAAAGCTTTTATGAAATACAATTCGCAAAATGTAAAGCCATTGTTTCCCAACATATTTTCCATCTAAGTCTATCTCATACTTCTGAAAGCAGTGTTTCCTTCTCCCTAATTCATCCCCAAAGAATTCTGCATTCTTCAATTTATACCACATCAAAATGTCAGCTTCAGTTAAAGAATCCTTGAATGATTCAAACCATGTTCCTTTTAAATGTCCTTTGTATTCTGGGGATAAAAAGTCTGAAAAGACAAAACAGGTTTCCCAACAAAAATCTCTAGGATAGCACTTGCCATCTTAAGGAATAAGCAGGTGTATGGTGGTGCTGTGGGCTAATGTGTCAGACTGAAAAGTCATTTGAACTGCAAGGTCAGTGGTTCAAGCTCACCAGCTGCTCCTTGTTGTTGTTGTTAAGTGCCGTCGAGTCGGTTCCGACCCATAGCGACCCTGTACAGGGTTTCCAAGGGTGTAAATCTTTACGGGAGTAGAAAGCCTCATCTTTCTCCCGCGGAGCGGCTGGTAGTTTCGAACCACTGACCTTAAGGTTCGCAGCCCGATTTGTAACCACTACGCTACCAGAAGCTGCTCCTTGGAAACCCTATATAGGGTTCCTATGGGTCAGAATAAACTCAATGACACTTAGGAACAACATTGTTGTAATGAAAAACAACAACAAAAATAACCAGCACAACTTTCCTGGCCTTTTTCTCACTAATGCAGTTTTGAGTTTTCTTAACACTTCCTCCTAAAAAGCCCCATGATTGTCCTATGTCCTTTGAGAAAATCTACCAGGATTACCCCTTTGGAGACCTACAACACTTCAGAGCTGTTCTCTTTGCCTTGAATTTAACTGGCTCAGAAGATCTCCTTAGAAGTCATAGTTTTTGAATGGACCTTTTTTAGGAAGACCCCCTAACGAGACTAGAACATGAGTATTACTGACAGAACTTAGTCTGCAGTCACTCATTGATCACAGAGATATTTTTAAACACATTTTGTTTAGAATAAACCCATGTATGTATGATTGGAACCCTCATAGCAATACATTGTTACTTAGACATGTATGTGCAATTTCTCTTAAGATTTTCTGATATATAGAATACAGTTAGAAAGGACACGTAGATTACAAGAAAAGGACTAAAGAAGTAAGGACATTACATGCATATATATTACCCCACATTTTTATTGAAATTATTGTGTTTTTTTGTTGTATGCTAAGAAATCAATATATTTGAGGAAGATTGCCAAAAAGGTTATGGAAAAAGTACAGTCAGAATGCTCCTTAGAAGTCAGGATTGCCAGACTTCATCTCTCATATTTCGGACATATTATCAGGAGGAACCAGTCCCTGGAGAAAGGCATCATGCTTGGTAAAAAGAGGAAGACCTCCTAAGTAAATGGATTGACACAGTGGCAGCAGCAATGGGCTCAAGTGTAGCAATGATTGTGATGTTGGTGCAGGTCTGGGCAGTGTTTTGTTCTGTTGCACATAGGTTTGCTGTGAGTTGGTACCAACTCGAGGGCACCTAAAAATAACAACAATAAATATTTCATTTAATAAAGTGATTCAGGAAGAACCGTTTGGGTAAGTGTGCAATAGATGATTACAGATTAAATTCCAGCTAAAATGGATGTAAAGGAAGACAGGATTTTTTATCAGCATACATAGGGAAACTTGTTAATGCTGCTTACTGGTATAATTCTTTTATCTATGAAATCTATACACCGAAGCTAAAGCAGTTTTAAATATCAACAGATTTGATTATTGATATCCACTCCTTTGAAGATGTTGCAAAAATGGTTAAGGTTAGAGTTAAATGGAACTTGATGAAAACATTGACATTCAAGATAGCCTTGCAAGTATTAGCTGGCAAAGATGGTTCTTTCTGTCTTGCCCTCATCACTGACTGCTCCTAAATGCATATAACCTTGAAAACAATATGAGTTCATTTTGAAAAACACAGAAAAATTTAAAGGAACAAAAACTTACCATAGTGTATAACAGAAATAACATGTTAAAAATTTTAGTGTTTCTTTCTTTTCCTCTTCTTAATATTTTATTTCTCAGTATTTTGCAGTACACATGGTAGCCAACTAGTGAATGTAGCTGAATAGAGTGAATTTTTAATATAAGTACAGCACTCATCAATTAAAAGTAATTTTATACATTTAGGTTTTTCATAGCTTTACTACTATGCATCTTTGACACACATTGCATTGTTGTACATGTATTCCCAATTTGTTGGTCTTTAGAAGTTATAAATATTTATATCCCAATGCAAAATAACCTAGTACAATATTTCAAATATCTAAATATAAATTTGATTGCATTCTGGGCCACCTTTCTGTATAAGTAGACTAGAGACTACTCTGTGTGTTATTTGAGCAACCCAGGGACTGTTTTCATGCTAGTTCTAATATCTTATACTGCCTGCAATTCTATCACCAAGGAATCACTTTCTAGGTTAAAATACTGCTCCCTGCATTTGTGTCATTAACTTATTATCAATTAATAATATGTTAGTGGAACACTGGTATGGTGCTATATGAAAACCACAGGTGGTTAAGACCCTCCTTTGAAACCCTATACAGGTATGGATTACATTTCGATGTAAAAAAAAAAACAAAAATCCTCACCACTGGACCAATAAACATCATTCTCATCAACCAAGCAAGATTGAAGTTGTCAAGGACTTTATTCTTCTTGGATCAACCATCAACACTCATAGAAGCAGCAGTAAAGAAATTAAATGACATATTGCATTAGGCAAATCTGCTGCATAAGACCTTTTTAAAGTGTTGAAGAGCAAAGATTCAGCTTGAGGACTAAGGTGCACCTGACCTGAGCTATGGTATTTTCTATAACCTCATATGCATGCAAAATCTGGACAGTGAAGAAGGAAGACCTTAGATTTGATGCCTTTGAGTTGTGGTGTTGGAAGAGAATACTAAAAGTGCCATGGGCTGCCAAAAGAACCAATAGATCTGTGTTGGAAGAAATGCAGAGTGCTTCTTGGAGGCCAGGATGGCCAAACTTTGTCTCTCATACTTTGGACATATTGCAGGAGGGAGCAGTCGCTGGAGAAGGATATTGTGTTCGATAAGGTGGAGGGTCAGAGACAAAGAGGAAGACCCCCAGTGAGATGGATTGTCAAAGAGGCAGCATCAATGGGCTTACGTGTGGCAACAATTGTGAGGTCGCAGAACAAGGCGGTGTTTTGTTCTGTTGTGCATAGGGTCGCTATGAGTCGGTACCAACTCAATGGCACCTAACAACATTAACATGAATTGAAACTGACTTGACAACATTTAACAATAACAGCAATATGCTGCTGTTGGTGGTGCTTATGTGCTGTGGAATCAATTCCAATTCATAGTGACCCTGTATAGGGTTTCTGAAGCTGTAACTCTTTACAGGAACAGAAAGCTTCATCTTTGTCCCATAGAACAGTTGGTAGTTTCAAACTGCTGACTTTGAGGTTAGCAGCCTGATTCATAACTACTTCACTACCACAGCTCCTTAACAATATGTTGTTATTGTTGTTAAGTGCCATTGAGTCGATTCTGACCCATAGCAACGCTGTATAGGGTTTCCAAGAACATCCGGTGAGCTTGAAGCGCCGACCTTGCAGTTCAACCGACTTTGCAGTCTGACACATTAACCATGACAGTAAAAGTTAATTTATTCAATTTGTTTCTTTTTGATAACAAATTCAGTTCAGAGCATTGAAAAAAATAGGTCTTTAATAAATGTGAAGAAAAGGAAATGTTCAGGCGCTAGTTATGGATATAAAGGAGCCATGGTGGCAGAGTGGGTTACCACAAGGTCAGCAGTTTGAATACACTAGCCATTCCATGGGAGAAAGATGAGGCATTTAGTTCTTATAAAGATTACAGCCTTGGGAAACCTATGCAGGGTCACTGTGAGTTAGAATAAACTCAATGGCACCCCACCACCACCACTACCATGTATGGACATAAATGGTTAAGAGCTTTTCCTCTAAATGAAAGGTTAGAAGTTCAAACCCACCAGCTACTCCATGAGATAAAAATGTAGCGTTCTACTCCTTGAAAGATTTACAACCCTTGAAAACCCTATGGTGGCAGTTTTATTGTGTCCTATGTGGAATTCTGGTGTGGCGCTGTGAGCTAATGAGTTGTACTGCAAGGTTGGCAACTCAAGTTCACCAGTCATGCCTCAGATACCCTATACAGGGTCTCTATGAGTTGGAACCAACTCAACAGCACTTAACAACAACAATATGGTTGCTATGAATTTGAATCAGCTCAAGGGTATTGTGTTTGTGTGTAGGTATGCACATAAAGCTAGTCAGGTAGAAGATAACAAGAAGTGTCTATATTGTAAAGTAAAAAGGAAAATTCTGAAATGAGATCTATGTAGAAATGAGATCTCATGATTTGTAAAACAGACAATAATAAAATTGTTATTTATTTCTTGTTGAGAGTTGTTACGACTTGTCTGAAAGAACTATTTATGAAGATGAAAAGAATGTATTGTCTGCTCTTGTGATATTCAATATCTAATGTGGTACAATAAAAATAAGTATAAAATCACAAAATGCAGTAGATGTCCATAGCAATGTGGACTAATATGTATTTCTAACACATAAATAATGGCAGACATTACTTTATATAGGTGCCTTTATTTCCTTCATTTACAAGAAAGATGCTATGCATTTGATCCCTCATTTTCCACTGACTCTAGAATTGGTTTCCATTATTTAACTAGTCCTGTGTCTTTAGACTCTCTTCTCCATCTAACCTTACATATAATTTCTTTAAAAAAAATTTAACTTAACAAAATAGCACATACTTTATAAAACACTACTTCTTGGTTCTATTATCCTATCAAAAGACCAATAGTAAATGTCATCTTTTACCTTCAATGAAAATTGTTAGAAAAATTGTATATATGAGTTATTTGAAATTTATCACCCATATTAGAATGAAATTTCAGCATCCCACTATAGGTTGTTGTTGTTAAGCACCATCAAGTCATTTCTGACCCAGAGCGTCCCTGTATAGGGTTTTCAAGGAGCAGCTGATGAGCTAGAACCACCTACCTTGAAGTTCGAATGGCTTTGCAGTCTGGCTCATTAACCCACAGTGCCACACCAGGACTCCCACTATAGGTTAGGCTGCCTCTAAAACTGCTCTCATGAAAAAAAAAAAAACATTTTTTTTTTTTTTTAAATCCCAAAACTAGTTGTCATTGAGTTGGTTCCAACTCATGGCAATGCCATGGTTCAGAGAAGAACTGTACTCCACAAGGATTTCAATGACTAATGTTTTGGAGTAGATCCCCAGACCTTTCCTCTGCATGGACTCAAACCTCCATTCTTGTATTTAACAGCTGAGTGCATTAAACATTCACACCTCCCAGGAACTCAATGAAATAATATATATCCTGAATTGCCAATCATTTTCCAGGTCAAATATCTCTTGATTTATCTGGCAGTAGCTTTCATTCTCCCATTATTTTTGGAATCCTCACTTCCTTTGGCTTCTAGAAAGCCATGATTGTCTCCTGGTTCTCTTTTACTTTCCTAACCATTCATATTCAGTCTTCTTTTATGGCTCTTTCACTTCCATCTTCTATTTAAAATTTCTATATTAAAAGATGCTATCTAGGACTTAATCTGTGCTTCTCTTCCTGATGTGCATGGTGTCACTTCAGGATCTCATCCACTTGCAGTATATCACCTACAAGTGTTAGTTTCTACTTCTTTTGTATACATCACTCTCATGAACACAACATTTGCATTTCCACTATAAAAGGTGTGCAAACTACATTTGAAAAACAAAATTAATTCTGTTAACAAAATTTAATACCATCCTGCATTCTGTATTACAAAATTAGAAACATTAGGGTCATGTTAGTTAATTTTCACCTTCATTCTTTACATGCAAACTTTTGCCAAATGCTATTAGTTGTACCATATAAAGGTCCCATGTATCTGAATCTTATTCGCCATTATTGTCAATATGCTAATGAAGACATTCAATATAGAAACCTGGAGTTCTGGTGTAGCACTATAGGATAAGCACTGGACTGCTAACAACAAGGTTTGTGGCTCAAACCCACCAGCTTCTCCTTGGAAATCCTATGCAGGGTCACTTTGAGTTGAAACTAAGTCAAAGGCACTTAACAACAATAACAACAACAAGTAGATAACCTACTACTTGTTTTGGTTGTAGGGCATTGAATATTTGCCAATAGACATAATTGTTAACCACTCATGGCATTTTGAACCCACCAGCAGCTACTTGAAAACCATATACAAGGTCACTGTGAGTTGGAACTAACTCGACTGCCCTTAACATCAACAACAACAAGACTGTACATAGAGGTTAGCACAGCCCCTTTGAAAGAATACTGTTGCTGTTTTTGTTAAGTGCCATCAAGCTAGTTCCGACTCACAGCAACCCTGTATAGGTTTGTCAAGGTGGGAATAGTGAGTCTGAACCACCAGCCTGGTGATTCAAATGACTTTGTGGTCCAGTGCTTATCCTAAAGTGTCACACCAGGATTCCATTCTTTGGAAGAATTGTTGTTATTGTTAGGTGTGATTGAGTTGGTACTGACTCATAGCGACCTTGTGCACAACAGAATGAAACATTGTCCAATCCTGGTCCAATCTCACTATTGTTGCCACGCTTGAGTCCATTGATGCTGCCATTTTGACAATCCATCTTGGTGGAGGGTTTCCTCTTTTTGTCTGATCTTCCACCCTACCAAACATGATATCCTTCTCCAGAGACTGGTCTCTCCTGACAATATGTCCAAAGTATGAGAGATGATATGTCCAAAGTATTAAGGAGCTCTGGTAGCATAGTGGTTATGAATCGGGCTGCAAACCGCAAGGTCAGTAGTTCGAAACTACCAGCTGTTCCATGGGAGAAAGATGAGGCTTTCTGCTCTTGTAAAGATTTACAGTATCAGAAACCCTGTACAGGGTCACTATGAGTCAGAACCGACTCCATGGCACATAACAACAACAATGAGAGATGAAGTTTGACCATCCTTGCCTCCAAGGATCACTCTGGCTGCACTTCTTCCAACACACATCTATTGGTTCTTTTGGCATCCCATGGCACTTTCAATATTCTCCTCCTACACCATAACTCAAAAGTATCAATTCTTCTATGGTCGTCTTTGTTCACTGTCCAGATTTTGGAAGAATAGGTAGGGACATTTACTCAATTTCCATAAATTTCTTACCATCACTAATCTGGGCTGTTGCAGTAGCTTCCTCACTTCTATTCTGGCCAACAAAGTTTTCTCTTCTTATTTACTCTCATGCTTTCCTTCATGCTGCAACCAGAATATTCTTTCCAAGAAACAAGGTAATCATTTTGCTTAATTGATGAAAATTCTCTTTGGGGTTCATAACCTGGGACATTAAACGGTTTCAGGTTTCTGTGAAACCCCATAAGAATGAAGAACAATTTTATAAAAATATATTTATACATGTATATTATTGTAAAAGAGTTATAAGATTGTGACTCTTCAAAATAAACAAACAATATAAAACATGAGTTCTGTATAGTCTATTCATATAATAGTAAATTGGCCACATTTTACTTCTGCAGCTCATTTTTCCCTCTCTCCATTAAGTGTATTCACTCCCAAGTGTATCAAACTTTATACCATATCCCAAATACAATCTACTTTTTAAATGACTTGTGTGCCTTTGTTGACACTGTTAAATAATTTAGAGTGGAATGTTTCACCTTTATGACACCATTTTATATATTCTTAGGCTATTTCTTCACCAGTAATATTTCTGACATTAATTTTGGTGAGGAGAAAACAAGAAAGCATGATATAATTATATAGAGAAGGATAGTTCTTTCGTTTATAAATATGAGGCTTGTATGATTTAAAATGTTCGGAGGGAAGGAACAATAGCTACCGATACACTACTTTGTTGTTGTTAAATGCCATCCAGTAGGTTCCAACTCAAGTTTTCCAAGGAGCGGCTGTTGAGTTTCAACCACCGACCTTGTGGTTCAAACCAACCTTGCAGTCCAGTACTTTATTCTACAGCACCGCACCAGCACTCTCGATACACTACTGTTGTTGTTGTGTGCTATCGAGTCGGTTCTAACGCATAGCGACCCTGTATAGCGTTTTCAAGGAGCTGCTGATAAGTTGAAACCGCCAGTTCTTTAACCCACAGCACCATACTAGGACTCTCCGTCCACTACTGTTGTTGTTATTAAGTGCGGTCGAGTCGATTCCGACCCATGGAGACCCTGTATGGGGTTTCTGAGGAGCAGCTGCTGAGCTTGAACTGCCGACCTTGTAGTTCAATTGGCTTTGCAGTCTGGCACATTAGCCCACAGCGCCACACCAGGACTCCACTTGTTGTTGTTGTTGTTGAGTGCCGTCGAGTCGATTCTGACCCATAGTGACCCTGTATAGGGTTTCCAAGGAGCAGCTGGTGAGCTTGAACCACCTACCTTACAGTTCAAACGGCTTTTCATTCTGGCACATTAACCCACAGCGCCACACCAGGACTCTAATTTGTCATGTGCCGAGACTGAGTTCAGTGTCATATATTTTTCTCATGTACAATTTAAAAAATAAAATTAAAAACCTCTCTTAAGTGTTAAAGAAATACTTTAAAGGAACTTAAACACAATTGCTTTGAAATTCAATAGAGAAAATAATGTAACAGTGTAAGAATGAAGTGGTTGCATCCTAGAGTACAACCACGGGAAAAGTGAAGATAAAATAGTGTCTAGATCTTTACAGGGAAAAAAAATACTGGGATTCAGTGTTGATTTGATCTAAGAGCTGATAAAGAGAGGAATTGAAGACAATACAAGGTGGGAAAACATGGAGACCAGATGTACTAAAGATGTATTAAAGTTGTATTAAAGTTGTATTAAAGATGATGATGAAAATATGTTTATGTGCTATGGGAATTATAATGAAATTGTTTCCAGGATAATGAAATCTTTATTGGACCCTGTAGAAGATCCAACAACAAAAAAAGTGAGTAAGTCAGTGAGCTAATAATGCAGAATGATAACTTTGCTTTAAAAATCAATATATATTAAGCTATAAAGTTCAAATACATGTATATGAATAAAAGTAGGAATAAATAATAGAAAAGATAATGGGATGGTCATCACACTCCATGTATCTTTTTGAGCCTTTATTTATATTCTAGGCATGATGTTAAGCATCATTTCTTTGAACCCTGTAACAATCCTACATGATGTATATTATTGTTACCCAAGAACTACAAGTAAGGAATCTGAGGCTTAGAGAGGTTAAAGCATTTTCTCCAAATCACCCAGTTAGAAAGAGGCCAAGTAAAGGTTTGGATATAGGTCTCTTATTCCAACTCCCATGTTTTCCATTCATTACCTTTTATTGATTCCCTCAAACTACTGGGATTACTTTGCTGCATTTCCTTTTAATTATGTTTATGATTTTAAGTGCGTTATTCAATAATGCATTTTATGATGATTTATATGTTATATCTTATTAAAGATTGTTTCTACTCTTCTAAAAAAGAATACAAGAAAGACTGTTCTTATATATTTTTTCTCTATTCGTTTAAGTTTTCATTTGAATAGTTGTACCTTCATAATTATAATTTAAATAAAGAACTATATAACATGCTTTGAATATTTGAGCTGCCTTTTAAGCCACTTTAATGGATACTATTCCCAAATCATCATTTTTAAAAATCTCATTATTTGTAATTTTACCTAAATTTTTGTGGAGTGGCATTTTTGAAATATATTGTGTAACTCTTTGTAATGACATTTTGATTTGTGTAAGTAATATTTATATTTGAGTTCATTCTCATTCCAAACTTTCTTAGGATGGATTATGTAATTTTTTTCTTTTTTAATTGTGTGTGTGTGCATGTATGTGTTTGGAGTTAATAAGCTTAGATAGTGGGTGGGATAGCAGGGAGGGCAGTGGAAAGATTATACCACAGATAATTAATAAAAATCAATTAGTTTGTTAATGAGTACTCTGTCAGTACCCAAGGTGGCAGAAACCAGCTGGGGGGAAGAAATCAGGATCCCTGAATAGGACATTTAGAATGCTTGAGTCCTGCTGAGAATTTGAGAGGAAATAACTATAAGAAGCACTACTTGGGTTAAAACTAGCTAAATTTCCTCTTGAGATTGCAATTCCTCTAGCTAATAAATCTCGTAAAAAAGTGATTCACCTTTAGTGTATGCCATAAAGCATTTTCTGAGGCCTTAAGTACATTGCTCACTGCCCTGTATTAAAAACAAACCCATGGTTGTAAATGTCAATGACTAAGAATATTAGCACTCTTGCATCTTTCTTATGTTAGTAGAAAAACTGGAAGCACCCATTACCTCTTGTATGACTTTTTACATTGTATTTATATAAATGGCAAAAGTCAAACATGAGCTGACAGGGAAATACAAAATCTGTCTTCCAATGGTCCTTGGATGAAAAAGCAGAAAATTCCATTGATAGCAATTGACCTTCACAGAAAGTTTAAAAAAAAATAAAAAATAAAGAAAAACCCTATTCTTTCCATGGTTAATTATATTTGTGCTAAGACTGTTCCTTTCCGTCGTTTGTATTTATTGATCATTTATGAGGGGGACAAAGAAGAAATAATGTACATGGAAACAAATGAAATAAACTAGTTTACCTTGGGTGAATACTTTAAGATAGGTATGTCTATTTCATATCACTTCTCCAAGGAGTGTTGTTGTTGTTATTGTTAAGTGCTGTCGAGTCGGTTTCGAGGGAAAAAAAATCAAAGAATTTCTGTGGACTCCAAGTTACATGTACATTTGTGTACTATATAGTCTTATTGGAAACAGTTTATACAAGTCTACTTTAGTTATCATGAAATCCAATATGATTGCTAGAGGGTCTCCCTTTTGGATAAAGGATTTAGTCTGAAGGATGTTTTAAGCATTGATTACTCTTTTTCACAAAAGTGTACCAAATTCTACACAGTAGATTAATAATATGGAGTAAGATACATAAAACTTCCATAGAAAAATGTTACCTAATAACTCCCATTGAATATAAACTAGAATCCTTAGGGTAAAAGACATTGATTTGGCTTACTCAACTAGTTAGATATCATAGATAACATGTTTTTCTAATTACCTACAAAGATTCTGCATAGTGAAATAAGGAAATCTAGCTCAGACATTGGTGGAAGGTAAACTAGACTAAATATAAGCAAAGAAATGACTTAATTAATTTTAAACTACTTTGAATCAACTAAAGAAGTTATTTTTCTCCAAATATATCTTGCCACAGTTCCCTTTAAAATATACACAACTATATGCTGTGCATATATACTGTCTTTATACAGTGATAAAAGTGGCACCTACAATCATTTAGGAAAATCAGATTATAGTTTCCTTTTTAGCACTCTCTTAATAACAAAATATTTCTTCTTTTTCCTCTAGTTCATTTTTTAATTTCCTAGAAGGCAGCAGTAATAGTCTCAGCTCTATGACCTTATGTTTATTTTAATGCATGGTATTTTTCAAATGTTCAGGCTTCTGGGTACATATAAAATATAATTATGATTTCTTTAAAAATATATTGAGAAATAAAGAAAGCAACTCACATCTGCTTTAGGAATGAAACACAAATACCAGTTCATTTGTGTAAAGGTAAATTTTATAACTCATTTGTGGTTAGATTTATCATATTCCAATTACCTGTAGCTAGTCCTGATGGATCTTGGCTGAAAGCAGAGAATATCAAAAATATATTTACCTATGCTTTATTGACTACGTAAAGGTTTTCGATTGTGTTTCATGACAAGCTATGGACAACATTGCAAAGTATGAGTATTCCAGAACACTTAATTGTGCTCATGAGTAATCTATACAAGGACCAAGAGGCAGTTGTTTGAACAGAACATGGGAACACTGAATGGTTTAAAATTAAGAAAGGTGTGCAACAGGGTTGTATTCTTTCACCATACTTATTCAACCTGTATGCTGAGCAAGTAATCTGAGAAGCTGGGTTATATGAAGAAAAATGTGACATCAGGATTGGAGGAAGACTCATTAACAACCTGCAATATGCAGATGATGCAACCTTGCTTGCTGAAAGTAAAAAAGACTTAAAATATTTACTGATGAAAATCAAAGAGCACAGTCTTCGGTATGCATTGCATCTCAATGTAAAGAATACAGAAATCCTGGAACAATTAACAACATTCTTATCAATCGAGAAAAGATTGAAGTTGTCAAGGACTTCATTCTTCTTGGATCAACTATCAACACTAATGGAAGCAGCAGTCAAGAAACCAAACAATGTATTGCATTAGGCAAATCTGTTGCACAAGACTTTTTTAAAGTGTTGAAGAGCAAAGATGTCAGCTTGAAGACTAAGGTGTCCCTAACCCAAGCTATGGTATTTTCAACAACCTCATATGTATGAGAAAGCTGGACAGTGAAAAAGGAAGACTGTAGAAGAATTGATGCTTTTGAGTTGTGGTGTTGAAGAAGAATATTGAAAGTGTCATGGGTTGCCAAAAGAACCAACAAATCTGTGTTGGAAGAACAGCCAGAGTGCTCCTTGGAGGCCAGGATGGCTAAAATTCATCTCTCATACTTCAGACATATTGTCAGGAAGGACCAGTCACTGGGGAAGGATATCATGTTTGGTAGGGTGGAGGGTCAGAGAAAAAGAGAAAGACACCCCCTCCCCCAGTGAGATGGATTGGCAAAGTGGCATCATCAATGGGCTCAAGTGTGGTAATGATAGTGAGGTTTGCCCAGGACTGGGCAGTGTTTCTTTCTGCTGTGCATAAGGTCACTATGAGCCAGTACCAACTCGATGGCACCTAACAACAACAGCAGTCCTGATGTGGTATAGTGGGTTAATGTACTGGACTGCAAGAATGGTTTGAACCAGAAGGTCAGCAGTTCAAGCTCACCAGCCACTCCTTAGAAATCCTATACTAGGTCACTATAAGTCGGCACCAATTCAACGACACTTAACAACAACAAGAATACTCCACAAAAAGTTGAATATAATTACTTACATTCATTAACTAAGTGTGGGACTTTTTATCAACCAATCAAAAAGAAACATTTTAAAAGAATATTACTTAGTTTTTGAATATCAACTAATAACTGGCCAAGGCTGTGGTACAACAAGATTCACTATGTAACATCACTCAAAGGTACACAAGTATGAAAAATGGCAAAGCTTACCTGAATTGGTTATTAAAGAATTAGATTTTTATACAAACAATAATTTTTAGTTTCTGGTTTTTATAAAACAGATTTTACATAGATGGTATCAGATTGTACATTTTTTTCTTTTTAAGATGTGGAAATTGCGGCCCTAAATTACTTATTGTGTTTACTACACAGTATTGATTAAAGTAATACCATTATCAAATCCTATGAAATAGCTAGTATTTATTGACGATGGGTTCTAACCTCAAACTGTTGAGTTTTCAATACAAGCTATATCACTGAATACCTTGGAGAATCTATGTTATATCTGTATCTTTCTGTAATTCTCTGTTTTTCAGCCAAGATATATCTGATGTCAGCAATGATATCCCCAGATTTGCAAAGATCTTCTGAATTCAGCTTAAATTTCTGTCAGTTCCTTGCTGATGTACTGCTGTAACCATTTAAAAGTTATCTACAGGAAATTTTATTTTCCAGTGATAGTAATGATATTATTTATTGATTTCAACATTTTGTTGGGTGCCTTTCTTTGGAAGGATCACACAATATGGATATTTCCAGTCAGCTGCCCATGTAGCTGTCTTCCAAACTTTTTGGCAAGGATGGGTGAGTGGCTCCAGTGCTGCATCAGTTTGTGGAAACATTTCCATTTGCATTCCATCAATTCTTGGAGCCTTCTTTTACATCAATGACTTAGTGCAGCTTGGACTTCTTCCTTCATTACCATCAGTTCTTGATAATATGCTGCCTCTTAAGGTGGTTGAACACTGACTAATTCTTTTTGGTACACTGATTATGTTTATGCCTTCCATCTTTTGATGATGCTTCCTGCATCATTCAATATAGCTAGTCGAGGTATGATTTTTTTCTTCAGTTCTTTCAGCTTGAGAAATAGTAAGACTGTTCTTTCCTTTTGGTATTCTATTTCCAGGTCTTTACACATTTAATTATAATAATTTGCTTTATTTTCTTGAGCTATCCTTTGAAACTTTCTGTTTAACTCTTTTACTTCAACATTTCTTCTTGTCTCGTTAGCTTTTCTATGCTCAAGAGCAAGTTTCAGAGTCTCTTCTGACATCCATTTGGTCTTTTCTTTCTTCTCTGTCTTTTAAATGACTTTCTGTTTTCTTCATGTATATTCTTGATGTCATCCCACAACTCTATAGTATTTGGTTGTTAGTGTCTAATGCATAAAATTTGTTTGTGAGATAGCCTCTAAATTCAATTCAGATATATTCAAGGTCATATTCTGTGTGCTCTTGTTGACATGTTTTAATTTTCTTCAACTGCAGCCTGGTCTATCATATGAGCAATTGACAGTCAGTTCAATAGTGATCCGTGTCCTTGTTTTGACTGATAACATTGGGCTTCTCCATCATAATTCATTGTTCCCATGTTCTGTTCGAACAACTGCCTCTTGGTCCATGTACAGATTCCTCACAAGCACAATTAAGTGTTCCAGAATACTCATACATTGCAATGTTGTCATGATCCACACAATCAAAAGCCTTTGTATAGTCAATAAAGCACAGGTAAACATCTTTCTAGTATTCTCTGCTTTCAGCCAAGATCCACTGGACATCAGCAATGATATCCCTCATTCCATGCCCTCTTCTGAATTCGACTTGAACCTCTGAAAGTTCTCTGTAAATGCAAGGTTGCAGCTATTTCTGTATTACCTTTAGTGAAACTCTACTCCCATGGGATATTAAAGATATTGTCCAAAGATTTCTGCATTCCATTGGGTTACCTGTCTTTGGATTGCACCTGACCCAAGCCATGGTATTTTCAATAACCTCATATGCAACCGAAAGTTAGACAGTGAATAAGAAAGACTATAGAAGAATTGATGCTTTTGAGTTAGGGTGTTGGAGGAAAATATTGAAAGTACCATGGGCTGCCAAAAGAACAGAGATCTGTGTTGGAAGAAATGCAGTCAGAGTGGTCCTTGGAGGCCAGGATGGCCAAACTCTGTCTCTCATACTTTGGACATATTGTCAGGAGGGACCAGTAGAGGGACCTTATCATGTTTGGTAAGGTGGAGGGTCAGAGAAAAAGAGGAAGAACCCCAGCAAGATGGATTGTCAAAGTGGCAGCATCAATGGGCTCAAGAGTGGTAACAATTGTGAGGTTGGCCCAGAACTGGGCAGTGTTTCGTTCTGTTGTGCATAGGGTCTCTATGAATCGGTACCGGCACAATGGCACCTAACAACAACAAATCATCATTACCCAGAGATGTATCCAATTTGATTCATTCCATCTGGTGAGGTCCATGTATATAGTCATCATTCCTGTTGATGAAAAATCATATATGTAACAATGTATTCAATTTGATTCCTGTGTATTCCATCTGGTGAGGTTCCACATATATTTTGTTGTCACATGCCATCGAGTCTGTTCCAACTCATAACAACCCTGTATAGAATTTCCAAGGAGCATTTGATGAGTTTGACCTTGCAGTTCACACTGACTTTGCAGTCCAGTGCATTAACCCACAGAGCCACACTAGGATTCCCTAGTTGCCATTTATGTTGATGAAAATAGACATTTGCAATGAATAAGTTATTGTTATGACAAAATTCTATCAAGCAATCTCCAACATTGCTTTTTATCACCAATGTCATATTTTCCAACTACTTATCTTTGTTTCTAACTTTTGCATTCCAGTCACCAGTAATTACCAATGCATATTGATTACATGTTTGATCAATTTCAAGTTGGAAAAGTTGGTAGAATTCTTCAATTTCATCATCACTGGCTTTAGTGTGTACGTTTGAAAAATAGTGCTATTAACTGGTCCTTCATTTGGATAATATGGTTATTATGCTATTACAGACAATGTGTTACTTCAAGATAGATCTTGAATTACTCCTTTTCATGATGAATTTTATGTTGTTCCTTTCAATTTGTCATTTCTGTCATAGTAAATCATATGCCTGTCCATTTCAAACTGGTCAATATCAGTCTATTTCAGCTCACTCATGACTAGGATATAATTTTTGACAACGTCCCATTTTCATTGATTCAACTTTGTGTATTTTACATTCTGATTATTATTGGATACTTGCAGATGTTTCATCTCACTTTGTGTTATTCCCTATTAACAAATGAATGTTCTGAAAGTTTTGCTTCTTCCACTTCACTAAGTTCAATTCTACTTTGAGGAGGCATCTCTTCCTCTGTTGTATTCTCAGTGCCATCTAACTTGATGGGTTCATCTTAAAGCAATGTTCAGATGCTTTTCTTAAGGTTTTCAGTTTCTTACCAAACAAAAGTTGTTTGTTTCTCCTTCTTTCTTGCATGTCTTAACCTGGGAGCTCTGGTAAAGCTTGTCCACCATGAGTGACCCTGATAATATTTTAAATAACAGTGGCATATCTTCCTGCATTACAGCAACGCAAAAGCCACCACAGTACAACAAACTGACAGATGAGTAGTCTGTCTCCTTTATTTCATCATAAAACAGGGATAATACCTCAGAGGATTGTTGTGGCAACTGTTGTTGTTGTTGTTAGTTGTCATCTAGTTAGTTCTGATTATACTGATTCTGATACATAGTGGAATAAAATGATCTTCCTTGTAAGCATCTGAGTATTATCCTATCACAGATAGTGTTTTACTTCAAGATAGATCTAGAAATATTCACAATGTACAACAGATCAGAGTACTGCGTGGTCCTGCACCATACCAAACAATCAATGCCATGGTTGAGCCTATTGTTGTAGTTCCTGTATCAATCCTTCTCATTAAGTGTCTTCCTCTTCGTTTCTAATCCTCTATTTTACTAAATATAATACCTTTCTTGAGGGACAGGAATCTCCTGATAACATTTTCAGACTATATGAGATGAAATCTCTCCATCCTTGCTTCTGAGGAGAATTCTGGGTGTGCTTCTTTCAAGACAGATTTGTTTGGTCTCCTGGAAGTCCACGGTATAGTCAGCATTCTTTATCACTACCATAATCAAATGCATCAATTCTTCTTTGGTATTCCTTCTTATTTCTTGTTCAGATTTCACATGCATATGGGTCAACTGAGAATACCATAGTTTGGGTCAGGTCTACCTTAGTGTTCAAAGTGATTTCTTTGTTTTACAACTTTGTTGTTGTTGTTAAGTCTCATCAAATCATCTTTGACACATAAGGACCTCGTATACAATTTCTGAGGCTTTAAAAAATTCTGTATTCATATTCTACCACTAGTCTGGCAGTTTGTCACACTATGATGGTTTGCCTGTTGTTATGCTGCATGAAGGTTTTCCACCAGTATTTTGAATGCTGGCAGGGTCACCAATGATGGACAGATTCAGCTGAGCTTTAACACAAAGACAGACCAGGATGAAGGGGAGACTGATTACTTCTAAACATTTAGTCACTGAAAACCTTATGAATATCTGTGGAACACTGACAGATAGTACCACACTATTGAATATTGAAACATGCTGAAGAGCACCAGAAAACTGTCAGATTTAATGCCATAAGATAAGTCCCTTAGGATATAAGTCACTCAAAATAGGACCCTTGAAGAACTGCCTCCTCAAAGTAGAGTTTACCATGATGACGTGAATGGAACAAGCTTTTGGGAACTGCATTTGTTACTGGGGTACAAGTCAAAGTAAGGAGAAATAGCTATGTTTGTTGTTTTTAAGTGCCATCGAGACAGTATTAACTCATAGCGACTGTATGCACAACAGAACGAAACACAATCAAGTCCTGGGCCAACCTCACAATTGTTGCCATGCTTGAACCCATTGATGTTGCCACTTTGCCAATCCATCTCACTGGGGGTCTTCCTCTTTTTCACTGACCCTCCACCTTACAAAACACGATATCCTTCTCCAGTGACTGATGCCTCCTGACAATATGTCCAAAGTATGACAGACAAAGCCTGGTCATCCTGGCCTCTAAGGAGCACTCTGTCTGTACTTAATCCAACACAGTTATTTTTGTTCTTCTAGCAGCCAATGATAGCTTCAATATTCTCAAACACCATAACTCAAATGCATCAATTCTTCCATGGTCTTCTTCATTTTTCGGATTCATATGAGGTGATTGAAAATAACAAGGCTTGGGTCAGGCCCACCTTAGTCTTCAAGCTGACATCTTTGCTGTTCAACACTTTTAAAAAAAGATCTTGTGTGGCAGATTTTCCCAATGCAATACATCATTTGGTTTCTTGGCCGATGCCATTAATAACCAGAACATGGAATTATGAAGTATGAATATAAGAAATTGGAAGTAGTAAAAAAAAAAAAGAAAGAATGAAATGGAATGTATAAGCATTAATATATTAGGCATTAGTGAGCTTAATAGGACTAGTATTCGTCATTTTGATTCTGACAGTCTGACTATTTACTTTGGCAGGAATAACAAATTGCACAGGAATGGCATCACATTCATCATTCAAAAACAACAACAACAAAAATTTCATGATCTATTTTGAAGTACAATGCTATCTGTGATGGTATACTATTCATATGCCTACAAAGACAACCAGTTAATACAACTATTATTTAAATTTATGCATCAGCCATACAAATCAGTGATGATGAAATTGAAGAACTCTACTAATTTCTCAATGAAATTGAAAAAAATATATAATGGTTGGTTGGTTAGTTATGTGCTGCAGAGTTGGTTCCAGAGTCTAGTGACCCTGTATAGGATTTCCAGACTGTAAATCTTTATGGGAGCAGAAAGTCTCATCTTTTCCCATGGAATAGCAAGTAGTTTTGAACTGATGACCTTGAAGTCAGTAGCTCAACTCGTAAACACTATGCTATCAGAGATCCTTCAAATATGTAATAAAGATGTATTAATAATTATTGGCAATTGATTGCAAAAGTTGGAAACAATAGGAAGGATCAGTCATTGGAAAATATGGACATTGTTGTACAATCTTGAAGAAGAGCACATGATAGAATTTTACAAGACCAATGACTAATTCATTACAAATATCTTCTTTAAACAACATAAAAGATGGCTATACACATGGACCACACCAGAAGGAAAACATAGAAATCAAATTGACTACATCTACTGTGGAAAGAGGTGGTAGAAAACCTCCATATCATTAGACAAAAAAGGCCAAGGGCAGACTTTGGAATAGACAATTAATTGCTCATATGCAAGTTCAGGCTGAAGCTGAAGAAAATTAAAACAATCCACAAGAGCCAAAAATATGATCTTGAACATATTCCACATGAATTTAGAGATCATCTAAAGAATAAATGTGATATATCAGATACTAATGACCAAAGACCAGGTGAGTTGATCTCAAGAATATTATGCAAGAAGAAAGGTCATTTAAAAAAAAAAAGAGAGAGAAAGATAAATAAAAGTCAAAATAGATATCAGAAGAGACTCTGAAACTTGTTCTCCAGCATAAAGATGCTGAAGCAAATGGAAAAAATGAGGACATAAAAGAGCAGAACAGAAAAATTCAAAGGTTATCTTGAGAATACAAAGTTAAATATTATAATGAAATGTACAAAGAGCTGGAGTAAGAAAATCAAAAGGGAAGAACACACTCAGCATTCTCAAGCTGATAGAACTGAAGAAAAATTTCAAGCCTCAACTTGCAATTTGAAGGATTCTATGGAGTCCTAATGTAGTACTGTAGGTTAATGCACTGGACTTCAAAGTCTGTTTGAACTGCTAGGTCAATGATTCAAGTTTACCAGCAGCTCCTTGGATATCCTAAACAGGGTCACTATGGGTCAGAACTGACATGATGCAACTTAGCAAAAATAGCAACAACAATGGGTTAAATAATGAATGGTGCAGCAATCATCAAAAGAAGATGGAAGTAATAAACAGAGTCACTGTAAAAAAAAAGAAATTCTCCATGTTCAACCATTTTAAGATATAGCATGTGATCAAAAGCAATGATCCTGAAGGAAGAAGCCCAAGATGAACTGAAGACATTGGCAAAGAACAAAGCTCTGGGAATTGATGGAATACAAACTGAAATCTTTGCACTCACTAATCTATCCCAAGAAATTTAGAATGGCAAACTGATTGGAAGAGATCCATATTTTTGTCCTTTTAAAGAGACGTGATTCAACGGAATGTGGAAATCATCATCAGACAATATCAATGCATGTAAAATTTTGCTAAAGATAATTAAAAACCAGTTGCAACAGTATATTGACAGAGAACTGCCAGAGTTCCTAGCCAGATTTAGATGAGAATGTAGAACTAGGGATATTGTTGCTGATGACAGATGGATCTTGGCTGAAAGCAGAGAATATCAGAAAGATGTTTACATGTGTTTTTTTGACCACACAAAGGCTTTCTATTGTGTATATCATGACAAGCTATGGACAGCATTGTACAGAATGAATATTCCAGAATACTTAATTGTGCTCATGAGGAACCTGTATGTAGACCAAAGGGCAATTTGCTTGAAAAGAACAAGGGAACACTCAATAGTATAAATTAGGAAAGTTTTTCAATAGGGTTGTAATCTTTCTCCATACTTATTTAAATTGTATGCTGAGCAAATAATTTGAAAAGCTAGATTATCTGAAGAAGAATGTGACATCAGGATTGGGGGAAGACCCATTAACAACCAGCAATATGCAAATGATACAACCTTGCTTGCTGAAAGAGAAGAGGATTTAAAATATTTACTGATGAAGATCAAAGACTACAGTCTTCTGTATGGGTTGCACCTCAATGTAAAGAAAATAAAAAATCCTCACAACTGGACCAATAAACAATAACCATATAAATGGAGAAAAGATTGAAGTTGTCAAAGATTTCATTTTGCTCTGATAAACCATGAATACTCATGGAAGCAGTAGTCAAGAACTCATATGATATATCACAGTATGCAAATCTTCTGCATGAGACCTCAATAGTGAAAGGAGTTCTTGGTAAAGGAAATAATGTATGAACAGAAATGTTGCTATTATTGTTTTTAGTTTCTATCAAGTCAATTCCTACTCAAGTGACCTCATGTGTGCAGAGTAAAACTGACACTTAGGAATTTAAAGTTATAAGCAACTTGCCAAGCTTTCTTCCTAGGTTTTTTGTGTGGGTTTGAACCACCAGCTTTTTGCTAGTACTGCATACTTAAACATTTGCACTGTCCAAGGATGTGTGGGCTTATATAACGGGATGAAAAAAAAACTTCTATGTACTTGAATTTTAAGAAAATTAAGGTCACAAAAATAGAAATTGGAAACACACAAGAAAATATTATTCAAGCATATTTGAATATTATTAGGTTCTGGTAAGTATTGGTTCTCCTCAGTTTCCCAGATCAGAATATAAAATTATATGCAGAATAAGAATGCTATAAATACACAAAAAAGTAATATTAAAGGCTAAATAGAAATAAATTTAGTAATAAAATGACTTTTGAAAATGGCAAAAATGAATAGAAGACTGTATCATTAATTATATAAGTTTTAAAATTCCATTCTTAATTTTTAATGTAAATATCTCCTTATGATCTTAGTTTTGTCCGTTTTTAAAAAATGCTCACTGTTAATATTATAGGACTGTAGAAATAGTCATTTATAGAATAATTAGTGCTGGATCTCTGTATTCAAACAACCTTAATTATTATATATAAGGAGCTCTGGTAGAGTAGTGGTTACGGATCGGTCTGCTAATCTCACTGTCAGCAGTTAGAAACTACCAGCTGTTCTGTGGGAGAAAGGTGAGGCTTTCTGCTCCAATAAAGATTTACAGCCTCGGAAACCCTGTACAGGGTTGCTATGCGTCGGAACCCACTCCACGGCACATAACAACAATTATTATATGAATCACTTCAAGTTCTATGTAGTTTACATAATAAAAATCAGTATTGATACACTAAATATTACACTTTATTTTCATCTCATAACAAAGGGAACTATAAAATTTTATAAAGGAAAGCAATGTTAGAATATATTTTAAAAGGAAAAGGCAAACTGGCTAGTTTGGACAGAAATGAGAAGGTCAGCAGGATCCTAATGGGTTTAGCATATTCTAAAGTCAGATTCTTAGCTCAGAATTTTTAGAAATTCAATATGAAAACTTTTCCAATATTTATTAATGTCTCAAGGCTGGCTCAAGTTTATCTACTTATGAATTGTATTTACCTAATTTATTACAGGAGCAGAAAGCCTCATCTTTGTCCCGCAGAGCAGCTGGTAGTTTCGAACTGCTGACCTTGCGGTTTGCAGCCCAATTCATAACCGCTATGCTATGATGCCTATTTATTTATTCAGAAAATGTTTATCATTTGCATCAGAGATTTCTTCCTTCTGCTGAACCTTCACAGGAGAAATTGTACTTGTGAGAATACTGTTTGCTGAGCATCATGTTAAAACATATTTTTTAAAACAAGTAAAGATTACTTTAAGTAGTCATCATAGTATGCAAACTGGACATAATATCCTACTGCTCTAAAGATAATTTTATCTATGTGCCCTATATTGGTCTAATTCCTGGAATTCATTGTAGATATGGTAAATAAGAATTCTGTAGTGGGGCTAGAAATAGTCTATGATTATTTCCATGAAAAAAGTTTGGGAAATATTGCCATGATGAATTAGCACTTAATCATTTTATTATTTTTTTAATTTGTATTGTGATTTGGTTAAACGTTTACAAAGCAAATTGGTTTGTCATTTAATAAGTCATACGCCTTGCTTTAGACAATGAATAATTAAGGCAATAGGAGAATCTATGCATTTCAATTGTGGTGTTGGAGAAGAATCTTAAAAGTACAATGTACTGCCAGAGAACAAACAAACCTGTGTTGAAAGAATCATAGTAAGAATATTCCTTAGAAGCCAAGGTGGTGATACTTTGTTAAATTTCAGACACGTTATCAGGATGGATCAGTCCCTGCAGAAGGGTATCAAGCTTAGCAAAGTGAAGGGTCAGCAAAAAAGAGGAAAACTCCTGATGAGATGGATTGACATGGTAGCAGCAGCAAGGGGCTCAAACAACAGTTGTGACGTTCCCACAGGACCGGGTAGTGCTCTTTTCTGTTGTTCATAGGATGACTATGAGTCAGAGCTGTTTCTGTGGTATCTAACAAAACATTGTTTTGTGACATTGATTGAGATTCTCCATAATGTAACAGTATCCTGCCAATTTCTTCCCTGTTTGTCTCATTTCCATTTGTCCTTCTTTCCTATCCCTGACTTCTGAGATTTATCCCTGAAAATGCTACCCTTTTGATTTTGCATAACTGATTATTTTGAATATGTACCTCCTGGTGTTATTGTTCATCTTACATCCCTGTCTATAGTTTCGTAACATGTGGCTGTATAGGATAAGCACTGGACTGCAGACCACAAAGTCAGTGGTTCAAGCCCACCAGCCATTCAGTGGAAGAAAGATAAGAATTTCTGCTCAAGTAAAGGTTTATAACCTCAGAAGCCCTTTGAGTCAGGATCACTATGAGCCAGAGCCAACTAAACAGCACTCAACAACAACAACAACATTGTTTGGCTGTAAGTGGAGTTACAGGGGCAAGTTAAGTTCCAGCTTGAAGGATAAATAAGGACCATAGTCTTAGGAGCTCCATGAGTTTCTATCAGACATATAAGTCTGGTCTTTTTTATGATTTTGAATTTGGTTCCACATTTTTCTTTCTATCCAGGACTCTTTATAGTAATTTTTTTCTGACCTATCAACAGTGGTAGCTAGTCATCATCTAGTTCTTCTGATCTCAGGTTCACAAACATTGATGTTCCTATGGTCCATTAGTCTTTTGGACTGATATGCATGTTTGATTTTCTTCACTCTTATTTAATTTGGATGGGAAGAAACAAGTAGCTGTACGTTTGATGGTAATTTATAAGCTTTTAAGACTCCAGTTGCTACTCACCAGAGTAGGAGATAAAATGGTCTTTGTGGATTATGTTTTGCCAGTTGACCTTGATGACCACTGGCTGTTGTCCTTAGTCTCTCATTCCCTTAAAGTGCTCAGTTATGGCTAAGGCGTTTTTTATAATTTTGCCCCTTGAGTGCTCTACTATATTCATGGATATAGCTGAGCACGTTTGAAAACATATCTAGTAATATCCTGTCAAATCTATGTATATTCAGTGGGTGTAGTCCAATTCATCTCCCCACACCTGTTCAGCTTGCATATTATTACAGGATTACATATGTATTGGGAGTGCTGTTGTTCCATACAATACAGCGCTGGACTGAGAACCACAAGATTCATGATTCAAGCACTCCAGCCATTCTGTGGGAGAAAGACATTTTGCTCCTGTAAAGATTTAAAGCCTCGGAAACTATACAATCATTCAAGAATTGACTCATGGCACTTAACAGCAATGTAATATTAGTATTTTGTTTGGTTACTTTTAACTCTTGTGGTCTTCCCAGTGTCTTCTTTGCTTTGTTCATTCTATGCTTGTTGTTATATATGTTTATTGTATACTTGTTTTTCATTCATCTAAGTCAATATGTTTCTACCCTCTAGTAATTTATTTACCTTACCCTCCTACTCCTAGAAAATCTCAAAGAATGTTTTTTTTTCCAGTGTGTATACTTTTTTCTTGACTTTAAAAAATATATATAATTTATATATTTATTATACTGCATATCAATTGCATGCACTTTTCAGTATGCCATTTACCTCTTTACGTGTATATATTTAAAACCTAAGTAGTGAAAATTTCAAACATACTATGCATTTAAATATTATAGTGGACCCATCTCTCATTTTAATGGTTATCAACTCAGAGCCAATCTTGCTTTATCCATACCTTGGTTCACTTCTTTCCTATTATATTGAAGCAAATCTAAGATACAGTAGTTCATCTATCTTTGTACATTTTAAATAACTGCATAGTTGTCTTTTTCTTGACTTTTTAAAATAATAGTGTCATACAGTATTTGTCCTTCTACAATAAAGTAATTTTACTCAGCATAATTCTCCTTTGTGACTATAGTACACACAGATCCATGACTCTGTAACAAGGTTGTTTAGGCTAAAATTAACTATATTTCTATTTCAGTCCTGAGAATACACACTAGTTTCTATCATTAACCTGAGAAATGAGTATGGATTTTAATTGACAGAGATTCAGGAAGCACCATTTTCTTACATTTACACACCATCTACTGAGGGAATTACTCTGCAGAAGATTGGTTTGATCTGTTTTGGGTGGACACTAATCTCTTTAACTAAATTTTGTGTGACTTGTGCTTAATGCAGGATAATTTCATTATAGCCTACAGTTAGAAAATTCTTCATTCATAATTTCTTAACAAAAGTCCTTGGAATTGGATGTTTCAAAATTCAGAATTCTGCATATTTTAAAAATGAAGCATGGAAATGTATAGCCTTTCTGTGGTTGGAGTTCATAATAATAACAGAAATGGGGAAAACCAAATGTGTGTATGTGTGCATCTTCGTGCTGTACGTTTAGATCAAATTTTAAAATGAATCTGTGTTACAGTTGGTTTTGGGGAGAAGGAACTGTTGTATATTTTAAATTATCTTTCCTTCATTGTTTGCTTTCTTCTTGTCATTTTTATTTTGGAATAATAGCTGAGGTATTGTAAACCTATATAATGGCAACTAGGGATTTAAAAAAACGTATCATACATATCTTTAAATGTATCTTTAAAAAAGCTTCATTTACCTATTCATCAAGCATGTATTTAATCTTTACTTTGAAGTAGAGATGATGATTTTACATGGTTATATAATGTTTATATTATTGAAATTATTTGAATTACTTTTTTTTTTTTTAATGTGAATAAATCTACTCTTGGTATTTGGGGAGAAAAAACAAAACAAAACAAGTATACCTCACTTGGGTTGCTTATTTTATGGTATATATTCCCATATTTGATTGGGATTAATGAGACAAGAGTTTTCATAGAGGCTTTTATTGTAATGTCAAAGAGACTGAGAAAGTCCAAGGGTCATATCCCCTGTACCTATAGCAAGAACAGTAGCAGATTTTGCTGAAATTGATTATGAATGTCTCCAGCTACTGGCAGAGCTGAAGTATAGCCTGGCTATATCCATGTGAAGCTAGAACAAGAATTAAAATGAAAGCAGGGCATGGCAAAGGTAAAGTGAAAGATTTTGTTATTAGACTAGTGTTTTAATCATAAAGATTTAAACATATCTGTCACCAGCTGCTCCTCAGAAACTCTAAATAGGGTTGCTATGGGTTGGAACCGACTCAATGGCACTTAACAACATCAACAACAATCACCTTATATCGCTGAGTGTATTAAAAGGTTAATGAAGTTTTGTACCTTCTTGGACTTAAAACTAAATTGTCATGTCAGCAAATATGAAGAATTTTTGTACTGTAGAATATCCTAAGATATTCTCTATTGAAAAAAAAAAAATGATATGCGTTTACAATTTATTTCAGAACATCCAGTATCTTAAAACTGGCTGTTTCAGAGCAACTATACAGAGCTAATCCTGTTTAAAAAGAAATTGGGAAAGCTCAAGAAAACCGCTTATGTGAGAATTATGACAATATAGTACTATGATTTATATACAATTTGTAGACCTTTGAATCAAATATTCACCATGTTAATGATTTCAGGGAGACAACTGTTTCATGTCAGTCTGTAGCATAAGGCTCATATCACAAGACTGTGCATATAACTGTGCATGGTGCTGCCATGGCTTAAATGAGCAGAGCTTGAAGTATTATTTTTTTAAAAAAAATTGAAAGGTTGTGGCAGTAATAAAAAGGTTGAATGGTAATGCCTCTAATTGAACAGTAAGGCCTCTTTCCTATTAAGTCACTCTTTCATCTGTCTTTTTAATTATTTCATTATCATTTTGTACTGCAGTTCACAATGAAATGACCATTTGTGTTTAAGTGAAAGCTAATTATTAGGACTGAATTATTGTGCAGTTTATTGATCCCTATGGTGGATTAAGGGCTTTAAGTTCGTCTAGACAGAATAGTTAGCAAAATGACAAAAGGAAACATATAAGACCCTTGGGAAGAATCCCTACGCTCCATAAGCAATTAATGCCTGCCAGGTAATGGAATTTAAGTTTATACTAAATCCAGCAGAGCTTTGACATTTCAACTGCCTTATAAACACATTAGTCTAATGAATTAAGATTTATGAATTGTGTTTAGACACAAGTAGGAAGACTAGTAAGTCCAGGATACTTTTAGCTACCATTGATTGAACGAAAAATAGATAATTTTCTCTCTGAATTTTATGAAAAATGAGATGTTCTTTGTATTTATCTCTGTTCATTTTGCCTTCTGTTCATAGTTATTTATTAACTATTTCCATTTCCCAAAGAACATCAATATTCTTTATGAATGTGAAAAGTTTGAAGTGATAAACTGAAGAAGGAAAAAATATGTATATATATTTCCTTCTTTAATTGTAGGTTAAGCACTGGACTTCTAACCACACGTTGACAGTTCAAACCCAATAGTGGCTCCATGGAATAACAAGCCAAAAACCCATTCATCTCAACCCAGTAGTATTGGGCAAATTTAAAAGCAATCTGTCACTTGTGATGAGCAAGCTCTTGTCTGAGCTGACAATACAACCTACTTGCTATTATTTATAAGAACATGTTATTGAGTAGACTTAGAATATCTTTAACTCAATATGACTTTTCTCTAAAGTAATCTGTGTTCAAAGCTTTTTTATTGATGATAAGAAACAAAGCAAAACAAGATAAAAAACAAAAACAAAAACAAAAAAACAGCTAAGGAAGGTGTTGTTCACAAAAGTCACTGAAGCTGTTTTTGCTATGAAGCTGGTGTTACCTAGTGTTAAGTTTCAAGCGCTGTTCTTCCCCATCTTCATATCCAGCCTTTCTACAATAATAACTTGCAGTGTTACAACCATGATCACGTATTTAAGGATCAAAAATGACATATATGTTTATTTATTTGAAGTAAAAGTCTGATATATTTTACCTGTCTAAACTTCTTTGAAGTTGAAGTTACCTATTTCCTTATGGAAATCTTGGAGAATATTTTAGAAGCAGTCTTCTTTGTGTCTTAAAAACAAACATATATTAAGGAGTACTCAATGAAGAAGTAGCCATACCAGACAGTAAGAATCACACATTATATATTAAAATGTGCTTTAGATATTAAAGTATGCTTATACAAAGTATATTTTATGTGCTTTTGGTATTAGTTTGGATTATATTAAAGCCTTCATATGTACAAGATATAATCTATTTATAAAATTGCAGAAATATTTGCTTCCATTTTATTTATGTATAATTTTATTGCTTGCATTTGACAGTAGCAAATTAGATAGTTTTATAAGCAAGTGTAAGTTCTTATAGAAATGGCTATGAAATTTTATGGTATTTAAACTAGATTAATCAGGAAATTGTGATAAAGTTGAAGTATTAAACAGACTGTGTACATACATTTAAATATAAAATACTAATGGAGAAATCTCTCACGAGGCAATATTTGTTATTATGAAAATATAATAAAAGGATAATTGGTGAGGTTCTCATTCTGGGAAAAAGATGGGTTTCCAGAATTTAAGAAATCAAATTAATGCCTAGGGAAATAGGGCACCCTTTTTATATGTAGCCATGGTTCCACCTACGTGATAGTAGTTTGATTTTTAAATCTAAAATAAAACTTGTCTGACATTATTTCACTATATGTTTGAATTCAAAGTTTTATCTTCAAGAAAAACATGTAGAGCATTTTCTCTAGTTTTATATTTGTAAAAGTGCATGCAGTCCACCTGATGTGTATATTCAGATGTTGACTATAATAAATTTGCCAGGTTGAATAACTTGTTTTTCTGTTTTCCATGGGCTACTGCCATTCCATTAAAAAGCAAAGTTGCAAACTGTTTTTTCAGAATGAGGGAATGTCTCAAATATTTTATTATTGATTAGATATAGTATAGTATTCAAGAATATAGTATTTGTTCATTTAAAATATAATGATTTTTGAGAAATTTAATGAAAATAAATAAGTATGATTTAGAACCAAATAGGTGTTGCTTTCTAGATCAAGAATCTAGTATTAGTAATCTATTGCAGTATGTCAAATTGTTCAAGAGTTTAGCAGTTTAAAATCATAAACATTTATTATGTCACAGTTTTAGTGGTCAGGAAACTGGAAAAACTATCACGAACTTGAAGTCAAACTGAGTCAAGGATGCAGTCTCAACGAAAGCTTTAGGGGAGGGTCCTTTTCTGTGGCAGTTGGCATTTCCTTACTGCCTGTTGTCCACAGGATTCTCTCAGTTCCTTGCCATTGGACTTCTTGGTAAGCTAAGCTCACAACATGGAGGCTTGGGTTTCCTCAGAAAAAGGGAATAAAAGAAAGCAATCACCTAAGAAAAAAGCCATGATCTTTTTATGACCTTATATCAGAAGAGGCATCTCATTAATTCTGCCGTATAATTTTGCTAGAAGTGAATCTCTAAGTTAAGCTGATACTCAGGGAAGAGGGCACATGAGAGCATGAACTCTAGGAGACAGAGATAATTGTGGGCCATTATAGAGGCTCCTATTTTCCCCATGTGACATTTTAGGATAAGTACTGGATAGCTAACAATGAGGTTGGAGCTTCAACCCCACAAGCTGCTCATCAGAAATACTATATGTGGTCTCTAAGGGTCAGAACTGATTCCAGGGAACTTAACAGCAAAAATAACATATCACAAATCGTATAAAGGAGGCCAATACAATATGGTGCTGTGGGTTAATGAAGCTGGACTGCCAAGTCAGTTTAAACAGTAAGGTTGGTGGTTCAAGCTCACCAGCTACTCCTAGGAAACCTTATGCAGGGTTTATACTATGAGTAGGAAAAGGTACAATGGCACTTAACAGAACAACATAGTTCGTGATGATAGTAGAATGTGGCAGCAGAATAAAGTGAACAGGAAGGATGTTTTGAATTTTTGACACATCTTCACTTTCATCAACTTGTAAAAGTACAGTAATTTTTAGCTATTTTCATAATGCAGAAAATTCAATGTAAAATGACCAGTTAGTAGTTTTCCCTAACTAGATAATAAGCATGCAAAATTTGGATGAAGGGAAAAACAATATACATTAAGGGGTGATCAACACAATATTACTAAAGTAAAGCAAGACACAGAGTTGTACAAGAGTTACAGACAACCAAGTCAAATGGAATTACACATGTTACAACCCTGCATTATCAGTAACAACATACGTTATTCTGCAAGTGGACTCATAGACAGCTAGACAACATGAGCTAGTATGAGTAGGCAAAAGAGACTATTGTTTTTGTTGTTAAGTGCCATCGAGTCAGTTCTGACTTACAGCAACCCTGTATAGAGTTTCTAAGGAGCAACTGGTGTGCTTGAACTGCTGACCTTGTGGTTTGCAGTCCAGCGCTCATCCTACAGTACCATAACAGGAGTCTATGAGTAGGCAAAAGGGACTATACTCATTATCATATATATGTTTGACAGATGGTATTTTAGTTTAGGAGTCCTAGCACTGTAGGATAAGTACTGGACAGATAGCCTCAAGATTGACAGTTCAAACCTACCAGTTGTTCCTTGGAAATTATATACAATGTTGCTGTGAGTTAGAACTGACTTGATGACATTTAACAACAACAACAATAGATGATGTTTTACATACACATTTGTATATGTTGTAAAAAAAACAAAAACAAAAAAAAAACAAAAACAAAACTTGCGTAAAAACTTAAATTTTAAAAACCAAGAATGATTCCAGGACCTCAGCCTTGGATGAGTAACTAGGTGTTCTGTGGCGACGGCTCTGATTAGGAAATTCAAATATACATGAAGAATACTTGAAGCTAGAGGAAACAAAGCCTACTCACTCCTTTGTTGTTGTTGTTGTTAAGTGCCATCGAGTCGGGTCCGACCCATAGCGACCCTGTACAGGGTTTCCGAGGGTGTAAATCTTTACGGGAGTAGAAAGCCTCATCTTTCTCCCGCGGAGCGGCTGGTAGTTTCGAACCGCTGACCTTAAGGTTCGCAGCCCGATTCGTAACCACTACGCTACCAGAGCTCCTACTTTCCTTTGTTATTTCCTATAAAGAACTGTTTTTGCTAGTCACCACTGAGTTGATTTTGACTTTTGGTGACTTCATGTGTGCAGAGTAGATGTGAGCTCCATAGGTGTTCAAAGTGTGACATTTTGGAAACAGATTGCCAGGTTCTGAGTGCATTCAAGCTAACAACCATTCTACTAGGAATCAAGCAGTTAACCATTATACTAACCAGGGACTCTACCTCTGAACCTAGGTCCTACAAAATCTGAAAAAATTAGTAACAGTAAAATTTACGAACAACTACTTGCTGTATTTCCAAGTTAACCTTATTTTTCACTATATCTTGATTTAATATGTAATAGAATCAAATAAGTGATGTTATGTTGTTAAGGCTAATTAATAATAAAATCTACCCAAATTTTAGTTTCTTTCTGATAACACAGATCATACTCTGATGTATATGCTTTTGCAGAATAATTTAGCACTTTACTAATATCCTCTGTGATCAAAGATTGGATTATGCAAATCTAAAAAATAGACTCACTATAGTCCCACAGAAAGTATTTTAGTTTATGACTCCAGACAACCCAGAATTATTAAACATGAATCACTAAATTATCTTTTAAATATTTGCTGCTATTGTTGCTGTTGGTAAGTGTTGTCGAGTTGACTCCAACCCATAGCGACCCTGCATAGGGTTTCCAAGGAGCAGCTGGTGAGCTTCAACCACCAACCTTGCAGTTCAAATGGCTTTGTAGTCTGACACATTAGCCCACAGCACCACACCAGCTTGTCCATTATATATTAACAAATAGGCTCAATTTAACAACAAATCTAATAATTTTTAGGAAACTTATATTAAGTTCATAAAAGTTCTTTGATCTTAGCATAGGTTAAGAAAGTTTGAAAAAATAAATCAGAAATGTACTAGTAGTCCAACTTTAAGACATTCCTTATTCACTTTCTCGAGGAAAAACAATAACGGTTAAACTTTCAAATCACCACTTGATTGCCAGTTTGTCATATTGTGTTGGCTTGTGTATTGCTGTGATTCTGGAAGTTATGCCATGGGTATTTTAAATACTAGTAGGGTCACCCATAGTGTAAATTTCAGCTGAGCTTCCATACAAAGACAGACTAGGAAGAAGGTGAAGCGAACTGTTGTTGTTGTTAAGTGTCATTGGCCCATTCCAACCCATAGTGACTCTGTATTGGACTTCCTAGGAGTAGCTGGTGAGCTTAAATCACCAACCTTGTGGTTCAAACCAACTTTTCAGGCCAGTGCATTAACCCAGAAGGTTACACCAGGACTATTTCTGAATATTTAGTCACTGAAAACATTATTGAATACTGAAACATGATAAAAAGCACCAGAATATTGTCAGATACAGTGCCAGAAGATGCATTCCTCAGGTTGAAAAGCACTCAAAATGCAACTGGGAAAAAGTTGCATCATCAAAGTAGAGTTGACTGTGCTGATGCAAATGAAGTAAAACACTTGGGCCCTTTGTTTGCTTATGAGACACAATTTAAAATGAAGAGAAACAGCTGTAAATATCCACTAATAATTTGAACATTGAATTACGAAGTATGAATCTAGGAAAATTGGAAATTGTCAAAAATGAAATGGAATACATAAATATGATATCTTAGGCATTAACAAACTGGAAAATGTGTTGGTATTAGCCATTTTGAAGCTTACAATCAAATGGTTTACTGTGCCCGAAATTACAAATTGAAGATGAAAAACAGCTGTGTCCGTAGAAGTACAGGCAAAATACAGTGTCTTCTTCCAATCCTGATGCCACATTTTTCTTCATATAGTCCAGCTTTTCAAAGTATGAGTCCATCATACAGATTAAATAAGTATGGTGAAAGAATACAACCCTGGTGAACACCTTTATTAATTTTAAACCATTCTGTTCTATTTAAACAATTGCCTCTTGGTCTATGTACAGGTTCCTCATGAGCACTATTAAGTGTTCCAGAATACTCATTCTCTGCAATGTTGTCTATATCTTGTCAAAATCGAAAGCTTTTGCATAGTAAATAAAGCACATGTAAGCATTTTTCTGGTATTCTCTACTTTTAGCCAAGATCCATCTGATATCCTCAATGATATCCCTGGTTCCACATCTTCTTCTAAATCTAGCTTGAATCTCTGGAATTTTCTGGCAATGTATGGTCACAGCCAGTTTTATTTTTATTTTATTTTTTTATATTCAACAAACAATTTATTTCCTTTCATTGCAATAATTGCAATTCCCTTAAGGTAACATCAGGTATCCTATTTCCTCCCTGGGATTCTTGTTTCCATTCTACTTTCCCAATACTTCTGAATTTTTAAAACCCTTAGTGAAATGCTGCCCTTGTGATTCTGAATGGTAGATCATTCCATGGTATGCATACCTCACTAGTGTTCTCCTGAACAACTGCCTACTGCTTGGTTGAATTTTTGAACCATGAAAATGAGTTTAGTGCCAGATTCAAAGGTTAACCGAGGGTCATTGTCTTAGGTTCCATTGGTCTCTTTCTGACCAGTTGTTGTTGTGGTAGTTAGGTACGTTTGAGTCAACCCAACTCATAGCAACCCTATGCAAAACAGAACAAAACACTGCTCAGCCCTGTGCCATACTCACAATTGCTACATTTGACTCCATTGTTGCTATCACTGTACCACTATATCTCATTAGAGTCTTCCTCTTTTTTGCTGACCCTTCATTGACCAACCATGGTGTCCTTCACCAAGGGCTGGTACCTTCTGATAACATGTCCAAAGTATAATAATGAAGTCTCACCATTACGCTTCTAAGGAACATTCTGGCTGTATTTCTTCCCACACAGATTTGTTTGTTCTTCTGGCAGTCCATAGTACTTTATTATTCTTCCCCAACACCATAATTCAAATGAATCAATTATTCTACTGTCTTCCTTATTGTCCAACTTTCACATGTATATGAGGCTATTGAAAATACAATGACTTCCATCAGACACATCTCAATCTTCAAACTGATATCTTTCCTCTTTAAAACTTGAAAGAGGTCTTTTGCAGCATATTTGCCTAATGTGATATGTCCTTTGATATTTTGATTACTGCTTTTTTGTGTGTTGATTGTAGATCCAAGCAAAATGAAATCTTTGACAACTTCAATCTTTTTCTCCATTGTGAGATGCTGTTTATCGGTCCAATTGTGAGGATTTTGACTCCCTTTACATGGAGGTGCAGACTGTAGTATCTGATCTGAATAAGTATTTTTAGTTCTCTTGGCTTCCAGCAAGCAAAGTTGTATCATCAGCATAGCACAGGAGGCACTCACTCATCTATGTCAAGAAATGTGGAAGACAACTACCTGGCCAACTGACTGGAAGAAATATTTGTGCTCACTCCAAAGAGAGGTGACCCTCCAGAATGCAGAAGTCATTGGGCAATATCATTAATATCTCATACAAGTAACATTTTGCTAAAGATAACCCAAAAATGTCTGCAAACTGCCATTGACAGAGAACTTCCCAAGGTTCAAGTCAGATTCAGACGAGGATGTGGAATAAGGGGTATCATTGCTAACATCAAAATGAATTTTGGCTAAAGCAGAGAATACAAGAAAAATGTTTACCTGTGCTTTATAGACTATGTGAAGGCTTTCCATTGTGTAGATCATGATAAGCTATGGACAACACAGCAGATAATGAGAATTCCGAAAGACTTTCTTGTGCTCATGAGGAACCTGCACATAGATCAAGAGGCAGCTGTTCGAACAGCACAAGGAAACACTGAATGGTTTAAAATTAGGAAAAGTGTGTGTCAGGGTTGTATTCTTTCACCATAGTCTTTCAATCTGTATGCTGAATGCATAATCCAGGAAACTGGATTATATGAAGAAAACCATGGCATCAGGTTTGGGGGAAGACACATTAACAACACACAATATGTAGATGATACAATCTGCTTGCTGAAAACGAAGAGGACTTAAAAATACTTACTAATGAAGATCAAAGTCCACAGCCTTCAGTATGGGTTGCATTTCAATGTAAAGAAAACAAAAATCCTAATCAATAAACAACATCCATATAAATGGAGAATAGATTGAAGTTGCCAAAGACTACATTGTGCTTGGATCAACCATCAACCCTCATGGAAGCAGCAGTCAAGAAATTAAGCAATATATTGCATCAGGCAAATCTGCTGTATAAGACCTCTTTAAAGTGTTGAAGGGAAAAGATGTCAGTTTGAGAACTAAGATGCACCTGACTCATGTCATGATTTTTTCAATATCCTCATATTAATGTGAAAGATGGACAGTGAATAAGGAAGCTCATAGAACAATTAATGCATTTGAATTATAGTGTTGGAGGAGAATATTAAAAGTATCATGGATTTCTAAAAGAACAAACAAATCTGTGTTGAAAGAAGTACAGCCAGGATGTTCCTTGGAAGCCAGGATGGTCAGACTTTGTCTCTCATACTTCAGATACATTATCAGGAGCAACCAATCCCTGGAGAAAGATATCATGTTTTATAACTGGAGGATTGGAGAAAAGGAGGAAGACCTCCAATGAGATGGATTGGCACAGTGGTGGCAGCAATGGGCTCAAACATAGCAAATGTTGAGAGGTTGGCGCAGGACCAGGCAGTGTTTTGTTTTGTTGTCCTTAGGGTCTCTATGAGTCAGTACTGACTCGACACCTAACAAGAACAACAGCAACAACATATATGAGTTTATTCCAAAGAAACCATGTTTAAACATGTCTTTAAGATCAGTGGGTAGTTACACACAAATTCTCCCAACAATACACATGTCTTAGTCTCCTAAGGATGTCTTCAAATAAAAAGTCAAGTGAAAACAGTGGCTCCCACAGTTATGTGCTGAATCAGCTGCAATCAAAACAGAGAGTTCAGCTCAGAAGGTTATGGAGAATATTTTATTTGGATCCCAAAGAAGTCATCTGGATAGATTTTCTAGAAGGACACATGAAGATAGGGGTTTATTAGGAATAAGTTTGTAAGAAAATTTAAAATTACATAGGTGATAAAAAGTGCCAGAAAATTATCCTGAGGATTTCAATTTCCATCATGACAATGTACCTGCTCATTCTTTAAGGGTAGCAAAGGCTGTCTGAAGACAATTTTGTTGGGTAAACTTAGGCCATTTACTCAACAAACCTGATCTTACAACTTCAGACTTGTTTTTGTTCATGAAATTAAAGAACATTAAAAGGAAAATAATTTGAGACCTTCAAGAATACCCAAATTGTTATTTTTAGTATGATATAAGTTGAACGAGGTTGGCCCAGGATCGGGCAGTGCTTCGTTCTGCTGTGCATAGTGTTGCTATGAGTCAGTACCAAATCGATGACACCTAACAACAACAACAACATAAGTTGAATAAAGAGCACACAATTCTTTAGAGGGTTGTTGTTGTATGCCGTCAAGTTGGTTGCAACTCATAGGGACTCTAAGGGGTTTCTAAGAAGTGAATGGTGGGTATGAACTGCCAACATTACACTAAATGTGTTTAGAAATCTAGTGCTAATCCTAAAGTACCACAGAGAAGGGTTAGAGATATGGAAACACCACCTTCAGAAGTATATAATATAAGGATGGTTGGTTATGTGCCTTGGAGTAGGTTCAAATTCATAGGGACCCCGTACAGGGTTTTCAAGGCTGGAAACATTTATGGGAGCAGAAAGCCTCATCTTTCTCCCACGGAATGGTTGATAGTTTTGAACTGCTGACTCTGAGGTTAGCAGTCTGACTTGTAACCACTATGCTACCAGAGCTCCTTTTTAGAGGAAAAAAAAATAGAGTTGCATTTTTTATATTTTTGTTTCAAAAGCTTTTATATTTTCATAGCAACACTTTTTGACCTATCATTGTGTTTAATGTTTTTCACTCTGCATTCTGGATAAATTTTTCAAGTTTTTTCCCTATACCACTGACTTGACTTTAGGTAATCAAATCTGATTGGCACTACTGCCATTAGAGATTTTTATTATGCCACTCTTAAACTACCACCCCGATTTCATCTCATTCAATTAGATTTCTCCTGAAAGTCTGCTTGCTTCTGTTTTATAGAACTCATGTTCTTTTGCATTGTTTTAAGGTTAACCAGCAGCTGCTTGCTAAAAAAATAAGGTGTGTCTGTTTTGTATTTGTGTGAATGTTATTTTCACAGGTATAGTTTTCCTGGGAATGTTAGGCATAATATGTCTTTTCTTTATATGTATTTTTATTTGTCTTGAATGGGCAGAGGGTTTGCCCTCAGGATACTGCCATCTCTTACAGTTTCTATAATTATTAACTTGATTGTTGTTGTTGTTGTTGTTATGGAGTGGGTTTCAACTCATAGCGACCTTGTACAGGGTTTCCGAGGATGTAAATCTTTATGGGAGCAGAAAGCCTCATCATTCTTCTGTGGAACAGCTGGTAGTTTCAAACTGCTTACCTTGAGGTTTGCAGCCCAATTCGTAACCACTACGATACCAGAGCTCATTAACTTGATTAGTGGGTGGTTTATATTCTTATATGTCAGCCTAAAATACCATCCTAAACTTAAGTTGCAATTCATAGAATAGTTCTGCAAACTAAGCTTGGATCATCTGCTTCTTCAACACTGTACTTCTCATGCTGTGATATTCACATCCTACTGAAGATCTTAACATAAAATGCTACATCTTGTCTAATTCTTTTATTTCTATCCCATTGCTGTCCCTTGCTTTCTTTAAATCCTACATTCAGGAATATAGCATTTGAATCAACATAGTTCTATTTAGGTATTTATGTGAGACAGAGAGAGAGTGTGGTGGCGCCGTACCATAAACACTGGACTGTGAACCATAAGGTGCATGGTTTTAGTTCACCAACTGCTTCATGAGAGAAAGGCTTTATGCTCCCGGGAAGATTTACAACCTCTGAAACCCTATACAGGGTTTATATGAGTTGGAATGACTTGATGGGACTTAACAACAACAACAACAAACCTGTGCATCAGATTCTGTATAAGGCGGAAACCTGTCAGAGAAGGAAAACTCAAATATCTTTGATATTAGAAAGCATTAGCAGAACATATTTCTGTCAAAGAGATAATCTCTGAGGCCCAGAAAAACAAGTCAATCCCATCAAGTTTCAGTTCTCACAGAATTCACACAAAAAAATCAAAACTTCTAGACAATATTTGGGAACTGCCATTAATGAAAGAGAGGAAGAACTGAAGATATGAAATCTTTCTGAAGAGACTACACATTTCTTTCAAGCCTCATAGAGTTTTTATAACTGTACAATACAGCAAAAGAGAGCTATGAGACTTTAAAAAGATGAAAAACACATAATCAAACTTAATGGAGTCAAATATAATTAAATTATAATTTAATATAAGGAAGTAAAATTTAAATTATGGTCTTCATTTTCAGTAAGGATAAACTTACTATGATGTTAAAAAGAAGAGTATCAAGAATTTACGATCAGAAATAGTTGTAATATTTACATTGTGCATTCCTGTGAATGGAGGGATATTGAAAATCTTACAAACTATTCCAAATCGTTGTTGGTGATGTCTTTTGTCTTTTCGTTTTGATTCCAAACTTTTGATGATATGCTTTCTTAATGTAAAATACAGTTTTGGGGGTAGAAAACAGCAGTGGCATTTAATTTTACCTGACTATGATTCTTGTTGTTGTTTTTTCTGTCTATCTCTCTCTGGGTTTATTCTTACTTTTCATTTTGCTTCTCGGAAAAAGGCACTATCATTAATATTTTGTTCACTGAGTTCTATCTAACCAAACGTTTTTACACTTACATATTTTTAAAGGAGTTCTGGAAGTGTAGTAGTTACAAGTTGCACTGCTAATCTTACGGTTAGCAGTTCAAAATTACCACCAGTCCCAGGGGAGGAAGATGAGGCTTTCTGCTCTCTTAAAGATTTACAGCCTCGGACATCCTATGCAGGGTCACTATGAGTCGGAATTGACTCCACGGCATTTAACAACATAGATAGATAGATAGATAGATAGATAGATAGATAGATAGATAGATAGATAGATAGATAGATAGATAGATAGATAGATTGATAGATTGATAGATTTATATATATATATATGAAATGGTGGTAATTATGTGCCGCGGAGTCGGTTCCGACTCATAGGGACCCTGCACAGGGTTTCCAAGGCTTGTAAATCTTTACTGGAGCAGAAAGCCTCATCTTTCTCCCGTGGAACAGCTGGTAGCTTCGACCTGCTGACCTTGAGGTTCACAGCCCGACTGGTAACCACTACTCTACCAGAGTTACTTACATATATATATTTATATGTTTATACATATACATGTATATAAATTTATTTTTTGCATTTTTATGGTTTTATTTAATTCAAATAAAACTCGAAAACAGACTGTTCCTATTCATGTTCTTCGCTGCGCAGCATGGCATTGGGATTGGTGACTCTGATGGCCAGGTGGACTGCTTTTTCCATGATGGTGCAGCTCACATGGTTGTGAGCAATCTCTGCACAGTAAGATTTGTTGCACATAAGCAGCACCTCCAGATCTTTGACATTGTGGACCAGGAACTTGCAGAAGCCATTGGGCAGCATGTGTTTTATCTTCTTGTTACTCCCATAATCAATGTTGGGCATTAAGATCTGGCCCTTAAATCTTCTCCACATTCTGTTGTCAATGCCTCTGGGTTTGCACCAGTTGAGCTTGCTTAATTTTGACATAGCGATCTGATTGGTGCCGCAGGATCTTCTTGGTCCTCTTTTTAAACAATCTTGGGCTTCACAAGGGGTCTGACAGGGCAGCAAAGATGTGGGTCGAGATGGCTGCCTCCTTTATAGGCGGTGCAAAAGAACAGAGAGGGGAAGCCACCATCGCATATTTTTAAGAAAAATTCAGTAATTCCAACTTGTATCTCAATGAGTCAAACTAATAAGATTGAAAGTGAAAGTTTTGAACTATTTTATTTAATTATTTTTTTTTTACCTGCCGCTGAAAGTTACTGCAAAGATAAGTATATTTCTAAATCCTGTGGAATTTTGACTTATGTTCTGACTCTAAAATTATAACGTTGCCTTACCAAGAGCAATCCTCTTCTCGTTGTTCAGTGACTCAATATCTAAATAAGACTTTTGGCATTAGTAGCAAAATAGTCTCCAGGAAGCTTATTAATCTTTATTTGCAATAAATAGAGAAAACTGGTACTTACCTACTTAGAATGTTAGATTATCTTTCCATTTTCTCTCTAACAGATTTCAGCTCTAACAGTTAACTCACAGTATGAGATAAAAAATTTTTTTTTCCAAATTTTATTGTGCATTTGATGAAGGTTTACAGAACAGACCATCATGTTTACACTCAACAGTGTATACACATCCTGCTACATTTCATTAATTGCAACTCCCCTCCTCCTCCCTGTGTTTCCTGCTTCCATTACTCCTTCTTTTCTAATACTTCAGAACATTGTCTTTGGGTAAATTTCGGTCTCAAATGACTGATTATTCCAAGATGTGCATATCTCACTAGTGTTATTGTTCCCTTCATGTTGTTGTTCTGTTCTGTTGAGTTGGTTCTGAGTCATAGCAATTCTGTATAGGGTTTCTAAGAGCATCCGGTGGCTTTGACCTGCCAACCTTTCAGTTAGCAGTTCACAGCTTATCTTACAGTGCCACGTCATTTGGCTAAAAATTGTGATGAAGGTAAGATCTATTTCGGACCCGAATAGTGACTAAAGGCCTTAATCTCAGAGGCTCCACCAGTAAGTCTGGTCTCTTGTAATTTTGAGTTCTGTTTCACATTTTTTCTATTACTCCATCTAAAACCTTCTAATATGATGCTTTTTTAGAGTAGTTGGTAGTGGCAGCCTGGTACTATCTAGTTCTGCTGGTCTCAGGGTAATGGAGACTAATGTTCACATGGTTCATTAGTTCATTGGACTAATTGTTACCATTTATTTGGTTTATATCACTTTTCTTTTCTCTGACATAAGCCAATAGTTATACCTTAGATGGCTGCTTACAAGCTTTTAAGACATCAGTCGTTACTCACCAAAGTAGAATGTAGAGCATTAGCTTTCTTTATGGACTATTTTTTTAATCTGTTTAAACTCATAGTGACCCTATGCACATCAGAAAGAAACACTGCCAGGTCCTGCCTTATCCTTAGTTATTCTATGTTTGAGTCCAATGTTGCTGTTTCTGTGTCAATCCATCTTGGTGGGGGCCTTCCACTTTTGTTGCTAACCCTCTGCAATGCCAACTATGATCTCCTTTTCCATGAACTGGTCCCTCCTGATAACATGTCCAAAGTATGTGAGGCCAAGTTTTATCTTCATTCATAAAGGACATTTGGCTATTCTAAGACGTTTATTTGTTCTTCTGGCAGTCCAGGATAACTTCAATATTCTTTGTTAATATCATGATTAAAATGCATTGATTCTTCTCTGGCCTTTGTGAACTGACAGATGCTATCAAGTCTGCTCTGACTCATAGCCACCCAATGCACGACAGAGAAACACACTGTCTTGTGCCATCCTCACAATTGTTGCACTTCAGCCCATTGCTGCGGTCACTGATTCAATCTATCTTCCTCTTTTTTGCTGATCTTTCATTTTATATGAAGCACAATGCCCTTCTGTAAGGGTTGTTGTCTCCTGATAACATGTCTGAACTATGAGAGCCGAACTATCACCATCCTGGTTTCTAAGGAGCATTCTGATTGTGTTTCTTCCAACATTAACCGATTGTTCTTCTGGAAGTCCATGATACTTTTATCACTCTTTTCCAACACCATATCTCAAACGCATCAAGTCTTCTACAGTCTCCCTTATTCATTGTCCAACTTTCACATGCATACAAGGCTACTGATAATATAAGTTGGGTCTGGTACACCTTAGACCTCAAACTGACATATTTGTTCTTGAAAGTTTAAAGAGGTCTTGTGCATTTTCTTAATGGGTTTTCTTCCAATCCTAATGTCATGTTATTCTTCATATAATCCAGTTTCTTGGATTATTTGCTTGGGATATACCATGAATAAGTATGGTGAAAGGATACAGCCCTGGTTCATACCTTTCCTGATTTTAAACTATTCAGGATCTATCCCTTTGTTCTGTTCTAAAAACTGTCTCTTGGTCTGTGGATGGGGTCCTCATGAGCACAATTAAGTGTTCTGGAATACCTTTTCTTTTCAAAGTTATCCATAGCTTGTCATGATCCACACAGTCGAAGTTCTTTACATAGTCAAATAAAGCACAAGTAAACATCTTTCCAGTATTCTCTGCTTTCAGCCACAATCCATTTGATGTCAGCCATAATACACTTTTTTATATATCCTGTTCTGAATCTAACTTGAATTTCTGGCAACTTTCTGTCGATCTACGGTTTCAGCCATTTTTTTTTTTTTAATATCTGCTGCAAAATTTTACTTGCATGTGATATTCAAGATATTGTTGGATAATTTCCACATTTCATTGGGTCACTTATCTTTGGAATGGTCACAAATATGATTCACTTCATATGAATCAGTTGGCCAGGTAGCTGTTTCTTGGCATAGATGAACAAGTGCCTCTAGTGCTGCATCACTTTGTAGAAATATTTCAGTTTATAGTCCATCAATTCCTGGAGTCTTGTTTTTTTTGTCAATGCTTTCAGAGTGCATTGGACTTCTTTCTTCAGCACCATTGTTTTTTAATCATATGTTTCAGCTTAAAATAATTGACTACTTACCATGTCTTTTGGTATATTGACTGCATATTTCTTCCATCTTCTTTTAATGCTTTCTACATCATTCCATATGTTGCCAATAGAATCCATCAATATTGAAGTCTAGACTTGAATTTTTTCTTTAGTTCTTCCATTTTGAGAAATGTTGAGCATAGTCTTCCCTTTTGATTTTCCAGCACTTTGTACATTTCATTATAATACCTCACTTTCATTTTTAGAGCTGCTTTTCGATGTACTCTGTTCAGCTCTTATACTTCCTCACGTCTCTGATTCACTTTAGTTTCTCTACACTGAAGAGCAAGTTATCAGCCTTTTATGACATCCATTTTGATCTCATTTTCTTTCCTGCATTTTTAATGACCTGCTTTCTTCCTGTATGATGTTCTTGATGTCATCCCACAACTTTTCTGATCTTGGGTCATTAATCTCTAATGAGCATCAAATCTATCCTTGACTGGTTTCTAAGTTCAGTTGGATCTGTTAAAGGTCATATTTTGGATCTCTTGGACTTGTTTTAATATTCTACACCTTTAACCGAACTTGCATATGAGCAATTGATAATCTATTCCATAGTTGGCCACTGGTCTGGTTTTAGCTGATGATAAGGAACTTTTCACTGTCTCTTCTCACTGATGTAGTCAATTTAAATCCTGTGTATTCCATCTGGTGAGACATATCCATGTATATAATCCTTGTTTTTTGTTGTTTCAAAAAATATTTGGTATGAATTAGTTATTGGTTTTTCTATATGCTATCATGTGATTGTTAGCATCATTTACATCATCAAGGCCATATTTTCCAACTACTGATCCTTCCTCTTTGTGTCCAATCTGGACATTCCAGTCACCAGTAATTATAAGTACATGTTGATTGCATGATTGATCAATTTCAGACTATAGAATTTGGCAAAATTCTTTAATTTCATCAGCATTATTTTTAGTGGGTGGTGCATACATTTGAATAATAGTGCTATTAACTGGTCTTCCTTATAGGCATATGGATATTATCCTATTACAGACAGCATTGTACTTCAAGATAGATCTTGAAATGATCTCTTTGAAGATGAATTCCTCTTGTATTTTTCATTGCCTGCACAAGAAACCATACTATTCTCAGTTTCAAAATGCTCAAATCTATTCCATTTCAGTTCACTGAAATGCCTAGAATATTGATCTTTATATTTTCCATTTCCTTTTAACAATTTTCAATTTTCCTAGATTCATACTTTGTACATTCCATGTTCTAATTATTAATGAATGTTAGCAGCTTTACTTCTCAGTTGGGTTGTGACCCATCAACAAACGAAGGTCCCAAAAGCTTTACCCCATTCATATCATCACAGTAAATTTTAATTTGAGGAGATAGCTCTTCTGCACTCATAATCTGAATGCCTTCCAACCAAGGTGTCGCACCTTCTGATATTATATCTGACAGTGTTACTCAGCTATTTATAAGGTTTGCATTCAGTGGATAAACATTCAGAGTAATCTGCTTCTCCTTCTTCACAGTTTGTTTTAATTTAGAAACTCATTTGAAATCTCTTTGCCTTGGGTGACCCTATTGTTATTTAAAATAATAGTGGTATAGCTTCAAGAAGCATAGCAACATGCAAGCCACCACAGTATAATAAACTGACAGTGGTCTTTGTGGAACATATTGTGTGACTCATTGCTCCCTGAAGCTATGCTTCTGAGCTGTTAGGCTCAGTGACTCATCCCATTAAAGTGTTTGATTGTAGCTAATCAATCACCAACAAGACGGCAGATCGGGTAGACGTGCAAGGAAGAGCTCAATCCGCAACAACACAGAATATCGGACCAAGCAGGCTTAGGGGATGGTACTAGAACTCTAAACCACATATAAAGGAATATTTAGAAGCTTAGAAGACTTACAGCTTGGAAATTTGTACCAAAATCTAGAAATTCATTGCATTCTAATTCAAGACACTCAGCTACTCCCAGAGCCACCATCTTGGAAGAGACTAAGCGGGGAAAGGATCAGAGCAGCCATGAAAACCTAACAGAACCACAGATATACAGGTGTGGATATTCCTTTTTTTTTTTTTTTTTTTTTTTCTTTGACTGTCTGTACACCTCCATTCTGGTGACTACAGGCGATGCCTGAGAGAATGGACATCCCACCCACACCCATTGAGTGTTCTACTACACATGCACACAGATCTCCTAGAAATTTAAAGTGACAGTTTCCACTTAAAACGAAACGGCCACCACTCATCTGTCAGTTTGTTGTATTGTGGTAGCTTGTGAGTTGCTGTGATTCTGAAAGCTATGCCATCGGTATTTTAAATACCATCAGGGTCACCCATGGTGGACAGGTTTCATATGTGCTTCCAGATAAAGGCAGACTAGGAAGAAAGTGTGACGAACTACTTCTGAATATTTAGTCACTGAAAACCTTATGAATAGCAAAGAAACACTGTTTGATACAGTGCCACAAAATGAACCCCTCAGGTTGAAAGGCACTCAAAATGCCACTGGAGAAGAGCTGCCTCCTCAAAGTAGAGTTGACTGTGATAACGCAAAAGGAGTAAAGCTCATGAGAGAAAAGTCAGCAGGACCTTAATTTTCTGATGGGGTACAATTCAAAATGAAGAGAAACACCTGTAAACATCCATTAAAAATCGAAGCATGGAATATATGAAGTATGAATCTGAGAAAATTGGATGTTGTCAAAAACGAAATGGAACACATAAACTTTGATATCTTAGGAATTAGTGAGCTGAAATAGACTGGTATTGGCCATTTTAAATCTGAAAACCACATGGTTTACTCTGCCGAGAATGACAAATTGAAGAGGAATGGTGTTGCATTCATCTTCAAAAAGAACATATCCACATCAGTCATAAGGTACAATGCTGTCTGTGATAGGATAATATCCATGCACCTACAAGGAAGCCCAGTTAATACCATTATTACTCAAATTTACAAGCACCAACCACTAAAGCCAGTGAGGATGAAATAGAAGAATTCTATCAACTTCTTCAATCTGAAATTGATCAAATATACAATCAAGATGTATTGCTCATTACTGGTGATTGGAATGCAAAGGTTGGGAGCAAAGAGGAAGGATCAGTAGTTGGAAAATCTGGCCTTGGTGATAGAAATGATGCTGGAGAACGCATGATAGAATTCTGAAAAATCACTGATTTGTTGTTCATTTTAAATACCTTCTTTAGACAGCATAAGAGATGACTATACACATGGACCTCACCAGATGGAATACATAGAAATCGAATTGACTACATCTGCAAAAAGAGAAGATGGAAAAGCTCCATATCATCAGTGAAAACAAGGCCAGGGGCAGACTGTGGAACAGACCATCAATTACTCTTATGCAAATTCAGACTGAAGCTAAAGAAAATGAAAACAAGTCCACAAGATTCAAAATATGACCTTGAATATATCCCACCTGAATTTAGAGATCATATGAAGAACAGATTTTATGCATTTAACACTAAAGACCGAAGACCAGAAGAGTTGTGGGATGACATCAAGAACATCATACATAAAGAAAGCAAAATGTCATTAAAGACAAGAAAGAAGGAAAAAGTCAAAATGGATATCAGAAGAGACACTGCAACTTGCTCTCAAGGTGTAGAGATGCTAAACCAAATGGAAGAAATTAGGAGGTCCAAGAGCTGTACAGAAAATTTCAAATATCAGCTCAAGAAAATAAAACCAAATATTACAACAAAAGGTGCAAAGATCTGGACTCAGAAAACTAAAAAAGAAGAACACGCTCAACATTTCTCAAGCTAGGGGAACTGAAGAAAAAATTCAAGCCTCGACTTTTGTTATTGTAAGATTCACTGTGCAAATTATTGAATGATACAGAAAGCTTCAAGAGAAGATGGAAGGAATAAACAGAGTCACTGTACCAAAAGGAAATGGTTAATGTTCAACCATTTCAAGAGGAACCATATGATCAAGAGCCAATGATACTGAAGGAGGAAGTCCAAGGTGCACTGAAGAAATTGGCAAAGAACAAGGCACCAGGAACTGATGGAATAAAAATTTAAAACTTTCAAGAAAGTGAGGCAGCATAGGAGCCACTCACTCATCACTGCTAAGAAATTTGGAAGACTACTGTGTGGCCGACTGATTGGAAGAGATGCATATTTGTGCCCATTCCAAAGAGAGGTGACTCATTGGAATGCGGAAATCATCGGACAATCTATTTGATATCCCATGTGTAGAGTTTGCTAAAGGCAGTACAGAAACGGTTCCAAACACAGTGACAGAGAACTTCCAGCGGTTCAAGCTGGGTTCACAAGAGGCCGTGGAACCAGGGATATCATTGCTGATGTCTGATGTATATTGGCTGAAAGCAGAGACTATCAGAAATGTGCTTACCTGTGCTTTATTGACTACACAAAGGGTTCTTATTGTGTGGATCATGCCAAGCTATGGACACCTTTGCATAGTGTGAGTATTCCGGAAAACTTAGTAGTTTTACTCATGAGGAATCTGTACATGAACCAAGAAGCAGGTGTTTGAACAGAACATGGGAACACTGAATGTTTTAAAATTTAAAAAGGTGTGCAACAAAGTTGTACTCTTCCACCATACTTATTCAACCTGTATGCTGAACAAATCATCCAACAAGCTAGATTGTATGAAGAAAAATGTGGCATCAGGATTGGAGGAAGATGCATTAACAACCTGCGATATGCAGATGATACAACCTTGCTTGCTGAAAGTGAAGAGAACTGAAAATATTTACTGATGAAGATCAAAGAGCACAGCCTTCAGTATGGATTACATCTCAATGTCAAGAAAACAAAAATCCTCACCACTGGACCAACAACATTCTTATCAATGGAAAAAAGATTGAAGTTGTCATGGACTTCATTCTTCTTGGATCAACTATCAACACTCACAGAAGCAGCAGTCAAAAAATCAAACGACGTATTGCATTAAGCAAATGTGTTTCACAGGACCTTTTTTTAAGTGGTGAAGAGCAAAGATATCAGCTTGAAGACTAAGGTGCGCCTGACCCAAGCCATGGTATTTTCAGTAAGCTTAGATCCATGTGAAAGCTGGACAGTGAATAAGGAAGACCTTAGAAGAATTGATGCTTTTGAGTTATGGTGTTGGAGGAGAATATTGAAAGTGCCATGGGCTGCCAAAAGAACCAACAGATCCATTTTGGAGGCCAAGTTGCAAAACTTCTTCTCTCTTACTTTGGACATATTGTCAGAGGGGCCAGTCGCTGGAGAAGAACATCATGTTTATTAAGGTGAAGGGTGAGTGGAAAAGAGGAAGACCCCAATGAGATGGATTGGCCAAATTGCAGCATCAATGGACTCAAATGTGGCAACAGTAGTGAGGTTGGCCCAGGATCGGGCAGTGTTTTGTTCTGCTGTGTGTAAGGGTTAGTACTACTCGATGGCACCTAGCAACAGCAACAATAACAAGTTTTATTAAATGTTCCCTAAATATTCCACCACATTCATGTATATGTTTGCAGCATATAAACTATTTTATCTCAAACTTACATCCTTTTTTGGATATACTCCTACTTTCCCTCCCTCTTTCACTCAACATGTGTGTCTATCCATGCATCTACTCATCAATCATCTTTACTGGAGGATTATGGATATAACAATATTTACCTCTGTTGCCTTTTGCTCATGTACTCCTTCCAGTAGGGGCCAAATTCTTTAACCTAAAATGTCTAAACTTTATTTGTATTCATTATAAATGAGATCAAAGAATTATTAAGTAGAAAATATACTTCTACAAGTTGAGATAATTTATAAAATTTAATTTGCATAATAGTATAAGTTCTATGTATAAAGTAAAAAAATCATTTTTTGTTTTCTTTATTCATATTTTTATGAAAAATGACACTGTCAATTAATATACCCACCCTAATTTGATCTTTGAAGTACAAATTACAAATTTTAGCTTCCATTATTCTTTTCTTATTGCATACCCATATTACCTTTTTTTTTTTAAGAGTTGTTGTTGTTAAATGTTGTCAAGTTGGTTCTGACTCATGGCAACCTTGTATAGGGTTTCCAAAGAATATTTGGTGGGTTGGAACCACCAACTTTGAAGTTAGCATGTCACTGTTTATCCAACAGTGCTACATACCTAATTCATATATATTTTATCTTTTTACAAACTTTTTGTATTTGGTGTTTGACCCTTTTGATTTTTGTGGCTAGTGAATATACTGAACTATGGTGTAAACAAAGAATATTTAATATACCATGCATATTAAAAAGAACATACAAATCAATCTTAGCAGAAATACAAAGAGAGTGCTCTTAAGTGGTGAGTATGGTGAAACATAGACTGGCTTGTTTATTTTGGATACCTCCTTTTAGAAAAAGCAGTCAAGAAATCAAACGACATATTGCATTAGGCAAATCTGGTGCACAAGACCCTTTTAAAGTGTTGAAGAGCAAAGATGTCAGCTTGAAGAATAAAGGTGCACCTGACTCAAGCCATGGTATTTTCAATAACCTCATATGTATGCAAAAGCTGGACAGTGAATAAGGAAGACAGTAGATGAACTGATGCCTTGAGTTGTGGTGTTGGAGGAGAATGTTGAAAATGCCATGGGCTGCCAAAAGAACCAACAGATCTGTGTTGGAAGGAGTGCAGCCAGAGTGCTCCTTGGAGGCCAGGATGGCCAAACTTCATCCCTCATACTTTGGCCATATTGTCAGGAGGGACCAGACTCTGGAGAAGGAGATCATGTTTAGTAAGGTGGAGGGTCAGAGAAAAAGAGGAAGACCCCCAGCGAGATGGATTGGCAAAGTGGCAGCATCAATGGGCTCAAGCATGGAGATAAATGTGAGCTTGTCCCAGGACCAGGTGGTGTTTTGTTCTGCTGTGCATAAGGTTGCTATGAGTCGGTACTGACTCAATGGCACCAAACAACAACAACAACATTATATATCTGTTGTGCATAAGGTTGCTATTATTCAGTACCAACTCAACAGCACCTAACAACAACAACAACACATCAGGAAAGATCAATTACTAGAAAAAAGACATGTTTGATAAAGTTGATGGTGATGAAAAAGAAGAAAACCCTTATGAGATGGATTTGCACCAGCTGCAGCAGCATACCTAAACATAGCAATGATCATGAATATGGTTCAGAACTGAGCAATGTTTTTTTTTCTGCTATGGTAAGGTCATCATTAGTGAGGACTGACTCAAAGGCAACTGAGAAAATCAACAACAATTAGTAAATTAAATAATCTACTGAACAAATTTGAGCAGTTATAAATATTATTTTTGCATTTCCCCATTTTCAGCAAGTAAGATTTGGCTTTCCCCCTTTTTAAATATAAAACTTTGAAATTTAATTGAGATTTTCAGTGATTAAATAATGGAAATGATACAAAACATCATTAGTTGATGTACCTTGCAACTCTCTTAATGTTAAGCGTCAAAGGTAGGACAGGCTTAACAAATAATTTCCACAATGAAGAAGCATATAGACAAGAACAAACTTCCTCATCTCAGGCTTCTTTTCTGTATGATACATAGTTTGTATTGACATTCTATGTTGTAATAGTCCATTCTACACAACTCTTGGAAATGGTGTATCTTTATCCATCTTCCTTTACAAATTCAGTGAGTGAAATCTAATCTGGATTTTTATTCCCAAATTATTTTTGTACTTAAAAGTTTTTGCAAACAACACAAATGTTATAATGTTTTAAGCCAAATACTCCCTAACTTACAGGTATTTTTTAAGGCATGCTAGTGTGTGGGAAGAAGGTGAAGTTGAAGAAGAAAAAAAAAAAAAAAAAATGAGGATGAGTAAAAAATTATCCACATTATGGTTACATTAAAATTCCCATGTACATCCATGGCTGATGACAATGCACATGAAATGATTCTGTCAAATAAACAAGTGACTGTGTATTATATGCCAAATTATTTGCAAATCAGCTATGGTTCTGCCTATGGAACAATTCATGACAGACTAACATTTTGAAAAGTTTGTGTAAGATTTGTGCTGAAACAACTCATGAAAGAGCATAAACAGAAGTGTTTGGACACATGCAAACAAATTTGGACCAATACTCAAAGGAATTCCTTAAAAAAGTGTTACTGGTGATGAAACATAGATTCATCAATACAATCCTGAGAGCTAATAATCTGAGAAAATAGATTATATGAATAAAAACAGAACATGTCATCAGAATTGCAGGAAGATTCATTGACAGCTTGAAATATTCAGATGATACAGCCTTGCTTGCTGAAAGTGAAGAGGACTTAAAATACTGATGAAGATCAAAGACCACAACCTTTCTTATGGTTTGCACCTCAGTGTAAAGAAAACAAAAATCCTCACCACTGGACCAATAAACAACATCCATATAAATAGAGGGAGTCCTGGTGGGGCACTGTGGGTTAATATGCTAGACTACAAAGTTGTTTGAATTGCAAGGTTAGTGGCTTAAGTTCACCAGCCATCCTTGGAAAACCTATACATGGTCATTGTGGGTCAGAATTAACTCGATGGCTCTTAACAACAGCAACAAATATAAATGGAGAAAATACTGAAGTTGTCAAAGACTCCCCTTTGCTCAAATCAACCATCAACACTCAGGGAAGCAAATGTATTGCATTAGGCAAATCTGCTGCACAAGACCTCTGTAAAGTGTTCAAGACATTTGCTGTAAAAAATGGGAGGAGGTGTCTATAAAGGCACGAAATGGCTGGCTTACAAGTTTATAAGAGTGTGCTTAGTTTCAGAGTGAAGGGGTAAGGTAGAATCCCCACTGAATAGTTTTCCTCTTGTCTAGATGGGTCTGGTGAAAGAATATGGGTAAGGATGGGGAAGGATTCTTTTGATTCAATAGTGAGTAATTGTTATTATGACTAATTGAGATGATCACAACTGTGAAGGTAGATGAAAAACAAAAAGGGGTAAGTAGTTAATTTTTCATTCAAAGAACAGAGAACCCTGGGAACATCAAGAGGGAAGAGCATGAGTGGAACATGGGATCATAAACAGAGAAGCAGCAGCACCAGAGATGGAAGCAGAGGTTAAGGAATAGAGAAATAGAGCAGCTGAGTACTTTAGACCCATGGAATGAGAAAGGCTGTGGGTAAGCAGGTAGAAGGCTGGTTTACAAAATGTGCCCATTGGTCATCTAAATGAATATATTTTTTCTGTGTGTTTTGTGTATATACAAAAAAAAAAAGAGGGCATAGAGATAATTACTGTTAACGGATGATGCATGAAGGGGATTGCAATCATTGCAATGAAACAAAATATGATTGGTTGACTGCACAACTAATGGGCTGTCTTGTAAACTATCACTCAATCCACAATAAAAGTTTTAAAAAATAAATAAATGAACGATTCAAGAGTAAAGATGTCAGTTTGAGACCTCAGTTGTGACTGATCCAAGCCATAGTATTTTCAATAATCTTATATGCATGTGAAAGTTGAATAGTGAATAAAGAAGACCATAGAATAATTGATGTATTTGAGCTATGATGTTACCAGAGAATACTAAAAGTACCATGTTTTGCCAAAAGAACAAATTAGTGTATGTTGGAAGAAGTACAGCAAGATGCTCCTTGGAAACCAATATGGGTAGACTTCATCTCCTACTTTAGACATATTATCAGGAGGGACCATTCCCTGGAGAAGGATATTTTGTTTGATAAAGTAGAGGGTTAGAAAAAAAGAGGAAAACCCATAATTAGATGGATTGGCACAGTGGTAGTAGCAATGGGCTGAAATGTAGCAACAATTGTGAGGTTGACACAGACTAGGCAGTGTTTTGTTACGTTGTACATATTTATTGTAGATATATACCAAGCAGAGGAATTTCTGGATCATAAAGTATTTCTTTTCTAACTTCCTGAGGAAGCATTATACCATTTTCCAGAGAGGTTGAACCATATTCAGTCCCACTAACAATGTACGAGGGTCCTAGACTCTCCATACCCTCACCAGCATTTGTTGTACTGTTTTTTTGAACTTCATTTTTAATGCTGGGATGACATCATATTTCATCATTGCTTAGATTTGTATGTCTCTAATGGTAGCATAGTGGTTACAAATCGGACTGCAAACCGCAAGGTCAGCAGTACGAAACTACCAGCTGCTCCGAGGGAGAAAGATGAGGATTTCTGCTCCCATAAAGATTTACAGCCTTGGAAACCCTGTTCAGGGTCACTATGGGTTGGAACAGACTCGATGGCACTTAACAACAATGGCTACTGTCAGCTTGAGGACTAAAGTACGTCTGACCCAAGCTATGGTATTTTCAGTAACCTCATTAGCGTAGTGGTTACGAATCGGGCTGTGAACCTTAAGGTCAGCGGTTCGAAACTACCAGCCACTCCGCGGGAGAAAGATGAGGTTTTCTACTCCCGTAAAGATTTACACCCTCGGAAACCCTGTACAGGGTCGCTATGAGTCGGAACCAACTCGACGGCACTTAACAACAACAACATATGCATGCAAAATCTGGATGGTGAATAAGGAAGATGTAGAAAAATTAATGTTTTTGAATTATGGTGTTGGAGGAGAATATTGAAAGTACCATGGGTTGCCAACAGAACAAACAGATCTCTGTTGGAAGAAATGCCGTCAGTGCTCCTTGGAGACCAGAATGGCCAAACTTTGTCTTGCATACTTCAGATTTACTGTCAGGAGGGAGCAGTCACTGGAAAAGGATATCATGTTTGGTAAGGTGGAGGGTCAGGAAAAAAGAGGAAGACCCCCGC
>NW_006408629.1:803305-807046 GCF_000296735.1 Chrysochloris asiatica
TATTCTCTGCTTTCAGCCAAGAACCATCGGACATCTGCAATGATATCTCTCGTTCCACGGCCTTTTCTGAATCCAGCTTGAACCTCTGGAAGTTCTCTGTCAATGTATGATTGTAGCTGCTTCTGCATTACCTTTAGCAAATCTTTACTCACTTGAGATATCAAAGAGATTGTCTGATGATTTCTGCATTCTGTTGGGTCACCTCTCTTTAGAATGGGCACAAATATGGATCTCTTCCAATCAGTCAGCCAGATAGTTGTCTTCCAAATTTACATTTAGGTAATTGTAAATTATCCTTTTCTATATTCTGGAATCATTTCAGTAGAATTGGTGTCAGCTCTTCTCTGAATGGTTGGTAAAATTTACCAGTGAAGGCCATCTGGGCCTAGACATTTTTGGTTGGGAGTTTTTTGATGACCTCATCAATTTATTATTTTGTTAAAGGTCTATTCAAGTTTTCTACTTCACTCTGAAAATTTAGGTAGAGCATGCTTTTCTAAAATGTATTCATTTCCTCTAGAGTTTCAAATTTGTTGGAGTACAACTCTTCATAGTATTCTGTTATTATTATTTTTATTTTCATGGGTTCTGTTGTGACAACACCTATGTTGGTTCTTATATGTGTTATTTATATTTTCTACCTCTTTACTTTTGTTAGGTTTGCCAATGGTTTGTCAATTTTATTAATCCTTTCAAAATTAGCTTTTTTGTCTTGTTGATGCTTTCTGTTTTTCTGTTTCTTAACACATTTATTTCTGCTCTACTTTTTATTGTTTCTTTTCTTCTGGTGGCTGTAGGTTTATTTTGCTGGTCTTTTTCTATTTGTTGTAGATGTTGTATTAATGTGTTTATTTTGGCGCTTTCTTTTTTTCGTTGTGTGCATTTATTGCTCTATATTGCCCTCCTACCACTGTTTTTCTGTGCTCCAACAGTTTTGGTATGTTGTGCTTTTGTTCTCATTTGTTTCTAGGATTTTTTTTTTTTTTTTAATTTCACTTTTTATTTATTCTATTAGCCAGTAGCTTTTAGGTAGGCTGTCATTCAGTTTCCATGTATTTGATTTTATTTCCTTGATCTTCCTATTGTTGGTCTCTAACTTTATAAGATTGTGATATGAAAATATGCTTTGTAGTATTTTTATATTTTTTAATTTATTGAGACTTGTTTTATTGCCTAACACATGGTCTGTTCTGGAGAATATTCCATGTGCATTAGGAAAGAATGTGTATTGTGCTGTTGTTGAATTGAATGTTCTGTACAAATTTATGAGGCCAAGTTGTTTCATTGTTTTGTATAGTTCCTCTATGTCTTTGTTGAATTTCTTTCTGGTTGCCCTGTATGAGTTATACAGATGCAGCAAACATAAGGATGGTTAATAGGAGAATGAGAAGAGGCAATTGGAACAGAACTTACCCAAGTAGTTGAGAGATTTTTTAAGATGGTTTTTAGAGAAATAGGATGAATATGGTAGGTACTGATGGAGTTGATACAAAGGTTTTAATATAACACTACAGGAGGCTGGGTCGATCAAGGGAAACTTCTGCTGTTTCCCCAATTTTAAAAAAGCATAAACAGATCTAATCTGTTCATACAAACTGGGAAGTATGTAGTAATTGGATTGATGAGGAGGTCAGGGTATTCTAGTCCAGTCTCTAACAGGGAACCCATGGCCATATAAACATGTGTGGACAAAAATATCCTGAAGATGAGGATGAAAAAAATTGGCACTCCTGGACACAGGAGCCCAATGTCCTGTAATCCAAAAACCAGAAAACATAATATTAAAAGGGCCTATGGATAATGCACTATACTGCAAGGTTAGCAGTTCAAACCTACAAGTCACTCCTCTGAAATCATATACTGGATAGCTATGAGGCACTTAAGAATTGTTGTTGTTATTAAGTGTCGTCAAGTCAGTTTCAACCCATAGGGTTTCCAAGGAACAGCTGGTGAGCTTGAACTGCCGACTTTGCAGTTTGGCACATTAACCCACAGCCAGGACTCCTTACATAAGAATAAGAAGAAGAAATTTAAACTTGGGGGATATGGGGATGCAATGGTCAATGAAACTTTAATGAAAGCTTGGATGAGAATTGGAAAATTTAACCAGATATCGTATGAAGTAGTTACATCCCCCTTAACTGAATGTATTACTTGTATGGATATTTTGTCTAATTGGGGAATGCTCTCTCTACCTGATATTCTAAAATGGAATGTGTGTAAGTCTGACCAAAGACTTTTATTGATTGGAAATTCTAAAAGGGAGCCATTAGAATTTCCTGAATCCACTTAGGTTGTTAATTTTTAACAGTACAGAATACCTAGCAGGAAAAAAGACATTACTATTCTGATTAAAGATATGCTAAAGGCTTCAGTTTAGGTGCCAAAAATTCTCTGTATAATATTCCTGAATGCAGTTGTCTGTTGTTAGGTGCCGTCAAGTTGATATTGACTCATAGTGACCCTATGTACAACAGAACAAAACACTGCCTGGTCCTGACCAGACCTCATAATTGTTCCTACTCCTGAGCCAGTTGCTGCTGCCAGTGTTAAGTGTGCCAATCCATCTCAATAGGGTCTTCCTCTTTTTCTCCAGCTCTCCACTTTACCAAACATGATACTAGTCCCTCCTGATAATATGAGAGACAAAGTCTAACCATCCTGGCTTCCAAGGAGCATTCTGACTGTACTTCTTCCAAAACAGATTGGCTTGTTCCTTTGGCAGCCCGTGGTACTTTTAATATTCTCCTATAGCACCATAACTCAAATGCTTCAATTCTTTTATGGCCTTATTCATTGTTCAACTTTCACATGCATATGAAGTTATTGAAAATATCATGGCTTGGATCAGACCCCAAACTGACATCTTTGTTTTTCAACACTGACATCTTGGTGCAGCAGATTTGCCTAATGTAGTACATTGGTTTCTTGACTTCTGCTTCCATAAATGTTGATGGTTGATCCGAGAAAAATGAAATCTTTAGCAATTTCAAATTTCCCCCCATTTATATGGATGTTGTTTATTGGTCCAGGGGTGAAGATTTTTGTTTATTTACACTGAGGTGCAACCCATAAGGAAGGCTGTGGTCTTTGATCTTCATCAGCATTTTAAATCCACTTGGCTTTCAGCAAGCAAGATTTTATCATCTGCACATTGCAGGTTGGTAATGAATTTTCCTCCAATCCTGATTCCATGTTTTTCTTCATATAATCCAGTTTCTCAGATTGTTTACTTACCACACAGATTGAATAATACAACCCTGGTGTGCACCTTTCTAATTTTAAACCATTCAGTGTTCCCTTGTTCTGTTCAAACAACTGTCTCTTAATCTATGTACACATTCCTCATGAACAAAATTCATAATTAAGTGTTATAGAATACTAATTCTTCACAAAGTTGTTCATAACTTATCATGATCTATGTGATTGAAAGCCCTTTTGTAGTCAATAAATTACAGGTAACCATCTTTCTGGTATTCTCTGCTTTCAGCCAAGATTCTTCTGATGTCAGCAATGATATCTGTTATTCCATGTGCTCTTCAGAATCTGGCTTGAACTTCTGGAAATTCTCTGTCAATATATGGCTACAGCCATTTTTATATTATCTTTAGAAATACAGTCCTGTTGTTGTTGTTGTTGTCAGGTACCATCGAGTTGGAACCGAATCATAGTGACCCCATGCACAGCAGAACGAAACAACGTCCAATCCTGGGCCAACCTCACTACTGCTGCCACACTTGA
>NW_006408629.1:807298-830798 GCF_000296735.1 Chrysochloris asiatica
TCAATTCTTCCTTATTCACTGTCCAGCTTTCGCATCCATAAGAGGCTATTGAAAACACCATGGCCTGGGTCAGGCGCACCTTAGTCCTCAAGCTGACATCTTTGCTCTTCCACACTTTAAAAAGTACCTATACAGCAGATTTGCCCTGTGTGACCTATGAAAAAGGCAGATGGTTTATGGAGTTTGATAGTAGACTATTGAGGCCTAAAAAAAGTAGTGCCACCTGTAACTTCAGCTGTTCCAGACATGGTATCCACAGTACAGAAAACAAAGCATGCTAAAGGAGACTGATACTCAGTGATTATTCTTGCTAATACATTTTTCTCTATCCCATGCTCAGAAAAGAGTGTGCCATAGTTAACTTTCACATGGGAAGGATCCCAATATACTTTGTGCATTGCCTCAAAGTCATTTAAACTCACCAACTTAGTATGGTTAGAAGAGGACTGGACTTCAAATCTCAAGTACAGTGATACATTACAGTGATGACATTATGTTAATATAAAATACAGAAGAACAGGCTAGGGCTGTTCAGTAGTGGCCCACATAACAATAGATGCTAGTTAAAAATAAATAAATCCAGCAAAAATCCGGGGTCCTGCCCAAACAGTGAAATTCTTAGCAATAACTTGGGCTAGAACCACTCATGACATTCAACAGGTAACCAAAAATAAGTTGCTGTTGCTACCAATCTCCCAAACTAAGCAAGAGGTACAAAGTTTGGTTGTTCTGCTTGGATTCTGGAGGACACATATTCCACACCTGGGAATACTGCTGGCTTCAACTGACAAAACCACGCAGAAGAAAACCGTGTTTGAATGGCATCCCTGAGCAACAGCAGGCTATGCCAGATGTTACAGAAAGAGGTCTTACTCTTGCCTTTAGGTCCACATGGTTCACAGTCAGATATGATTTTGGAGATGCCTGCTGCATGTGCTTATGCAGATTGAAGCTTATGGCAAAGACCTGAGAATGCTGCCCTGTGATGACAACTGGGAGTCTGGACAAGAAAATTTCTAGATGCTGCAACTCAATATATGCCATTTGAAAGGCTGCTATTGGGTTTTGATTGGCAGTGCCTCAATGACAGAGGACATAAAATCATCATGAGACCTGAAATACCCATAATGTCTTAGGTGATGTCGGTGGAACACTAGAATAAGGAAGGCAATGCCCAAAATAGTTCCACAATAAAGTGGAAATGGCTCATATAGGAGCAAGCTATGGGAGAATGAGGGAGGTACCCGCTGTGTTCAAGATCAGGTAACCTCATTTCCCATAGGTCCTACCCTAGAACCACCTGAAAAGATGCCAGAGCCCATTGCCAGATCAAAATGCCCTATGAAAAACTTTCTGCCGACCAGAAAAATGATGGTTGGTTCAAATTTACCAGTTTCAGGGCACATAGAAAAACTTGGTATGGAAACTGCTGCATTAAGACTAGCAGATGGAAAGACCAGATTGAAGAAGGTAAGAAAAAGTCAGATCAATGTGCTGAACTACATGCTGTCTTCCCAGCTGTGATTGAAGAACTGGACAATGATGAAAGTCCAATGGCCTGACTGTTTGGCCAGGAAATGGGAAGCAGAAAACTAGATTAATAACAGGACATCCATGTAGGACAAGGACCTATGGAAAGCATTTTGGAAATTTAGAGGATACATCAGATTAGGACATGCCAATATCCATCAGAAGAACCCTCTTGCTGGATCAGAAGGTGATTTGAATCAGCAAGTGGACATTTTAATACACTCTCCATAGGTGTCCAATTGAGTCCACAAAATGAGTGGACATGGGGATACTTTAGCAATACAAGGATGGGCTGAATCTAGACACATCTCTCTTGTACCCTCTGAGGCTCAAAATGCAATAAGGATTGCTCTGTCAGCCAACAAGAAAGACAGGAGATACAGATGTCTATGGTTTTGATTTCCTGGGGGAAAAACCTGTGCAGTGCGGGCAAGTGGATAATATAGGACTAGTGGTGCCTACAAATGGGTCCTTACAGAATGGTTGCTTACTCTGGACTGGGCTTTGTATATCCTGCAATGGATGCAGATGCCAAAAACACCATTAACTGTTTAGAAAAAAGATGCTGCACCAATCTGGGTGACCAAATTATATTTTCTCAGATCAAGGAATGCACATAACAACTCACAGTGTGCAACAATGGGCCAAGAAACATCATATTAAATGAATATAACATGTTGCATACAACCCTCAGAGTAATGGTTTGATAGAGAGTTGAAATGGACAATTGAAACATTTGTAATCTAAAATGGGGGCAGACAAAGGCAAGAATGGCAGGTTCACAATCCATCATGAGTGTTTGCTCATCACAACTGGATTCCGATATTTCTCAGAGGGATCTATGGAAGATGGGGTGGGGTAAGATGCTGGTGCTACTGTATAGTTCTTCCAAACATTACCTAAAATTGATGTTACAGTCCAGGAAAGCAAATAGAGTACAGGACCAAGAATGCAAAAGTCTAATGTGATGCAGAACCAGAAATGCAAAGGTCTAATTTCCAGGACCAGAATTCCCAAAGGCCTACTGACAAAATTGAGATTGACAATAATGGTTCCATATTTTCTAGCAGTCGAGACAACCCACAAGAAAGATGGAAAAGATCAAAATGGATGTCAAAAGAGACTGATATTTGATCTCCCAGGTAGAGATGCTAAAACAAATGGAAAAAATGAGCAGGTAAAAGAGCTGGAAATTTCGAAGGTCACATGGAGAAGATGAGAGTGGACACAAATTGACATGCTGATGGGGCAGGCAATATACAACTGAAGGAAGCTTGGCAGAGGAAAGTTGGGGGTGGCAGGAGAAACAGTGAGGATTGCAGTGGTTAAAGTGAATAGAGGTAAATACTGTTAACTGCTGGTGCATGGAAGAGATTGCAACCACATAATGAAGCAAAGTATATGATTTGTTGAATGTAAAACTGATGATCTGCTCTGTAAATCTCACTCAGTGCACAATAAAAAGTTAAAAGAAAAAAAAAAAAATCAATGAAATGTGCAAAGACCTGGAGTTCGAAAGTCGAAAGGGAAGAATATCCTCAGCATTTTTCAAGCTGAATAACTGAATTAAAAATTCAACTCTTGACTTACAATATTGAAGGATTGTATGAGCATGATAGACTCTTTGAATGATGCAAAAAGCATCAAAAGATGGAAGGAATACAGTCACTGTACCAAGAAGAAATGGTCAATGTTCAACAATTTCAAGAAGTAGCATATGATCAAGAGCCAGTGACAATGGCTAGCCTTTCAGAAGTGGTCTGACTATTCTTCTCCTTGTTAGTCTTAGTGTAGAAGCTGCACTGAAACCTGTCCACCATAGTTGACACTGCTGGTGTTTAAAATACGTCTAGCATAACGTCCAACATTATAGGAACACACAAGCCATCACAGTGCCACAGACTGACAGATGAGTGGTGGAAAATAACACTTAGAAATGATGAATTTATTGAATTATTAATATTTTAAACTAGGAATTAGATAGAAATACATATAAATGTAAATGATGATTAACTAATTTTATTGATAAATAAAGGACTCTTACATTATAATTGCCACTTGAAAAGCATAGAGAAATTCATCTTTTGTGAGATTTATTTTTCCAGTGGCATAGTGAGACTGATTCAACCTGGATCTTTGTCTTTGATAATCCTGCAGTCAATAATGCAAATGACGAGGCAAGACACACACATGCACACACACACACACAGCTTGTATAAGCCATATACAATCACAATCAATAAAGCAAACACAGTTTTATTCATCTTAGTTTATTTATTTGTAACTTATTTTTTTCTTTTGTAAACCAACCTTACGTATCAAAAATTATTTGAGTGGCTAACAGTGATAAAAATGAATATATGTACACAGAATGGCTTGATCACAGATTTAAATTTAAATGTTTGTTCTTACTTAATTCAAATAGATGTTGTATTTCAAAAAATATTTTTTGAAAATGTAAACTTAATATCTAAATCTGTCCTTTCCTGAAGAAATAATACAAAATATTTCATTCAATAAATGCTAAATCAGGACAACACAGAGCATTTTTCTGATAACATATCCATTTCATTGTTGTTCTAATTATTTCTTAAAGAAGCAGTTGTTATTTTTAGGTGCCATCGAGTTGGTTCTGATTCAGTGACATAATGCACAACAGAATAAAACACAGCCTGATCCTACCCAATCTTAACAAGTATTGTTAAATTTGAGCCCTTTGTCCTTTAAAAAAAAAAAAAAATTACACCAATTGCTAAAAAATATAACCAACTATCCCTCCACAGCACTCTCTACTCAGCTGGGTTCAATATTTCATTATAATGGCTACACAGAATTCAGTCACCATCCTCACAGCTATGAGTTTTATTAGGGAAGTTAACAGGTTATTATTCTGTGTCAGAAATGCTCTCAGAGGTTCTTGCAATCAGAACAGCCTCTCCTCAGATGTACCCATAGACAGGCCTCTCTATGGCCAAACAATGTTCAAAAGCTCTTTAAGAGCTGCTGATAAATTCCCTCAGGACATACCACTCCATCATAAATCTCAGTCTGAAAGTTCTCAACTCTAATTCTGTGGCTCAGCAAATCTAGATCTCCCAACTAAGTGCCTAGAGGCACCCCATTCTGCCACCAAGCCTCTTGCTGAAAGTCATTCAGCTTTACTTGCTTTATGGGCTCTATCTCTGACCCTTGGTTCTGCTGCTGCTTCTCTGAAATTCCTCTGATTTTACAGCTTTATGTCCCTTGGCTGAAAAAGTTCAAAGTACAAGTGTTTCAGGGTATAAAAGGCTTGCTCCACTATTGGTTATTCCTCTTTCATGGTAATAAGATTCCCCCCGCCCTGTCGAGGTCCTATGTCGGGGTCCAGCCTCGACAAGGAAGTGTGGGTGTCACAAAGAAGGGAGATCTGGCAGCAAAAGGGATAAAGAGAGAGACGAAATATATACAAAAAAGACAGACACATAGATATGATGCAAGCTGGCAGGTAGACAGATCTGCAAACATATTGCCTAGCATTGCCTAGCATTGCACACAGATCTCACTCTACCTCAGTCTTTTATTCTCTTTTTTAGGGAGGGATTTGTTACAAAGGAAGGATGTAATTCACAAAGGGAGGATGTAATTTCACAAAGGGAGGATGTTATTAAGACAGGTTACAGAACTGAAATGTGATTAATCATTCAAAACAGGACATAATGATTCACAGGAACAACTTTTAAAATATTTTAATAGTTTTTCTTAACAAGCTAACATTCTTATTTCTACAGAATAAAGGTTCAATCAAGCTGTTATATATTAACTTTTAGGCTTAAATGATCTAGAGCAGTGATGTGTGTGTGGTTTCTCAAGGATACTTAACATAAAGCAAGGTTCCTGAAAGGAGCCAAGGTGTCTCTGTACACTTTGCAAACTTTTGTTTGTGAGCAAGATCTCAGGCACTGGGCTTCATTTATCTATATCTGAAATGCTACATTGTTCTCAATTATCACATTTCTATATACTTTCAGGAGGAAGGAGAGCATCTGGGTTGAACTGATTGTATTCAGAGGCGGTTTAATGGGGCTACCATTATTATCCTCTAATCCAACATTCCCAGAATTTACCATTCCACTTTATTTACAAACCTTGGGTAGTTTTTTTTTTCTAAACATCTTTTCTCATATTCCCAATATACCTGTTCCTGGCCTTTCTGAATTATCTGAGGAAACTTTTTACTGCCTTGGCTCTAAAAAAGGGTTTCAAAACAATTATTGTTCATGGATATCAAACATAACTGAATAATCAAATAAGGAGCATTTCTGACATTCATCCCAAGTGGCTATCACTTGTTCCTCAGAAAGATTTGTTCCCAGGACTCCACGCACTGCCAACACAGTGGAGGCATTAAGAGAGGCATTGTAAAAGAAACCATTTTCTCAGAAGCTACAATTACTGGCATAGAATGAACAATATTAGGACCAAAGAAAATTATACAGAGGTAGCTAACCAGTGAGTTTGCAAAAACCAATGAACCTGGTACATCAGGAGGTCACTTCCTTGACCCTTAGGGTCCATGGCTCGCAGTCCTAAGGAGGGCCACAGGCATGGATTTTTGTCCATGTCACAGGGCCACTGATCAATCCAGGGTCTGTGTATGCTGTCCCCAGCACTGCCCCACTTCTGCTTCTGAGATGTCTCATTTTAAATCAAGCAGAATGGTTAACATTGACCAATACCCTCATTAGATCCCCAAGTTTTACTACCATAAACCTGTTAACAATCACTCTCAAGTAAATCATATAATCTATCAGTATCTATCTGAAATTTCTCTTACCCAGACCCATCAAGAAAAAGTCATTTGGTGAGAGTGTAAAAGACTATGGATAGAAGATACATCAAATCATTCACTGTCCAGCAATTGCTGTCACTGTGTCAATCAATCTCATTGAAGGCCTTCCTCTTTTATATTGATGCTATATTTTAACACAGTTTGTCACACTGTGGTGGCTTGTGAGTTGCTGTGACTCTGAAAACTATTCCACTGGTATTTTAAATAACCAGCAGAGTCACCCATGGTGGACAGGTTTCAGATGAGCTTCCAGACAAAGACAGACTAGGAAGAAAGAGTGACAAACTACTTCCAAATCTTTAGTCACTGAAAACCTTATGAATAGCAGAAAAACACTGTCAAATATAGTGCCAGAAAATGAGCCTTTCAGGTTGGAAGGCACTCAAAATGCTACTGGGGAAGAGCTGCCTCCTCAAAGTAGAGTTGACTGTAATAATGTGAATGAAGTAAAGCCCGTGGGAAAAAAGACCACAGGACCTTCATTTGCTGATGGTGCACAACTCAAAATGAAGAGAAACAGCTGTAAACATCCATTGAAAATTGGAACATGGGAATCTGGGAAAATTGGAAATTGTCAAAATGAAATGGAATGCATAAACATCAATATCTTAGGCATCAGTGAGCTGAAATGGACTGATATTGGCAATTTTGAATCTGACAACCACATGGTCTACTATGTTGGGAATGTCAAATTGAAGAGGATGGTGTTGCATTCATTGTCAAAAAGAACATATCCAGATCAGTCATGAGGTACAACGCTGTAAGTGATAGGATAATATCCATGCACCTACAGGGAAGACCAATTAATACCACTATTATTCAAATTTATGCACTAACCCCTAAAGCCAGTGAGGATGAAATAGAAGAATTCTACTAATTCTTCAATCTGAAATTGATCAAACATACAATCAAGATGTATTGATCATTACTGGTGATTGGAATGCAAAGGTTGGGAGAAAAGAGGAAGGATCTTTAGTTGGAAAACATGGCTTTGGTGATAGAAATGATGCTGGAGAACGCATGAGACAATTCTGCAAAACCAATGATTTGTTCGTTTCAAATACCTTCTTTAGACAGCATAACAAACGACTATACAAATGGATCTTGCCAGATGGAAAACAAAGAAATCAAATTGACTATATCTGTGGAAAGAGACGATAGATAAGCTCCATATTATCAGTGAAAACAAGACCAGGGCAGACTGTAGAACAGGCCATCAATACCTCATATGAAAATTCAAACAGAAGCTGAAGAAAATGAAAACAAGTCCACACGAGCCAAAATATGACCTTGAATATATCCCACCTGAATTTAGAGTTCATCTGAAAACAGAATTGATACATTAAACACTAAAGACCGAAGATCAGAAGAGTTGTGGGATGACATCAAGAACATCATACATGAAGAAAGCAAAAAGTCATTGACAAGACAAGAAAGAAGGAAAAGGTCAAAATGGGTGTCAGAAGAGACACCGAAACTTGCTCTACAGTATAGAGATGCTAAAGCAAATGGAAGAAAGAAGGAGGTAAAAGAGCTGAACAGAAAATTTCAAAGATGAGCTCAAGAAGATACAACTAAATATTACAATAAAATGTGCAAAGATCTGGAATCAAAATAGCAAAAAGGAAAAACACACTCAGCATTTCTCAAGCTGGGGGAACTTAAGAAAAAATTCAAGCCACAACTTTTGTTTTTGAAAGATTCTCTGGACAAATTATTGAATGACACAGAAAGCATCAAAAGAAGACGGAAGGAATACACAGAGTCACTGTATCAAAAGGAAATGGTTGATGTTCAGCCATTTCAACAGGTAGTATATGATCAAGAGCCAATGATACTTAGGGAGGAAGTCCAACGTGCATTGAAAGAATTGGCAAAGAACAAAGCATCAGGAAATGATGGAATAAAAATTGAAATCTTTCAAGAAAGTGAGGCGGCATAGGAAGCACTCACTCATCTCTGCCAAGAAATCTGAAAGACAACTATCTGGCTGACTGATTGGAAGAGATCCATATCTGTGCCCATTCCGAAGAGAGGTGACCCAACAGAATGTGGAAATCATCAGACAATCTCTTTGATATTTCATGTGAGTAAAGTTTTGCTGAAGGTAATACAGAAATGGCTACAATCATACATTGACAGAGAACTTCCAGAGGTTCAAGCCAGATTCAGAAGAGGCAGTGGAAGGAGGGTTTATCATTGCTGATGTCAGATGGATCTTGGCTGAAAACAAAGAATATCAGAAAGATGTTTACCTGTGTTTTATTGACTACACAAAGGCTTTTGATTGTGTGGATCAGGACAAGCTATGGACAACATTGTGAAGTATGAGTATTCCAGAACACTTAATTGTGCTCATGAGGAATCTGTTCCTGGACCAAGGGGCAGTTGTTGAAACAGAACATGGGAACACTGACTGTTTTAAAATTAAATAGGTGTGCGACAAGGTGGTATTCTTTCACCATACTTATTCAACCTGTATGCTGAACAAATCATCCAAGAAGTTGGGTTCTATGAAGAAACATGGCATCAGGATTGGAGGAAGACTCATTAACAAGGTGCAATATGCAGATCATACAACCTTGCTTGCTGAAAGTGAAGAGGACTTAACACATTTACTGATGAAGATTAAAGAGCACAGACTTCGGTATGGATTACATCTCAATGTCAAGAAAACAAAATCCTCACCACTGGACCAATAAACAACATTCTTATCAATGAAGAAAAGATTGAAGCTGTCAAGGACTTCATTCTTCTTGGATCAATTATCAATACTCATGGAAGCAGCAGTCAAGAGATCAAACGATGTATTGCATTAAGCAAATCTGCTGCACAAGACCTTTTAAAGTGTTGAAGAACAAAGATGTGAGCTTGAGGACTAAGATGCACCTGACCCAAGCCATGGTATTTTCAATAACCTCACATGCATGCCAAATCTGAACAGTGAATAAGGAAGACCGTAGAAGAATTGATCCATTTGAGTTATGGTGTTGGAGGAGAATATTGAAAGTGCCATTGGCTGCCAAAAGAACCAACAGATCCGTTTTGTAAGAAGTGCAGCCAGAGTGCTCCTTTGAGGCCAGGATGGCCAAAGTTCGCCTCTCATACTTGTGCTCATGAGGAAGCTGTACATTGACCAAGAGACAGTCTTTCAAACAAAAAAAAGGGAGCATTGAATGGTTTAAAAATGAGGAAAAATGTGTGCCAGCATTGTATTTTTTCACCATACTTATTCAATCTGTATGCTGAGAAAATAATCCAAGAAGCTGAATTATAAAAAAGAAGAACAAGACATGGGGATTGGAAGATGACTCATTAACAACCTTCTATATGCACATGATAAAACCTTGCTTGCTGAATGTGAAGAGGACTTAAAATGCTGATGAATGTTAAAAGACCACAGCCTTCAGGATGGGTTGCACCTCAATGTAAAGAAAGATCTTCGCAGCTGGACCAATGAATAATATCAGGATAAATGGAGAAAGGATTGAAATTTTCAAAGACTTCATTTTGCTCAGTTCAACCATCATCACTCATAGAAGCAATAGTCAGTACATCAAACCACATATTACATTAGGCAAGTTGGCTGCACAGGACTCCTTTAGAGTTCTCAAAAACTAACATATCAGTTTGAGGAGTTAAGCATGCCTGATTTTAGTCATAGTATTTTCATTAGTCTCATATGCATGTGAATGTTGGACAATGAATAAGGAAGTCTGTAGAAGAATTGATGCATTTGAGTTATTATGTTAGAAGAGAATAGTACAAGTATTATATACTGTCAGGGAGTCCTGGTGTGGCTGCATGGTAATGCACCAGACTGCAAGGTCAGCTTGACCTACAGGGTCGCTATGATTCTGAACTGACTCAAGTCCCTTAACAATAACAACAATGAACTGCCAGAAGAACAAACATATCTGTGTTGGAAGAAGTATAGTCAGAATGCTCTTTAGAAGCCAGGATGACAAGACTTCATCTCTCATACGTCAGATATATTATCAGTAGGGACCAATACCTGGAGAAGAACATCATGCTTGATAAAATGTGGGGTCAGCAAAAAAGAGGAAGACAGCCAAAGAGAAGGATTGGCACAGTGGCAGCAGCAATGGCTCAAGCATAGCAATGATTGTGAGACTGACTCAGGACCAGGCAATGTTATATTCTGTTGTGCATATATGGTCACTGTCAGTTGGTACTGACTTGACTGCACCTACCAACAACAACAATTACATGGAATGCCAGAAGAAATCTTCCTGAGAAGTGCAGTCAGAATGTTCTTTAGAAGTGAGGCTGGTGAGACTTTACTACTTTGGACAATTATTCATAAAGGATGAGTCCTTGAAGAAGGACATCATGCTTGTAGCAATAATGAACTCAAACATAACAATTGTGAGGATGATGCAGGACTGGGCAGTGTTTTGTTCTGTTGTACATAGTGTCAATATGAGTATATAATCTAACAATATACACTATTATTTGCACTTTCTTCCGTGTATCTTTTGTTTTCTTTCTCTTTTGCTACAAATAAGTAAAGAACAAATAGTATTGTAGATGGTTGTTCACAAGTGTTTAAGACCCTAGTACAACTCAACACATTAGAATGTGGAGGATAAACTTTCTTAACTCTATTACGAAAATTAACTAAGTTGTTCCACAAGACTATGGTCTTAAGCCTTCAAAACCTGAAAACCAGTTTCAGAGATATTTGATCATGTCTAAATTCTATTCATACCTATGTCTACTATGTGGTTTATTATGTACCTGGATGTATATGTGTGTACACATCTACATGTGTGTACATATGTGTATAGATACTTCTAACTGTACACACATGTTGTCATTAAGTGTCATAGAGTCCGTTTGACTCATAGAGACCCTGTATAGGGTTTCCAAGGCTGGAATCTTTATAGTAACAGAAAGTCTCATCTTTTTTCAGTGGAGCAACTGGTGAGTTCAAAGCATCATATTGTGGTTAACAGTCTGTGCTTATTCTACAGAACGACCATGCTCCCACCACTAGAAATAGGTGTTATTGTTATTAAGAGCTGTAGAGTTGGTTTTGACTCATAGCAACCCTTTTTTGGATTTCCAAGGAGCAGCTGGTGGGTTTGAACTGTCAATGTTGTGGTTCACATTCTAGTATTGATCATAAAGCACCACACCAAGAGTCAGTAAGTATTCAGTTTTAATCCTGGTGCATGAGATCTCAGAGAAGTTGTATAGTCCCACATTGCAAATCCAAATATATTTCTTAATCTCTCGATTTTGTCATTTCAACTGTAATTTATTTATCCAAATTGATCAATTTTAACAGTGCTCTGTGAAATGCATATAACAACAATCAACAAAGATGACTTACATTCAGTTTTCCAGACACTTCTCTGAGAGCTTATTAGTTCATTAGTTTCACCTATGTTGCCACCATACATATATCAGATACCCATCTGTTGAGATAATGTTCAACTGAGTCTTTACCAGTCTATTAGTAAAAAAAAAAAAAAATCCAAATATTTTAGAATTTTATTTCAGAGTCTCCTAACACTGAGAATTTAATTTTGCACTAAACCAAACCCATTGCCATCTAGACAATTCTGACTCATGATGAATTTATAGGACAAAGTAAAAATGAGTTTTAAGGTTTCTGAGACTCCAAATCTTTATGAGGGCAGTTGAGGAATAACCATGAATCAGTGAAACACCTCACAACATGAGTAAACATCACGTTGAATGAAATTTTTTGTTGTTGTTGAAGTGCTGTCAAGTCGGTTCCAACTCATAGAAATTATATAGGGTTTCCAAGGAGCAGCCAGTGAGGTTGAACTGCCAACCTTGCAGTTCAAACCAACTTTGCAGTCCAGTTTATTAACTCACAGCATTCCAGGAGGATACCAATGAATGTCAATCACAAAAAGACAAATATTGTATGAGACCATTATTATAAAAACCCAAGAAAAGGTTTTCAAGCTGAAAGAAACATTCTTTGATGGTTACCAGAGGTGGGAGAGAGGAATAATAATCCATGGACTAGAGAATAATGAGGAAGGAAATATATAACAAGAAAGAAGTGAGCAGAAGAATGATGATGACAGATAAAGACACAGGTAGGAATGCAAGGGTAGAGTTAAAGGGAATACAGGTAAATTATGTTATATACACAACCCTGCAACAATAGTGTTCTATTGGTAGATGCAAGGACTAAACTGGCTAAACAGGTCTGGGAAGGAGTATACCCACAAATACATAAGGGGGTTTAACAGAGCATATTTGTACATGGATATTTACCTTTGGAACAAACACACTAGTGAATGTGGTAGTGCATGTTGTTTGTTGTTAAGTGCTGTCGAGTCGGTTCCGACTCATAGCTACCCTGTATAGGGTTTCCAAGGAATGATCCAGTGCATTATCCCATAGCACCACACCAGAACCCCATACAACACATGTGGGGGTGGGGGTGGTTATGTGCCCCAGAGTCTGTTCTGACTCTTAGTGACCCCGTATAGGATTTCTGAGGCTGTAAATATTTACGGGAGCAGAAAACCTCATCTTTCTCCCATGTAACAGCTGGTAGTTTCGAATTGCTCACTTTGAGGTTTGGAGGCCAACTCATAACCACTACGCTACCAGAGCTTCTTATACAACACATACAGGGGACAAATGATAAAAACTTCTTTGACAGTACCAAATATCTTGAGGCAGCAAATTGATGAGCCTGGAGCTCAAGTTCGCACTTACAGGTTAAACCATGGACAACTGGAATTCAAAGACAATATTCTATATTCTACTTTGGTGAGTAGTGACTAGGATCTTAAAAGCTGGGGTGATCATCTAAATTGCCACTATTGGTCTTTCCATGTATGAAAGAAAGACACTTGATGAAAATTAAAGGTGCTTGGACATCATTAGTTCAATGGACAATGTTAACAATTCTGAGACTAGAAGAACTAGATAGTGCTACCCCTACCAACTACTCTGAAACAGTTCATATTAGAAGGTCCTGAATATAGTAGGAGAAAATATGGAATAAAACTCAAATTTATAAAAAAGACTGGGCTTACTGGTCAGAAAGAGACTGGAGGAGCCCAAGACTATGGCCCTCAGCTACCCTTCAGGTCTGTAAGAGATCTCAACCTTATAACCCAATTTTCAATTTTCAGTCAAGTGGTATAAGTATATCAGGAATGGTCAACCAGTCACTATCAAAAGGGCAACAATTACCTAAGAGCAATATTCAGAATGATTGGGAAGGAGAGTGGAATGGAAATAGAAACCATAGGAAACTATTGGGATAACTTGTCACACAGAGGGGATTGCAATCATTGAGGTGAAACAAAGTATATGATTTACTGAATGCAAAGCTGATAGCCTTGTGGTTCAAACAGAACATGTAGTTGAGAACTTATCCCACAGTGCCACATTCAGACATTAGCAACTGTATTACTGCCTTCCACTCAGGATTAGGGAGAATATCACATTTACCTGTCTTCCTAACGTAATAATAATACTAATAAAGTGTTTCAATTAAAGAGTCAGGTAGAAATATTTGAGAAGGTATTAAATTTGTTTAATTCACTTAAAAATTTTAAAGTTTGATGAATGACCAATCTTTTAGAAAATTAATTCTGATGAACCCTGAAGTCATTTTATAGACAGACTCCTCAAGATATGTAAATGTCCAACTCATCATATGAGAGCAGTCAAAAGTAACACATTTAATCTCAAAAGACAGGATCTGTTTCATAATTTCAAGAGAAGAAATGTGTTATAGTGCATAATTTAACAATTTTCAGTATCCATTTATTTTGACAAGGAAAGCCACCTCACTATCAAGGTCTTCTTATATTTGATCCAATATTACACATCCTAAAATATATTCAATTAAGAATTCTTAAGAAGCAACATATTCCTTTCATGTAACTTATAAATGGCAAAAAAAAAAAAAAAATTAACTTGCAAACTGATGTATAAAAGGAAGCAAAACCTTGTTTTAAAAAAAGCATTTCCATGCTCCTTTCTAATCAACCATTATTTCCTATTATTCACCTTATTAAAAATGGAAAAGGTAAGCTTGACAGGCATGTCAACTTGAATCCCTTAAAATGATACATGTCAGCATTTAAATAGGAAATATCATGGAAATGCTAAACTAAAAAATGCATCTTTATTCTGTTCTTTACATAGAGATTTGAGACAAGAAATTATAAGGAGTAATTTCCTGGAACTGTGAGTAGTAATCCAGTCATTAGTTAAGGTCATTGCGCCTTGCCACTAATCTGCCTACTGGTTTGGGATAAGTTCAATGAAGAGGTTATAAAAACCTTTAAAACTTGCAATAAATTATGAATAATTATAGAATTTTTTCATTGCAGTTATCTTGTCTTTTAATATAAAAACAGCTTCTTTAAATTATGTAATTACATATTTTAAGTTAACAAAATAAAATGTATTTTTTGCTTTCTTTAATAAAAATCAGAATTACACTACTTGTTTGAAAGTACTTAATTTACATTTGATTTTGACAGGAACTCTATTCTGCATGACTGGAGGCAGATGTATACCAGGTTTCAGGATTTTAGGAAATAGATTATAAACAAAAATAAAAAAATGTATGTACGCATATCCCATTAAAGGATATTAATGTATGTTAGTGTCCAAAAACAAAGTAAGAGTGATACCCACGATCATATCCTACCACATAAAAATTTTAAATTCAGTTACTTCATATTCACCTTTTCTCTAAGAAGTCTCCAGAGTTTTTATCGAAAGAAAGGTCTGACAATCAGCAAAGTGACTTGCAATAATTCCAATGGTCTCAAAATCCTCTGATGCATGTGAAATTAATCAATATATAAAGTACTTCAGTCAGGTGATTAAGTTAATCTAAAAGTTAGAATTATGGTCTATGCCATGTTAGAAAATGTAACATAAAAATGATCTTCACCTTGGCCTAATATGTCAATCTATACCTAATTTCAATTTATATTTCCTGATAATTTTTTAAAAGAAATTGTGCTCTTATAGATATTTTAATATTTTAATATATCTAAAGTAGGCGACCATTAATCAAGAAACCTGAAAAAGTATGTTGAATGTGAAAATAATCTGAGGTAATGTATATATTTGAACTCATTGAATTTAATAAGTGAATCCTATCTCCTTTTAAAATAAAAGATTTCTAAGATATTTTTAACAAAATATTCAAAACCAAATCCTTCAATTTGTAAAATGCTTTATAGGAAAACTGAGATTAAAAAAGGTATGCAGATTTTCTAAAGCATTTCAAATCTATAGGGATGATGTTTCAGAAATAAAGATGGGAATGAATAATCTAGGATGTATAGATGGAATCATCATTTCTCTTTCAAAAGAAAATGTGTCAGTTATCATCCTTCCAAGTGAATTATTGTAAAAAGTGAATCTATGAGGAAATGACAACTTCCAATAACATTCCATCAAAGAAATCATGGTAACCACTATATTGTCACTTTGCCCTTTTGCCTACCATAATTGACATCAGTTTCTGAGTCTGAGGTTGTACTTGACTGCTTTTGGTACTTTTACCATTGCTGCTGTTTGTTCCCTAAAAAAAACATTGTTTCAGGACCACACATTCTCTTAGAAGATTGTTGTAGCAGAGGAGGTTTCAAAACTGCTGACATATCCATGAAAAAACAAACATGTTTCCAAAAAATGTATATATATATGTGTGTGTGTGTGTGTGTATGTGTGTGTGTGGTGGTGGTGGTACTGTGCTGTGCAGTCAGTTCCAACTCATAGTGGCCCTGCATAGGGTTTCTGAGACTGTAAATCTTTACTGGAGCAGAAAGCCCCATCTTTCCCTCACAGAGCAGCTGGTAGTTGCAAACTGCTGACTTTGAGGTTAGCAGCCCGACTCATAACCACTACGCTACCAGAGCTGCTGTGTGTATAGATATATATATATACACATATATTGTTTATATATATATATATATCTGTATTGACTCTATGATACTTAACAACATATATATATATATATATATATATATATATATATATATATATGTGTGTGTGTGTGTGTGTGTCGATATATATATATACACATATATAGATTCTGACCTATATCTACCCAGTGTAGTGTTTCTGAGGAGAAGCTGGTTAGTTTGAATCTCCTACCTTGCAGTTCAAATGTACTACACCAGAGCTCCATATATACATATATACACACACAGTAATTTTTTGTTTTCAATGCATGTGATTTATTGTTACATACTGTCAGTTGGTCTAACACATAGAAACCCTATGCATAACAGAACAAAACACTGCCTGGTCTTGTACCATACTCACAATTGTGATACTTCAGCCTATTGTAGCTCGCACTGTACCAATACATTTCTTTGGGAAACCTTCTCTTTTTCACCAATCCTCTACTTTGCCAATCAGGTTGTCCTTCTACAGGGACTGGTCATGCCTGATAACATGTCCGAAGTATGAGATATGAAGTCCTGCTATCCAGGCTTCTAAGGTGCATTTTGCCTGTTCTTCCAATCCAGATTTTTTTTTTTTCTTTTGGAAGCCCATTATAATTTTACTATTCCTCTCCAACACCATAGTTCAAATGCACCAATTCTTCTAAGGTCTTTTTAGTCATTGCCCAACTTACATATGCATATGAGACCATTGAAAATACCATACGAGCAACACCACCCAGAATTCAATCTAGATATTCAAGTATTCAAAGAAAATGAAAGCCATAAGACTGAAAATAAGAAATCAGAGATATCAATTTGCAATGGAGAGAACTACATAGCAAAAGGAAAAAGTATAGTTACAGAATACCAAATGACAAGGCTGTCAAGTAGATTTCCAGATAAAATAGATAGTTTTTAAATAGGGAAGAAGTCAATAAATAACAGTGTAACCTCAAGGAAATTTAATACACCTTCATACCAAATCAAGAAAAGAAAAATCTATGAAGATTTTGTAAACACTAAAACAATGAAGAAATTGACAAGACAATGCAGGAAAAAAATGAATTCAGCATGGGAAAATACACAGAACAAAGAAACCGGCAACACTACAAACAAACAAAAAACACAGAAAAATTATTGCAAACAATTCATACCTATTGATAAACACTGAATGTCAATGGATTAAAAGCACCAGTCAAGAGACAAAGACAGGCAGTCTTCACAAGACACACTTTACACACAAACACAAAATATATATCAAATTAATGGCAAACAAAAATAAGCATGTGTGGCAATATTAATTTCAGATAACACAGACTTTAAGACAAAAACAAAAACAAAAACAAAACAGCATAAGAGAAAAAGAGGAACATTATCTCATGATTAAAGGGCCAATTGAACAAGAGGACATAACCATAATATATATTTGTGCTCTCAGTGAGAGAGTTTCAAAATACACAAATAAAAGTCTAATAGAATTGAAAAGAGAAATAGGCAACTCTATTTCTTTCTTCAATTCTATTGAAATAACTAGAAAGAAACTCAAAAATGACACAGAGGAACTAAGGAATACAATCAATCAACTTGACCTCATAAATTTATATGGAGCACTCAACCAAACAAGAGCACAATATGCATCCTTTTCCAGTGCACATGCAACATATTCCAGCATAGGCCATATGCTAGGCCACAAAGCAAGTCTCAATACATTTGAAAGCATAAAAATAATATAAACCATCTTTTCAAATCACAAAACTAGAAATCAATAATAGGAAGATTAAGGAAACAAAATCAAATGTATGGAAACTGAATAGCACCCTTAAAAGCTACTTCATAATAGAACAAACAAAAAATTTCTTGAATTAAATGAGAACTAAGGAGCTCTGGTAGCATAGTCGTTACGAATCTGGCTGCAAAACTCAAGGTCAGCAGTTCGAAACTACCACCTGTTCCACAGGAGAACGATGAGACTTGTCTGCTCCTGTAAAGATTACAGCCTCATAAACCCTGTACAGGGTCACATTTAGTTGAAACTGACTGCACGGCACAGTACCACCACCAAAATATATTACACCATAACTTTGGGACACAGCAAAAACCGTGCTTAGAGGTAAATTTAAAGTAATAAGTGCACACATTCACAAAGAAGAAAAAAAATCAAATTAATCATATTAACCCATTTCCAACAGTTAGAAAAAGACCAGCAAAGTAAGTCTATAGTCATCAGAAGAAAGTAAGTAAACAAGATTAAAGCAGAATTAAATTAATTAGAAAACAGAACAACAAAAATAATAGAATCAACAAAACAAGAAGTTGGTTCTTTTAAAGAATTAATAAAGTTGAAAAAACATTGTCAGATCTAAAGAAAGAAAGAGGGAAATGATACAAATAATATGCATAAGAAATTACATAGGAGATGTCACAGCATAATCAACAGGAAAAATTGACAATAACAGAATACTATGAAGATTTGCACTCCAATAAATTCGAAAATCTTGAAGAAATGGATAATTTAAAAAAAAAAACATGACCTACCTAAACTACCACAGAGTGAGGTAGAAAATTTGAACAGACTTATAACAAAAGAAGAAATTAATCAGGTAATGAAACACTCCCAAAAGAAACAAAATTCAGTTTCAGATGGCTTTGTTGATGAATTTTACCAAACATTCAGAAAACTGACACCACATTTACTTAAGCTATTCAAGAACATAAAAAAGGTTGGAAAACTCCAGAGTATAATTTATGAAAAGAGCATAAACCTCTTACTAAAACCAGGCAAATAAATCGCTATAAAACAAAATTATATAAGAAAACCAACTTAGTGGCACTTAACAACAACAAAAATCTCTCATGAATGTAGATTAAAAAAATCTCAACAAAATCCTACCCAATAGAATGCAACAACATATCAAAAAATAATACATTGTAGTGAAATGGGATTCATACTGGGGATGAATGGTTCAATATTAGAAAAACTACCAATGAAATATACCTCATAGATAAAACAAAGGAAAAGAACCATATGATCATATTAATTGATGAAGAAAATGCATTTGAAAAAGTTCAACATCCATTTTTATTAATTATACTCAGAAAAATAGAAATAGAAGGGAAATTCCTCAATTAAGAAATACCATAATTAAGAGTATATACATACAACCAACATTACTCTCAATGGAGAGGAGCTGAAATAATTCCCTTTATAAACAACAACCAGACAAGGATATCATTTTTTACCACTTTAATTCAATATTGTGTTGGAAAGGCTGTAAGACAAACAAGGGCAAATAAAAGCCTCCAGATTGGCAAAGAAGAAGTAAAACTCTATTTGCTGATGATATGATCCAATATGTAGATTATCCCAAAGATTCAGCAAGAAAATTGTTATAACTCAATGACAGATTTAACAAAGTGGCAGGACAAAAGATCAATATACAAAAATCAGTTGGATTATCTTCTATACTAAATAAAAAGAGCTCTGAAAAAGAAATTAGAAAACTATACCATTTACAGTGTTGTTGTTGTTGTTGTTAAGTGCCGTCGAGTCGGGTCCGACCCATAGCGACCCTGTACAGGGTTTCCGAGGGTGTAAATCCTTACGGGAGTAGAAAGCCTCATCTTTCTCCCGCGGAGCAGCTGGTAGTTTCGAACCGCTGACCTTAAGGTTCGCAGCCCGATTCGTAACCACTACGCTACCATTTACAGTAGCCACCCAAAAGATGAAATACATAGGAATAAATCAACCACAGAAATAAATGACCTATAAAAACAAAACTACAAAATACTACTATAAGAAACCAAAAGAGAATTACAAAATGGAAGAATATATCATGTTCATGGATAGGAAGGCTAAATATTGTAAATGTCAATACTACCAAAAGCAATATATAGATATATCCCAATTCAGATTCCAACATCATTTTTTAAAGAGATTCAAAGAATCATCATATACTTTATATGGAAAGGAAAATTACCTTGAATGAGCAAAGCACTGCTCAAGAAGAAAATAGTTGGTAGCCTCTCACTACCTGATCTCAATATTTAATGCACATCCACAGTGATCATAACAGCCTGGTACTGGTAGAATACTAGATACATGGATCAATGAAACAGATTGAAAACACAGAAAAAAATCCATCCACTTATAATCAGCTGATTTTTGACAAATGGCTAAAACACATTAAATGGATAAGAAAAAGTTTCTTCAACAAATGATACTACAAAAACTGGAAATACATTTGCAGAGGAATGAAACAAAACCTATATATCACCCATACAAAAACAAACAAACTCAACATTAATTAAAGAAAGACCTAAATATAAAACAAGAACTATAAATATTATCAATATAGGCATACATATATTATCAAACACTAAAAAAAAAAAAACAGCACACACACAAACAACAAAAGACAAAATAGATGACTGGGACCTTGGACCTCCTAAATATAAAAAATGTGTATACATTAAAATATTTCACTGAAAGAGTAAAAAAGGAGACCACAGACTGGTAACAAATGAAAAGGGAAACTACAACACCTCTATCAGAAAAAGACAACACAATTAAAACTTGGGCACAGGACCAGAACAAGGAAGATGTTGAGGCAGCCAATAAACATATGAGGAAAGGTTCATGATCATTAGTCATTGTTGTTGATTTTGTTGTTAAGTGCTATCGAGTTGATTCCAACCCACAGCGACCCTATATAGGGTTTCCAAGGAGCAGTTGGTGAACTTGAACTGCTGACCATGCAGTTCAAATGGCTTTGCAGTCTGGTGCATTAACCCTCAGTGCCACAACATGACTCCCATTAGACATTATTAGTTGCAGTTAGGTGCCATTGTGTCGGTACCGACTCATAACAACTTTATGCACAGCAGGAAAAGACACTACCCATCCCTGGGCCAGCCTCACTACTGTTGACACGCTTGAGTCCATCGATGCTGACACATGGCTAATCCAGCTCGTTGGGGGTCTTCCTCTTTTTCTCTGACCCTCCACCTTACCAAACATGATATGAGTATTCTGGAACACTTAATTGTGCTCATGAGGAGTCTGTACATGGACCAAGAGGCAGTTGTACAAACAGAACATGGGAACACTGAATTTTTTTAATGAAAACAGGTGTGAGACATGGCTGTATTCTTTCACCATAATTATTGAAATTGTATGCTGAGCAAACAATCTGAGAAGCTGGGTTATATGAAGAAAAATATGGTATCAGGTTTGGAGGAAGACTCATTAACAACCTGAGATATGCAGATGATACAACCTTGCTTGCTAAAAGTGAAGAGGACTTAAAACATTTACTGATGAAGATCAAAGAACACAGTCTTCAATATGGATTACATCTAAATGTAAAGAAAATAAAAATCCTCACCACTGGACCAATAAACAACATTCTTATCAATGGAGAAAAAATTGAAGTTGTCAAGGATTTCATTCTTCTTGGATAACCATCAACACTCAAGGAAGCAGCAATCAAGAAATCGAACGACATATTGCACTGGTCAAATTTGCTGCGCATGACCTTTTTAAAGTGTTGAGGAGAAAAGATGTCAGCTTGAGGACTAAGGTGTGCCTGACCCAAGCCATTGTATTTTCAATCACCTCATATGCATGCTAAAGCTGGACAGTGAATAAGGAAGACCCTAGAAGAATTGATGCTTTTGAGTTATGGTGTTAGAGGAGAATATTGAAAGTGCCATGGGCTGCCAAAAAAACCAGTAGATCTGTTTACGAAGATGTGCAGCCAGAGTGATCCTTGGAGGCCTAGATGGCCAAACTTTATCTCCCATACTTTGGACATATTGTCTAAGGGGCCAGTCACTGGAGAAGGGTATCATGTTTGGCAAGGAAGAGGGGCAGAGAAAAAGAAGACCCCCAACGAGAAGTTTTGGCCGAGTGGCAGCATCAATAGACTCAAGTGAGGCAGCAGTAGTGAAGTTGGCCCAGGATCAGGCAGTGTTTCTTTCTGCTGTGCATAAGGTCATTATGGGTTGGTACCAACTTGATGGCACCTAACAACAACAACAACAACAACTATGAAAAGTTGTACTTCAACAAATTTAAAAACTTAGAAGAGATTAATACATTTTAGAAAAACACCACCACCTAAACTTACTCAAAGTGAAGTAGCAAACTTGGACAAGGTTATCAAAAAACTCCCAACAATCAACATAATCCACTATATAAATAATAAAAAGGAAAAGAATCATATGATCATACTGATTGATGCAGAAGAGGCATTTGACAAAATCCAACATCCATTTTTAATCAAAACATTCAACAAAGTAGGAATTGAAGGGAAATTCCTCAACATAATCAAGAGCATATATACAAAACCAACAGCATGCATCACTCTTAATGGATAGAAACTGAAAACCTTCCTTCTGTGAATGGGAAACAGACAAGGATGCCCTTTGTCACCACTCCTATTCAATATTGTTTTGGAAATCTTAGCCAGAGCTATATGGCATGATAGAGAAATTAAATACGGCATTCAAATTGGCAAAGAGGAAGTAAAACTCTATTTGCAGACGATATGATCCAATACATAGAAAACCCCAAAGACTCAGTAAAAAAAACTAGACATCATTGGAAGATTCAGCAAAGTGGCAGGGTATAAGATCAACAAAGAAAAACTAGTTGGATTCCTCTATAGTAACAACAACAGCGTTGAACAGGACATTAGGTAAGCAATACCATTTACAATAGCCACCCAAAGGATCAAATATTTGGGATAAATGTAACCAGAGAAACAAAGGACTTATACAAGAAAAATTACAAATAACCCAATTAAAAAATGGACACAGAACATGAACTGATACCTCATCAAGGAGGAGATCTGGGCAGCCAACAAACATATGAAGAAATGTTCACAATCACTAGCCATCAGAGAGATGCAAATCAAAATAACAATGAGATATCATCTCACACCAGTAATAACAACAAAGATGAAGAAAGTAGAGGACAATAAAAGCTGGTGAGGATGCAGAAAGACTGGGACCCTCCAACATTGTTGTTGGGATTGCAACATAGTCCAACCACTCTGGAAAGCAATATAGAGCTTCCTCAGAAGGTTGGAATTAGAAATACCTTATGATGCAGCAATTCCTCTACTTGGTATTTACCCACAAGAAATATGAGCCATAACACGAGTAGATATATGCACACCAATGTTCATAGCAG
>NW_006408629.1:831073-833286 GCF_000296735.1 Chrysochloris asiatica
AGAGAGAGAGGGGAAGATAGTGCACGGGATAGGGAATAGACACAGGAAAGCTTGAGGCGGGAGGGACAATGCACAAGAAGAGGGAGGGGAATAGAAGAACAGGGCGGATGGGAAAACAGTTAGGCAGGTTCGCATGGGCTAAGTGGGACAGAGGTAAATGATGATATATGCACAACCTTGGAATAACAGGGCTTCAGAATACAGGGATTGATGCATGGTTTGAAAGGGTAAAATAGGAGAATAATGCTTGGCTGTCTTTTGAATCTTGGTTTCCCTTGCCTAACATTGTGAAATAGACACTTGGGGGCTGGGAGGAAGAAGTAGCCAGAAACATCATGATAGAAAGCTTATAAGCCTGTCTTCAGCCTATAATTGATTGGAATACCTTAAAGGGGGCTAGAAATTGCCCAGTGAAAGAGACCTCCTGTGGAGCTTGTGCATTGCACAAGACCATAGGTGGAAATCAGAATTCCATCCAGAATTACCTAAGTGGGAAATTTCCACTGGAAAGGACCAGTAGAGCAGCCTGGAGTGGCTAGAAGAACAGAAGATACTTCATGAAAAAAGTTCAGCAGGAAAAATCAGAAACAATAATGGCAGTATGATGGATTTCTACAAGAACAAGTAAGCTGTTTGCCCAGGAGCCATCAAGGCATGTAGTCGGGTCCCCTCAGAGCAAACTCCCTTCCAAGACTAAGAATCAAGTGAATACACAAGCAGGCATGTGGTCTGGCTGGTGACCACATTGGTCACCGATAAGGGGAAGAGGGATAAAAACAGTAATGAACTTGGGATCTAAGTCTGACCACATTCAATAGACTCCTGTGAATCCATGAGGAGACCTGGGTGGCCAGCAGTTGCAGCAAGACCCGGGGACTCCTGGGCCCAGAGGCAGTGACATGGCTACAGAGGACTAGAGTGGAGAATGAAGTGTCCAACTGATATGAAGTGAGGGGAGATGCACAAGAACACCGATACTTTCAGATAGTATCCACTTGACCTGCCTTCGATGGCTAGATGATCAGAATTCGACTAGAAGAAGAAGAAAAAAGAGTAACCCACTACAAATTATGGATGTACTAGCTCAAAAAAAGGGAACAAATCTTTACAGCAAGGATCACTCCCACCCCCTTGGTACACAGAGTTGACAGGGATGGGCTACTTAGACATTGGCTACACAAAATGAGGATGGGGGTGTGGATATAAAGGCAAGAAGTGACTGGCTTACGAGCTTTCAAGAGGGAACCTAGTTTCAGACGGAGTTGGGGAAGGTTGAACCTCCACTAAATGATTTCCAATTTGTTGGGACAATGCTGGCGAAAGGAAATGGGTATAAGACTCTTGTGGTACAATAGTGAATAATTGCTATCAAGACTGACTGTGAGGGTAGGAAATGTAGAGGTAGATGTTTTTATGACAAAAGGAGGGGAGTGATCAATTTTACTTCCCAGGAGCAGAGGTCCCTGGGACCATCAAGTGAGAAGAGTAGAGTGTGGGACCCTACCCAGAGAAGCAGTGACATCAGAAATGGAGGCAGAGACAGATAACATGGACAGATGGAGTGGCTGGGGACACTGGACTCAGGAAGGGAGAGGGGCTGTGTGCTGAAGGCTGGATGGCAGGCCTGTGGGGTGTATCCTTTGCATGGAAGGGATTGTAATCATTGCAATGAAAGGAAATACGATAGGATGAATGTAAAAATGATGTTCTCCCATGTAAAACCACATAATTCACAGTAATAATAATAATAATAAAGTCAGTAGAGGGCTTCAAAAAGTTTGTGGAAGAATCCCATTACTTTTCTATTGCATTTTCCCACAAACTGTTTGCAGCCTCCGTGTATGGCAGAGACCACCTTGAGAACTGACATCTGTTGATCTTAGTCAAGGAGAGTGCAGGGTGCCTCCTCTCATGTCCATACTAGCTAAAGGTCCATATTCTACAGTTTTTCCACCTCTTATTTTAAAAAACCCCATTGGGCCTAAAACAATAAAATAAAATAAAATAAACAACAATGAGATATCCTATCATACCAGCATTAATAGCAAAGTGCCAAAACACAGAAAACAACAAATACTGCTGAGGGTGTGAAGAAACTGTAACCCTCCTACACTACTGGTTGTTGTTGTTGTTGTCAGGTGCCATTGAGTCAGAACCGACTCATAGCGACCCCATGCACAGCAGAACAAAACAATGTCCGATCCTGGGCCAAC
>NW_006408629.1:834456-845403 GCF_000296735.1 Chrysochloris asiatica
TGTTGTAGATGCTGTGTTAATGTGTTAATTTTGGTTCTTTCTTCTTTTTGGATGTGTGCATTTATTGCAATAAATTGTCCTTTCAGCACCACATTTTCTGTGTCCCAAATATTTTGTATATTGTGTTTTCATTCTCGTTTGTTTCTAGGAACTTTGTGAAATTACATTTAATTTCTTCTACTATCTAGTTGCTTTTCAGCAGGGTGTTATTCAGTTTCCATGAATTTGACTTTATTTCCTTGGTCTTCCTATTGATGATTTCTGATTTGATAGCATTGTGGTCTGAGAAGATTCTTTGTAGTATTTTGATATTTGTAAAGTTATGGAGGTTTGTTTTGTGACCTAACACATTGTCTATTCTGGAGAAAGTTCCATGTACACTGGAAAAGAATGTGTAATGTGATGTTGCTGGGTTGAATGTTCTGTATACATCTATGAGGTAAAGTTGGCTGATTGTATTGTTTCGTTCCTCTGCGTCTTTGTCATGTTTCTTTCTGGTTGTTCTACCCTTTTTGGAAAGCCGTGTATTAAAATTGCCCACTATTATTGTAGAGTTGTCTATTTCCTTCTTCAAATTTATTAGAGTTTGCTTTATATATTTTGGAGCTCTTTTATTGGGAGCATAGATATTTATTATGGTTATGTCATCTTGATCAGTTGTCCCTTTAATCATGAGATAATGTCCATCTTTATCTATTATGCTGGATTTTACCTTGAAGTTTGTTTTGTCAGAGATTAGTACCGCCACTCCTGTTCATTTTTTATTGCAATGAGCTTGGTATACTTTGGTCCATCCTTTGCCTTTTTATCTATTTTTGTCCCTGTGTGTAAGATGTGTCTCTAGAAGACAGCATATTGAAGGGTATTGTTTTCTTATCCATTCTGCCACCCTGCATCTGTTAATTGGTGCATTTAATCCATTTACATTAAGTGTAATTATCGATTGGTATGGATTAATTGCTTCCATTATATTTGGTTTTGTGTGTGTGTGTGTGTGTGTGTGCGTGCTGTTGCTGCTTTCTTTGTTCTGTGTGTCTTCCTGTGCTGAGCTCATGCTTTTTATGTTTTTTTCTTGTGAGTTTACTCATAGTTTAATGTTTCCATGTTCTTCTTGGATTTTCATTTTCTTGGTATGCTATGAAGTATTTCTTTCTTTCAGGTTTTCTTATATTCCATTAACTTTTCCCTCCATTATTGCTGTCTATTTTATCCTGTAATCTACCTGACCTTCTCACCATTTGGATCTCTGTTCCTATGTGGTTAACTTCTTTCACATTGTAATTGTTTGATCATAGGCTGACCTCCCAGATTCTCTAAGTTTGTTCTTATAGTTTTGTCCTGTTTTTGACTCTTCTGTCAATTTAGTTCTGGGAGGTGCTGTCACATATGTCAATCTCTGGTTGTTATTTGTTCTTGTTGTTTCTCAGTCTACAGAACTCCCTTTAAGATGTTTTGTAGTGCAGGATTGGCTTTGGCAAAATCCCTTAGCTTCTGTTTATCCTAGAATGTTTTGATTACACTATCTTATTTGATTGATAGCTTTGCTGGATAAAGGATTCTTGGTTGATAGTTGATTTTTTTTTTCTTTTAGGGTTTTATTTATGTCTCCCATTGCCTTCTTGCCTGCATGGTTTCTGCTGAGAGATCCGAGCTTAATCTGGCATTCTTGCCTTTGTAGAACTTGGCCTTCTCAGAAGGAGCTAGCCTATGGTCTTTGTTGGTTAGTAAGGGGAGCAAAATCAGTTCAGAAGATGTTCTCCCTTAAAAGATGGAAACCAAGACAAAATGATTGAGGAATGGAGTGAAGAGCCCATTGATGAACTCTTAAGAGACACTCAGAAAGTTTTTGTAAGGAGAGGGGGGAAATACAGAGGCAGAAAGACAGAATCTTGGTATGCACTATAAATAATATCATTAATAAGAGTCTAGAACAAGACCCCTTCTCAAGAGTAGTGGAAGAGTGATTAAAGTGTTAGTCCTCTTCAGAGGAAAGGGAGGAGAGGACTAGGCCAGGTCCCAAAGCCCACAAGTGGATGAATGTTGTGGGAGGACAGGCCATTTCAAAAGAGAATGTCCAGAGATAAAGAAGTGAAGGAAAAATGATTCCCCTCATGAAACTAGAAATTAACTTTTGAATCTTTTGTAATGGTAACTAACTGTAACATTGGGTTAGGATTAGAGAGGGCGAGGGGTAGATAAAAGTAAATATGAGACCTCTGACTGAAGAGGAGAAAGGAAAGATTGACTCATGGATATGGTTTCAAGAAGGCAATAGGGAAGAGCTGGAAATTCCACTCTTTGTGGAATCTTTGATGGTGGTTCATAGAAGATAATACCCTATTCCCGCAGAAGGGAAAAAGGGTCTGCAGCCAGTAATAAAGGGCCTAATGATTATTTTTTGTTTGTTATGGTAGTTTTCAAATATAATTCTTACACAGACTATTTGAGCTAATAATGCAAAATTCTGAGTTTGCACATTCCAGATGAAACTTAAATGTGAAATCGGGCACTGAAATGTTGTTTTGTTCTGTTTTAATATCTTTCATATTCTTTCTGCAGTAAAATGGTATAAATTAATCCATTTAAAGGGTGGTTAAAGATTTGTTTGGCTGGTGTAATAGTAATATTCAAAATTGTACGTTGCTCAAGGTTTAAATTGTATGCTTTTTTTTTTTTATTAATGTTTCATATCTGAGAACATAATACTGTTTTAAAAGATATTTGGTATACCAATACTCTTTCTGAATTGAAAATATTTTTTATTAAAATTTGGCCACCCTGTATATATGCATTTTGTCTTGTTAAGAGGAGGAAAAAGATATTGTGTTGTAGATATGAGTATTGATAGTTTCAGTTCATTTGGCAAGGTTATAATGTTAAAGTATGTTTAATTGACATTCCTGTTTAAGAAGCTTTAAAATGAAGTACTGTATTCATTCATTAAGATGATAGAGCCAATAATGTTTCTTTTAGTTTGAGGAAACAGAGTGTAGTAGAATATTTTATCCCTGAAAATCTTCATGCTAATCCTCTCAATTTTTGAAACTGAAGGGTCAAATGGCATTCAGTCCTAAAATGGCACCATGCCATACGCTCGCCTACCTGGGATTCCTGAGAAAATACATGCTGCCCCTTTCTGCTTTGCTAACCTTGAGGTTAAAAGGACTCTTGGTCCAAACCCATTCCTTCTAACTCACCATTTATCACTTCCAACCAGGAGACTTGGTGCTGATCTGGACCTGGAAAGAGGACAGACTCCAGCCCGAATGGGTGGGCCCTTACCAGGTGTGGCTGATCAATGAGACAGCTGTTCAGACAGTGGAAAAAGAGTGTACTCATTGTACTCAAGTAAAGGGACCGGTGCAGATGAAGAGGGATGCTCCCTAAAGGAAAAGTAGTTACTGGTGGGAAGAAGATGCCTTGTCTATGGAGCTCCTCAAAATGACCTTGACAAGAGTCTGGGAGACTGCCTTGCCGTACTCCTGCCAGATTGTTACAGTTTTCCCTGGTCTCTCTTGCTCTCGGAGTTCTAAAAAATTAGTCCTACCAAGTTGCCGTTTCTCAGTACACCTGGTAGAATTGGGGGCATAGATTAAGTCAAAGTGAGAGTACACTTCAAAGACAAGCAGGTCTGTCTCCCAAGTGGAGAAGACCCTTTGGGATTGGGGTGCACTGGAGCTTATAAAGGTATGGGGTCTCTTCCTTTTAAGAGTGGGCTAATACATAGTGATTAGGAGAAGTGGTCTGTTGAATATTTATCAATTTTTAGTAAAGTGGCACAAGCTTATTGGAAATGGAGTGCTTTCTGAATGGGTTGTGTGCCTGTGTCCAATTGATTCTATTAGGGTTTCAGATCTTGATATCTTTTTCTTTGTCTACATGCTGTTCTTTACAGTATTATTATTCTTGTTGGACTAGAGATGTCCTTTCCCCTTCCTTAATCCCTGTTTAGTAGGAGGGGACTCAGGGTAAAAGGGTAGATATGAAACCAGAGTAAGAGAGGCCTAGGGCCCAGGGGTTCCAACCTGTCCCTGACAAGATGGGGTGGGTTTGGAAGCTAATATGACTAAAATATATCATTACCATGGGGGATGTGTAAAGAGATTTTGCCTAGGACCAGCCAATAATGTTGATAGTAGATGTAACTATGGCATCTTTCTCTCAAACCATCAAATTAGGTGTTTGCCAAGTTTTATCTTGAGGGAAATTGGAGGACACAGAACTTATCTCAATTATAGCGAGCAAAGAGTAGCAATATGGGCCTATGGAATGGGTGCCCACATCCCAAGATAGAACCCTGTGAGTCGATTTCTTTTCCAAATTATCACTTCCCAGAATTTAGTGTGAGATAAAAGACCCAAGACAAACATTAGAAGTAAAAACAAAATATTAGAGTGTGAACGCTTGGGTTGTAGCAACCATATGCACAGCAGAACGAAACACTGTCTGATCCTGGGACAACCTCACTATCATTGCCATGCTTGAGCCCAATGATGCTGGGACTTGGGCTCAATCCATCTCTCTGGGGCTTTTCCTCTTTTTCTCTGATCCTCCACCCTACCAAATATGATATCCTTCTCCAGCAACTGGTCCCTTCTGACAATATGTACAAAGTATGACAGACGAAGTTTGGCCATACTGGCCTTCAAAGAGTACTCTGGCTGCACATCTTCCAACACAGATCTGTTGGTTCCTTTGGCAGCCCATGGCACTTTCAATATTCTCCTCCAACACCATAACTCAAAAGCATCAATTCTTCTATGATCTTCCTTATTCACTGTCCAGCTTTCACATGTATATGAGGTTATTGAAAATACCATGGCTTGGGTCAAACACACCTCAGTTCTCAAGCTGACTTCTTTGCTCTTCAACGCTTTAAAAGGGTCTTGTGCAGCAGATTTGCCTAATGCAATATGTCGTTTGATTTCTTGACTGTTGCTTCCATGAGAGTTGATAGTTGATCTAAGAAGAATTAAGTCCTTTACTCAATCTTTTCTCTGTTGATAAGAATGTTGCTTATTGGTCCAGTGGCGAGGATTTTTGTTTTCTTTACATTGAGATGTAATCCATACCAAAAGTTGTGCTCTTTGATCTTCATCAGTAAATGTCTTAAGTCCTCTTCACTTTCAACAAGCAAGGTTGTATCATCTACATATCATAACTTGCTAATGTGTTGTCCTCCAATCCTGATGCCACATTTTTCTACATACAATCCAGCTTCTCAGATTATTTGCTCAGCATACACATTGAATAAGTATGGTGAAAGCATACAACCCTGTGGCACACCTTTCTTAATTTTAAACCATTCAGTGTTCCCATATTCTGTTTGAACCACTGCTTCTTGGTCCTTGTACAGATTCCTCATGAGCACAATCAAGTGTTCCAGAATAATCATACTTCCCAATGTTGTCCATAGCTTGTCATGATCCACACAATCAAAAGCCTTGGCATTGTCAATAAAGGACAGGAAAACATCTTTCTGATATTTTCTCCTTTCAGCCAAGATCTATCAGACATCAGCAATGATATCCCTTGTTTCACAGACTCTTCTGAATCCGGATGGAACCTCTGGAAGTTCTCTGTCAATATATGCTTGTAGCCGTTTCTGTGTTACTTTTAGTAAAATTTTACTGGGCTATCAAAGAGATTGTTGGATGATTTCCACATTCCATTAGGTCACCTCTCTTTGGAATGGGCACAAATATCAATCTCTTCCAAACAATTGGCCAGATAGTTGTCTTCCAAATTTCTTGGCATAGATAAGTGGGTGCTTCCTGTGCCACCTCAATTTCTTGAAAGAGCTCAATTTTTATTGCATCAATTCCTGATGCCTTGTTCTTTGCCAATTCCTTCAATGCACCTTGGACTTCTTCTTTCAGTATCGTTGGCTCTTGATCATATGCTACCTCTTGAAACTGTTGAATATCAACCAATTCCTTTTGGTACAGTGACTTTGTGTATTCCTTCCATCTTTTTTTTTTTTTATGTTTTCTCCATCATTCAATAATTTTCCCAGAGAATCCTTCAATAACAAAAGTCAAACCTTGACTTTTTTCTTTGGTTCCCCCACCTTGAGAAATGCTGAGCATGTTCTTTCTTTTTTGGTTTTCTGACTCCAGATCTTTGCACAATTTGTTGTAATATTTGTCTTTATCTTCTCGAGCTGATCTTTGAAATTTTCAGTTCATCTCTTGTACCTCCTCATTTCTTCCATTTGATTTAGCATCTCTATGCTGGAAAGCAAGTTTCAGTGTCTCATCTGACATCCATTTTGACCTTTTTCTTCTTTCTTTTCTTCTGTTAAATATTCAGTGGAAGCTCTCAATAAATGTGATTGCCATGTTTGCACAGCTGATAAACCTCAGGCACAGGTAATTCCCTCTTCTCTTAGTCAGACTTCAGACATGTACTGCAGGTTGGCTCTGTACTGAGACAAAGACATTTGGGGAAATGAAACTTGTAAGGGCTTGTCAAAGACAATTCCTTCATTCTCCATAGAGATAATGAACTACTCTTCTTATCTTTACAGGCAGGGAGCAGAGTTTACAGTGCCAATAGGAGAATTGACAACTTACATCCACATCCAAAATGTCATTGGTGAACGTAGCAGTGTCTTATTTGACCATCAGAGTGTTGTGGAAAAGGGCATGTCCTAGATTTGCTGCTGTTCGATTGCACTGGAACGTACGCATAGGTCCAGCTGGCAATTCCCTTCACCCTAGTGTTCTGCAAGAAACCTGAGTAATATGAGAAACCTTGAGCCCAGAGATCTCTCCCTGCATCTCTTCATCCACAGGTTCATAAATGGCACCAGAGATGCCCTACGAGGAGTAGCTAGCCACTTATGCCACTAGCCAAATGGCCTGGGAAAACAGAAGGGCACTAGACATGGGGCTAGCCACAAAGGGAGGTGTGTATAATATTGGGAGCTAAGTGTGGTATCCCTAAATAAGTGATAGAACTATCACAAAGGTCCTGCAAGAATTAAGCATCATAGCTAATGACTGGGTTGAAAATGCTAGAATTAACTGATTGGTTAGAAGGGTGGCTTAGAAAGTGGAAAAATATAGCTGCCTCAGTCTTCACTTGTCTCATATTGTTGTTGTTGTTAAGTGCCATCGAGTTGGTTCCGACCCATAGTGACCCTGAACAGGGTTTCTGAGGCTGTAAATCTTTACGGGAGAAGAAAGCCTCATCTTTCTCCAGCAGAGCAGCTGGTAGTTTCGAACTGCTGACCTTGAGGTTCACAGCCTGATTCGTAACCACTACGCTGCCAGAGCTCCTTCTCATATTAGTAGTTGAAATGTAATCAGATGCTCTGTAATGCCCTGAGTTTGAAGTCTAGTGCAGATTTGGAGGAAATCAGTGTTTGGTGCTGTGAGTGGGATTCACTGCAATGGCTACAGACCTAAGAAAAAAAAAGTAAGGTTTTGTGGGAGAAAGAACAAAGGGGAATGGGATAAAATCTTTCAGCTGAAAGGAGAGCAACTTCTAAGGCTAAGGCTTACTGGAATCCACATGATCAGAGGCCCAAGGCCATATGCATGTGAATGGGGTTAGTCCAGGGTGGAGGGAATTTCAGTGTTTTAAAAGGTTAATATGTTTGATTACCTTATGGATATTGGCTTCTCCTGCTTATTATTGTAAAATAAAATATTGTCAAATGTATAACAGGAATATTGGGAATTATGATTATGGAAAATCTGTAAGCTGGTCTTTGGCCCACACTTGATTGGCTTCATTAGATTTTTAAGGTGGTATCTTGAGTCAGAAACTGAGTTGAAACATTTGCATTTGAAGAGATATGCACACCCACCCAGAATTGTTGAAGATTTGTGAGTTGAAAAAAAAAAGGCAGTTTGGCATTTTGAGTTTCAGAGGCTTCTATGCAAGGAAGTTGTCCCATCAAAGAAAACCCCTTTCTAGAACTGAAAGTTGAAGGGAACCCGCCAACAGTATTCTTGCTGACACACCACTGATCTTGAGATGAAATAAGAGGAAAAGCTGATTGTTTTGAAGTTCAGGGAGGTATGTGTGAACTCCCAAGCTTGCAGCTGGTACTCATTTGACCTAGCTTGGACCTCTAGTTGAGCTGACTAGAACCTGACCAGATGAATATGAAGATGTTTAATACTCTGAGGCAAGCATTAGCTGCTACTTTTTGATGGACTGGACTTTTGCTTATGGATGCAGTTCCGAAAAATTCCAATCAGAATGAAAATCTATTCAAATCGAGGACCATGCATGTCTTCTCAGTGTACTGGATTAGTAGTATGGGCAATTTAGATAATACTATTCTGGTGTGGCACTGTGGGTTAATGCTCCAGACTGCAAATCCATTTGAACTGCAAAGTTGGCAGTTCAAGCTCAACAGATGCTCCTTGGAAACCATATGCAGGGTCGCTATGGGTCAGAATCGACTCAAAGGCACTTAAAAACAGCAATTGCTATAAATGGCTGACTTGACACATTTTCATGGGTGTGTTTGGTTTTAGGAAGAGGGGTCAAGGGAAAATCCACACTGACTATTTTTGCTGTTTTCCAGATGTATGGAATAATGCTGATGAATTTTTATTATTTCAATTGTAGTATTAGTTGTGATGGTCAGAACAGTAATTATAGAAGATATGTAACTAAAAGGAGGGAATAGTTATTTTTCATTTCAGGAATGAACAATCCCAGGACATCAAGAAGGAAGGGCATGAGTGGAACTTGGGATCCTGCCTGAAGAAGCAGCGACAGCAGAGATGGTGGCAGAAGTGGTATCATGGAGCACCTATGAACTCTAGATCTATGGACTGAATAAGGGTATGTGCCTATGGACTGGAGATTGACTTTTGGACATTTATGTGTGCATCAAGTATTTATGATTTGTACATACATGATATATAAGAAGAAAATGGGGCCAGTGTGTTTTCGGTTATATGTGGTTTAGTTATATCAGGCATAAATATGATGCAATGTAATGTAGGCATAGTTAGCTGTACTCTTAGGGATATTGAAAAATGATGCACTTTATAAAGAAAAGAGCCAACAGATACTTAATAGATTTGAGAGGTATAAATGAAGATGAACCAATGTGTGTAAAGAGAAAAAGGAGGAATTTGTGAGAAATAGCTGGTGGGTGACAGATCTTCAGAATCAAGAAAATCTTGGGGGTAGCAGGTTGGCATGACAAAAGGGAACTCAGAGAGGAGGAAAAGACTAGTTTGACCTACTAGACTCTTTTAAATAAAAATACACCCATCAAGGAACTAGGGGAAATTCATGGGGAGGGGGTGAAACTAACTTTAAATGAGAATGCTCCCTGAAGGGACTAGTAGACTCCATTCAGTAAAGATTATAAACTTCAAAATACCCAGTAAAGGGGGAAGGGAGGAGGGGCTTTTTCTGAGCTAGGTTAATAAAACTCTTTGTCAATTGGCGTGCTGCACTTCTGCCCTTGTTACAGGGCTGGGCACCAGATTTTGCAAATTTGAATAAAGAAAACCTCACTCTCACTAAAATGAGTACGATTGGATTACTTGAGCATTTTTCAGTATAGGCAATATTTCTCACAACTCCATTGTAAAGTATTTTGAAACATTTTATAATCATTTTTCTGAATTCCTCCTCAGGCATTTCTAAAGCCTGCCCTTTCCAGAATGGAGTCCAGGTCTACTTCTAGGTAATTTGTCTCAGACATTTTATCTTGTTTCTGGACATGTGCTGATTGGCCATCTGTTTATGATTTTTGGACATGTTTAGTATTTCTCTGTGGCCTTAATACTTAATTGAGAGTGTGTTTTGGTAGTTTTTATACTTTCTGATTGCCTCCAGATAGAGATGATCAGGCAGTTGGCTTCCCTTTTGCTTAACTCAGAGTAACTTCCACAGGTGTTGTCTGTCTCCCTAGTGTATGGCAGTTGGTATTGGTTCTTGCCTGGATTGTGAGGCTTTGTAGGTGTGATTGTTATCTTAACTATATGGTAGCAATTGCTGTCTCTTCTTGGGTAGTATAGGGAGGGAGAGAGAGCCCCCTAGAGGTAAAAGGGGGAACAAAAACAAATACAACTGAACTAAAGAAAAAAAAAACCAAAAAACCAACAACAGCAAAAAAATTAAGGAAAGAAAGGAAAAAAAAATCAAAAAACAAAAAACAAAACAAAAAATCCAGATTTGAAAATGTAGTCTATAATCATTGAAAAAGGAGAGGAGAAAGAGAAGAAGAAGAAGAAGAAGAAAAAAAAAAAAACGAACAAAGAAAACAAAATCTGTAGCATAATATGTTGTTGGTAGATGCCATTGAATCAGTACCGACTCATAGTGACCTTATGCACAGCACAATGAAACACTGCCTGGTCATAGGCCAACCTCCTTACTGTTGTCACACTTGAGCCCACACTACTGAAGCTGCCACTTGTCCAATCCATCTCATTGGGGGTCTTCCTCTTTTTCTCTGACCCTCCACCTTACCAAACATGATATCCTTCTCCAGTAACTGGTCCTTCCTGTCAATATGTTCGAATTATGAGAGATGAAGTTTGGCCATTTTGGCCTCAAAGGAACATTCTGGTTGCACTTCTTCCAAAATTGATCTATTGGTTATTTTGACAGCCCATGACACTTTCAATATTTTCCTCCAACGCCATAACTCAAAAGCATCAATTCTTCTATGGTTTTCCTTATTCACAGTCCAGCTTTCACATGCATATGAGGTTATTAAAAATACCATGGCTTCGGTCAGGTGCACCTTAGTTCTCAAGCTCATGTATTTGCTCTTCAACACTTTAAAAAGGTCTTGTGCAGCAGATTTATGAATGAATGTTGTTTGATTTCTTGACAGCTACTTCCTTGAGTGTTGATAGTAGATCCAAGAAGAATGAAGTCCTTGACAACTTCAATCTTTTCTCCGTTGATAAGAATGTTGTTTATTGGTCCAGTGGTGAGGACTTTTGTTTTCTTTTC
>NW_006408629.1:849163-849835 GCF_000296735.1 Chrysochloris asiatica
TGTTAGGTGCTGTCTAGTCAATTCCGACCCATAGCAACCCTGTATAGGGTCTCCGAGGAGCGGGTGGTGGGCATGAACCACCAACCCTGCAGTTCAAAAGGTTTTACAGTGTATCACCTCACCCCACAGTGCTGTGCTGGACTCTTCTCAAACCAGTGATAAAATAAAAAGCAGACCAAATACAACGCGCATCCACGTCTCCCGTATAGGGTTTCCGAGGAGCGGCTTGTGAGCTTGAACCACCGACCTTGCAGCTCAAAAGGCTTTGCAGTGGCACCTTAATCTACAGTGCTACAATGGGACGCCTCTCAAACCAGTGAGTGTAAGCCGAGCATATAGGACACACATCCGCGTCACCTGTATAAGGTTTCTGATGAATGGCTGGTGAGCTTGAACCACTGGCCTTGTCCCATGGCCTTGTTGTTCAAAAGAATTTGCAGTGCAACATCTTAACCCCCAACACTATGCTGGGTTCCCTCTTAAACCAGTGAAGAAAGGCAGACCAAATCCGCGTCTCAGCTTGATCTGAGTGTGTGAGTTCCTGGCAGAGGAAACCGCCAGTGGTGGGGGTAGGTCTTGGTCACCCAGTTAAGCCCCCACCTCCATTCACTCAGATGTATGTGGGCAAACCGTGAGCTCACCTATTCCCGTCACCAAACAAAAAAATAAGAT
>NW_006408629.1:849935-858614 GCF_000296735.1 Chrysochloris asiatica
TTAAGTCCTCTTCACTTTCAGCAAGCAAGGTTGTATCATCTGCATATTGCAGGTTGTTAATGAGTCTTCCTCCAACCTGATGCCATGTTTTTCTTCATAGAATCCAGCTTCTCGTATTATTTGCTCAGCATATAGATTGAATAAGTATGGTGAAATAATACAACCTGTTGCACTCTTTTTTTAATTCAAAACCATTCAGTGTTCACATGTTCTGGTAGAATAACTGCCTCTTGATCCATGTACAGATTCCTCATGAGCACAATTAAATGTTATGGAATACTCATACTTCACAATGTTGTACATAGCTTGTCATGATCCACACAATCGAAAGCCTTGGCGTAGTCAACAAAGCACTGGTAAACATCTTTGTAATATTTTCTGCTTTCAGCCAAGATCCATCGGACATCAGCAATGATATTCCTCATTTCAAGGACTCCTCTGAATCTGACTTGAACCTCTGGAAGTTCTCTGTCAATGTATGCTTGCAGCCGTTTCTGTATTACCTTTAGTGAAACTTTACTTGCATGGGATATCAAAGAGATCATCAAATGATTGCCGCATTCCATTGGGTCACCTCTCTTTGGAAATGGCACAAATATGGATCTCTTCCAATCTGTTTAATTTAAATATATATACATATATATATATATATGTAAATCAAATATATCATGGATCAGTACAAAGCAAATGGTATGTACCGAGTAATTTGACTATTTATTTATTTATTTTTAAATTTTGTGACAAACTTGATGAGCACAAAGCAAGATTACTTAGTAGAAGCATATAATGCCTCTGTCTTCACAAAGTTTTAGAACTGAGGTTTTTCAAACATTAATGGACTGCAGGTGTGGCACTAAAGGATAAGCTATACAGCTATGCTGCTAACCTATACAGGGTCATTATGAGTCAGAGCTGACTCAGTGATGCTTAGCAGCAATATTAAATCACTGAAGTTTTCCTTAAACTCCTTTTTACAGTGTGTACAGGAATCATAATATCGATTAAACATAACTCATGAGAACTGGTGAACAAACACCTGTGTTGGGTGATTTAGGGTAGAATTAATTTTTCTGCCAATGCTTTGTTTTCTATGATTCTGAAAATTTGACTGCAATATTCTTGAATATTTCAGTAAAATAAATGTCTGGGTCTATATATTTAGATAAATGAATAGATAAATGAATAAAAACTTAGAATGTTCTTCACATAACATTAACATCCAAGAATTACACCAAATATTTCTAAGCTTAGTCATGCTGTATCAGTGTAAGAGTTTCAAATGTTTTATTCTAATGCTTATAGACATATTTTAACCTGAAGCAAAAATGGCAGACAATTCCATGATAAACTCTTTTTTAATACCGTACCGACTCAACAGCGCTTAACAACAACAACAATGATGTTTTTGTGGGTCAAACTTTACTTTTAATCTTAGAAATTAAAAGTTTAGTACTTTTATTCTGTGGTGGAATGAAATCTCCTTCTAATTATTTTCTAGGCATTTATCTTAATCCGGATTTTTACAAAATATTAAACAACAAGGCATCATAGGTTGGTCTGATTCAATCCTGGCAAATACTTGTTTTGTAGTTGTTCTTGGTGCAACTTACAACAACTTAAAAAATCAAACAAATAGAATATAAATAAATAAAAATTTAAAAACCCCAGCTGTGTCTGTTTTATTGTGAAACTCATTCAATTTGAAATTTAATTATGTTACCATGTGGATTTGTAATGTGGATTAATTGTTTTATTGTACTCCTGTGATTAGTTTCTGTTTGTTCTAATTTCTTTTTAGCGCCTTCCTGACCTTGAGGTGAAACAACACAGAAGATGTATTCTTTCAATTTAATGCCAGTTTGAGGTGTTTCTCCTGCATCATCAGATCAATGAAAAGTAAATAGCCTACACTTCTTGTTTCACAGTACTGTATTGATCTTTCTTCAGCTTTTGCTTCCCTTTTCCCTGCGTCTTGTGTCTTTCAACCCCTGGGACTATAGTGATTGCCATAGATTGGACAAGCTAACAAGCGCATGATAAGGAACCGGTGTTTTGTGGCATACTAGCATACACATGCTTAGTATATAAAGCCTTCCTCTGCATTGTAAGAAAGATGCCATTTTGTGTGTGTGGCACAAACCACTAAGAGAAAGAACTAGAAAGAAAGAAAAAAAAAAAAGAAAAAGAAAGCAGAACAGAAGATTTTGCCACACTAAATCTTTCCAGATAGTGCTAGATAGATGATGAACTCATATGAAAAGTTAAAGATAAGTAACCTGCAGGAAGATGCCATATGCTTTAAGCTTTGGCAAATGATTAGGATGTTGGCAGCCTGAGGGTAAGTTTCTCCTATCCTGAAGTATATATGCTTTCTTTGTCAAGAATATTTCTTACTATGTTGTTGTTTTCATTTTTGTTTGTTTGTTTGTTGTTGTTTTAACATAAGACATTAAATGCTTATCTTAGATTCTGTGAAATGATTATCACAATATGGTTGCCATATTCAACACTTTGAAATATGTATTTAAACCACACATTTTACTTCACAGGATGTATCAGGGGATATATCTGTTCCTGTAACAATCTTACTTATTTGTAGTTTTCTGTACAGGGGAAAAAATGTGTTTTAGTGAAAATGTGAACTGATCTGTTTTTAAAATGTCAAGCAATGGGGGAAAAAAATGCAACAAAACCAGGATAACTATATAAAGGTTAAAAATACTTTGTTTTCTCTCTACCTGTTTTTACCATGTTCACTGTTGAAATAAAAACCTTCCAAGTTTTATTTTTGGGTTCTTCAGTATTCACAGTTTTCTCAGACATTGAAAAATGGATAAATGAATAATTGATATTCTATCACATGCTACTGTTCTTTGCAGATGGATATTTTAGGTTGTGTAGCTCAGAAGTTTTCTGACACCTATTTAGGATGATAGGTATCCTGTTTCTTGACTGAGTACATATTAGTCTTTGGTACCATTGGCTCAGAACTCTGTAAACTAATGTCTATAAAATAAGTTATCTTTTATTTATTATTTTTTTAGACTATCCTTGAATTTAGCTTGAGAATTTGCAGTCAGGTTATAATTCAGGACTCCATGGATAAAAGGAAGTTTATAAGACAGAGGAAATAAACAAAGCTTGTGTTTCTTTCTCACAGGGAAATTTTGTTACCTCCATAAGTGTTAAGACCTATGTGGAATATTTCACTCCTAACTAACTTTTAAAGAAAAATATTAACCATGCATAAGTTCTTAAAACTAATCTATGTAAATCACTATATTGTGATTTACATATACATGAAATTCACTGTGGACACTACTGTATTAAGGTGTTTCAGCATGTTGTTTTCAACACTATTTTATATTATAAATCTTTTTGTGGTTTAAGTAGAATATGGTGAATATGGTACAAATTAAGCTTAAGGCTTGAACACCCATATCTTTCTAAGGGTTTTGACACTTTATAGTTCTTGGAGTTGGATGATAGTTCTAACTCAAGCTATTATGTAATCCTTGGGGTGACCTTGGTACTGATTTGAACACTATTAATTTTCTATTATAATGTACTAAAGATGTTCTACAGTGTAACACTCACCTGCATTATTTAGTCAATGACCAATTGTGGAGTTGTTCCATCGTGGTTGGAGCTTAACTCAACCCTCTGGGATCTCATTTATTATTTGCAGATATTGATTTTGTAAAAGGAAAAAAAAAAAAAAAACCCTAAGATGTGTGAATATAATACTGACATAGATCTGGACTAGAGCTATTAACCCCTAATGGTCTACATATTGTATGTGTTAGTGTGAAAAACTACAGCATGTTTGTGTTTGATGTAAGATAGAGTATACAGTAGTCACACTACATATTCACCACTAACTATACAATATGGCTAACATTGAGTCCCCAAATGATCTTGCTTTATGTTCATAGACTCTAACTATCATCTTCCTTGTTTTTATGATTTTCTTATATTTTATAAGTATAAATAAGAACATTTACTTATTTCATTAAAATATGTTTGAAAACCTTCCCAAATGTGTCTGGAATGTGATTGCTAATTTGTGTATGTGTGTATGTGTGTGTAGGGGGGGATCTGAGCTATCATTTAAAAAATCTTTATTTTTCTTAAAAAAATTACAGTTTGGAGAATCCACAGGGAGTTAACCACAAACAGTCTCACAGACTGTCTAAAATCAAAGTAGCATAACAATTTCTGGAGAAGATTTTTACCTGGAGAAGTGTAAAATTCAAAATGAAGCCAGAGTATTCTAGGGGGAGAGATTTTTTGACCTAAGGAAAGTTCAGAGCCTGCTATGACACTGAGGCTCCCATACGTCTAACAAGGTCACAAAAGCCCAGTGCATTTGAGTCAATTCTGATGTACAGTGACCCTACAGGACAGAATAGAATGGCTCATATGATTTTCCAGGTCATAAAACTTTTCTCCCACCACTAACTTTTCTGTTAGCAATCTGGAGCTTTAACTAGTGTGCCACTAACGCTCCTGTAAGATTACAAACAGTCTTAGGAACTACACAACTGTAGTTCATAACCACATAACTGTAGTTCAACCTATCCTCTCATGCTTAGAGCTTAGAGCTTACAATATATGTTGTTGTTGTTAAGTGCTGTCAAGTCGGAACCGACCCATAGCGTCCCTGTACAGGGTTTCCGAGGGTGTAAATCTTTACGGGAGTAGAAAGCCTCATCTTTCTCCCGCGGAGCAGCTGGCAGTTTCGAACTGCTGACCTTGCGGGTCGCAGCCCGATTCGTAACTACTACGCTACCAGAGCTCCTAGTTTAGAAATGTAAAATTAAGTCATACTTTATAAAGCATCATTTACTTTAGAAGTGCAATCAACATGCCATTTATGAGAGGTTATTGTTCTTAAGTGCTGTTGAGTCAGTTCTGACCCATAGCAACCCTCTATAGGGTTTTCTAGGAGTGGCTGGTGAACTTGAACCACCGACCTTGCGGTTCAAACTGGCTTTGCAGTCCAGCGCATTTACCCACAGCACCTTACCAGGACTCTATATTATTAGTACACTACCCTTAGGAGCTCTGGTAGTGTAGTGGTTATATGTCGGGCTGCCAACCTCAAGGTCAGCAGTTCAAAACTATCAGCTGTTTTGGGAGAGAAAGATGAGGCTTTCTGCTTCTGTAAAGATTTACAGCCTCGGAAACCCTGTACAGGGTCTCTATGAGTAGGAACTGACTCCATGGCACATGACAACAACAACCGTAAAATACAGAATGCAAGTAAAATCTGTTCTAGAAGATTTTAATTTTAAAATGATTATTTTTGGGTAATAATGTAGAATGAATTATGACAGAATTTCTTAACTGTTTTATCTAATGTTTATTCAGCATCAATTACATAAGTGCTAGAGATGTAGAGAAAAGAAAGGCCATGCCCAATTCATACAAACTAACCAGAGAGAAAGACAAACAAAGCTTGAATCTATGATGGTAAGTGAAAAATATATATTCTTACTAGGATACCAGTTCATACATGTCTTGATTTTTTCCCAAACTATGTGGTATAAATTGAAGAGGTACAATTCTTCTGGAAAAGGCTAAAGAGATTGAAACACCATCTTCAGAAGTATACAGACCTAGATGGAGGAGGTGCTGAGAGAAATAGCTTCAGATTTTGATATCTTTGTCTAATAAAGAAAACCTTGGAAAGCCTATACAGGGTAGCTATGAGTCAGAACCGACATGATGGCACTTATAATAACAACAAAAAGTTTGTAACAGTATTTTTTGCCTTCTTTAATACAGCCCGACATTTCCCATAAAAACATCCATTCATTGCAAGTTTTTAGTAAAGCTTCAATGAGGACATTTTGCTTTTATCAAATATATTATTCAAAACGTCAACTTATGATACGTTTTTCATTTAAATTTTAAATAATGAAAAATTACATGATAATTTGTGAGTTTATATATTATGTTTTTGTTACTGCTTATTTAAATTTTGTTACATGATCTGCAGGTTTTAGTATTATACTTATTGAACTGGATAAAACTAGTTACAGGATTTAGGGAAGATAAACACAATCTAATGATGTTGAATTTGTCCTAATGGTGAAATTAAATACCAAACTCAGAACATGATATTGATAGGTATAGCTACATGCATGCCAAAAAGGATGCTGACGAAACAACTGTTGGGGAAATTTTAAGTGGCATAAGGGACTAAACTCAAAACTTAAAAACTCAAAATTCCATGTTTCTGATTTATAAATGCACAGAAGTTCATTTTCAAAGATGTATTTGTAAGCAGAAACTGAGTATTTTCCTAAAATGAGAAACATTCTCCTTCTTAATGTAAATTACTTGATGAGTACATTTAAGATCTGAAAATTGGAGCTATACATTTGAATTTGTGTTTTTGATGAGTACTTTTACTCATTGATTTGTCCTCATGTGGTAGTGACAGTCAGCTGACAATGAGCCATCAACATTATAAGTGGTTTCTCATGATCCATGAGATGATCATAATTCATGTTTGTACCTGGATGTTATGCCTTTCAGTAAAATGGAGACAAAATAGCTCCATCACTGATTCTAATTCACTATTTCCTCATAATGAATATGAAGCTATCAAATTATTATCATTTTTGTCTTCCTATGCTATATGATTGCCGCTTTGGTGTTATTGAACATGACAGGCCAAAATACAACTAGAGAGCAGGAAATAATTCTAGATGTGTTATTATCTCCATTAATTTAGAAGATAAATTTTTCTGTTCATGTGAACATCAACTTCAAATGTGATCTGTTCCTTTTTAGTGGCCTGTGAACTAGTGAGTACCATAAATTCATCCCCAAAATGAAAAGAGTCAGCAGCTAGTTTTGAAGTGGCCTGTAATGCAAAAAGTAGAGCATTCTTCAATGGAGGCAGTTTTAGCAAGAGGTCAGGGTTAGGCTTATATGGGTAGGCAATGAATATAAAGGTTCTTTATCACTGCCGGTTCATTCAATGGAACAATTTTATTTCTAAATTCTGGAGTTCAGAGATGCTATTGACCCTTGGTTAGAAAAGATGCTGATGCTGAGAAAAGTTCTTCTTATTGCTTTACTTTAATTTACCTAATCATATATTCAAGTACCCACAGCATTTATCATATATTGAAATTTACTTGGCCAGACTTTTAGCCCTTGTGGCTTTATTTGGCTTTCATCCCAGGGTAGATATTTTAGTAAGAAAATCATTCAAATTGTTCTGTTTTTTGCAATGTAATTTTTTCCTCCTCAACTTTCAGCTAAGAGAGAAAAAAATAAAATAAAAGGACTGAAGCTATCAAAAACCCATGATCTCTAGCTGGACCTTCAGTGTTACTTGACCATGCTTTCATTAAACTCTTCATTACTCCCTTGCATATTCTCTAGTGACTACATTAAACAATTTCCACACTTACCAAATTAAAGTCCCACCTCCTCGTAATTTGTCATAAAGATTTCTCATGACCATTCAAATTCAGTTATCCTACTCTTCTCCTACTTGCTCTTAGGTACAGCCAGATGGTTCTGAGGAGAAAGGGATTTCAAGTAACTGTCAATGGAAGACATTTTTGTTCCCTAGACCTAGAGACATTATCACTCAAATTATGGAATTGTAAGGTGGTGGAGCTTTTTTCAACTTGATTAATCATGGAGGCATGAAGACCAGTTGTCAGAAAGGGTCAGCAGATCAAATTTTCATGACTAAGGAGAGAATTGATAGCTGTAAGTCACTGTGATGTTAGTGAGGTATCCTGATTATATATGTTTTCATTTTTGGGAGATGATCTGATTTTCTATGATATGAAAGAGCTGAGACCCCCCAACATATGTTTTCTCATTGTCTTTTCTTTATACCACAGTATAGCTACATATTCATAGCTTTTATTTTTTTTATCTCCAAATATATATATATATATTTATATCTGAATCTTTCTTTGTACCAGTGTCAGAGGAAAAAAATTGTGGCACACTGAACCTTTACCTGAAATCCTTATTGTTTTCTTTTTTGAGAAAATGTTTCATCAGTATAATAACTCCAGTATAAATCTCTTCATAAAATATTGCCAAATTCTTTTTATACCAATAAAACTACGTTAAAATACATTTATAGTAAATGAATATTTATACTGATAAATATTCAATTGCACTGAGCTGATGTCTAGTGGAATTTGAATTTGCAATGAAATGCATCTGAGTAATGACCTTTGCCCTTCTGGACGCTCACAGATTGTCCCCAAAATGTAATTAGAAAGAAAGCCATTAGAAATAAGGAATGATTGTTGTTGTTGCTAAATGCCGTTGAGTTGGTTCTGACTCATAGCAACCCTGTATAGGGTTCTGAGGAGCAGCTGGTGTGTTTGAACTGCCTACCTTGTGGTTAGCAAGGTTCATTGTTGATCCTAATAGTCCATGCATATCATGACCTGATCAGAATTTGAACACACCAGACACACTCAAAATATTAGCACTTCTGAGGAAACACCATATTGTTTTCCATAGAGGTTGGACCATTTTGCAATCCCACTAGCAATGCAAGAGTGTCCCAGTCTCTCCACATCCCCACCAGCATTTATTGTCTTCTCCATTTTTCATCTTTGCTGTTATTGCTGGTGTGAGATGATATCTCATTGTTGTTTTGATTTGCATCTCTCTAACAGCTAG
>NW_006408629.1:864685-869849 GCF_000296735.1 Chrysochloris asiatica
CTAGCAGCCAGCAAGCCCTGCCCTTCCTGCTTCTTCAGTAAATCTGTAATTTCCTTTCTCAGTTTCAGGCACTTCTGAGTTTTACTACTTGTTGAAATGCTGTGGAGTGGATTATGACCCACAGCGACCCAGTAAAGGGTTTCTAATAGCAGCTGCTAAGCTAGAACCACAGTTCCTGCAATTCAAAAGGCTTTGCAGTCTGGTGGATAAAACCACAGCAGGGGTGCTTTGTTACTAGTGTTAAGCTGTTACTCAGCTTGGGATGGTCCAAACCTTGATGCTTTGATGGGCGGGCCTAAGGCTAGGAGGCTAGGCAGAGGGCTGGCCTAGGCCGAAGAAGTGGGGGATGGGCTTGGTGCTTGCAGGCAGATGGGGACTGTTTTTGATGACATCTAAAATGCCTTTCTTTGTCTCCCTGTGCCTTGAGCCCCCCAATTTGTCCTATATACACACCAATAATGCCTAATGTGGTGATGAGGACCCCCTGGGATGGACAATGTTGGTTCCTATTGCCTGGCTAGCTCTCGGAGAGCGTCTGCCCTTTTAATGGGTCTGCTCAAGCCCTGCTAAGTTCTGCAGTGAGGAAGTTGGTAGAATTATTCTATTTCATCTTCACTGGCTTTAGTGGTTGGTGCATAAATTTGAATAATAGTGGTATTAACTGGGCTTCCCTGAAGGTGCATGGATATTATCCTATCACTTATAGCATTGTACCTCATGACTGATCTGGATGTGTTCTTTTTGACGATGAATGCAACACCATTCCTTTTCAATTTGTCATTCCCTGCATAGTTAACCATGTGGTTGTCAGTTTCAAAGTGGCCAATACCAGTCCATTTCAGCTCACTAATGCCTAAGATATCGATGTTGATGTGTTCCATTTCATTTTTGACAACTTCAAATTTTCCCAAATTCACACTTCGTACATTCCATGTTCCAATTTTCAATGGATGTTTACAGCTTTTCTCTTCATTTTATGTTGTGGTCCATCAGCAAATGAAGGCTCTCTGCGCTTTTCTCCCCTGAGATTATCTCTATTCACATCATCATGGTCAACTCTACTTTGAGGATGCATTTTTTTCCTAGTCACATTCCGAGTGCCTTCCCTCCTTCTGGTCCTGTATTTGACAGTGTTTCTCTGCTATTCATAGGGTTTTCAGTGACTAGCGATTCAGAAGTAGTCCGTCACTCTTTCTTCCTAGTCTGTCTTTGTCTGGGAGCTCATCTGAAACCTGTCCATTATGGGTTATCTTGCTGGTTATTTAAAATACTGGTGGCATAGCCCTCAGAATCACAGCAACTCAATCCACCACAGCACGAAAGACAGACGAGTTGTGGCTGTTTGGTTTTATGTCGACACTGTCACTTTAAATTTCGATGTCACTCTTGATACAATCCTGATATAATCAAGATGTTCTCTCCTGATATTATCAATCCTGATACAAGCAAGATATTCTCTCCCAAGATGGTGGCTCCAGGAACAGCAGAGTGTCTTGATCCAGTAAACAATGGATTTATGAATTCTTCTGAAAATTCCCTAGCTGTAAACCCTCCGATCCTCCAAACATACCTTTGTATTTGTTTCGGAATTCCAACACCATCTCATGAGCCTTCTTGGCCTGGTATTCTGTGTTGTTGTTGACGGAGCTCCTCACTACACGTTTACCCAATCTGCCATCTTGAAGGTGCAAGGCCTGGAAGTGTAGTGATTAAGAATCTGGCTGCAAACCCTGCGGTCAGCAGCTTGAATCCATCAGGCCCTTCGCAAGAGAGAGATGAGGCTTTCTGCTCCTTGCAGTTAAAATGTCCTTGGAGTCTGGTGCATTAACCCACAGCACCACACCAGGACTCCAAATCTTGCAACTCCAAGATCTCGCTGCTGCTCTAAGAGCTCGCTGCCACTCCAAGAGCTCATTAGTGCCTAAGATATCAATGTTTATGCATTCCATTTCATTTTTGACAACTTACAATTTTCCCAGATTCATACAGCAGGTGACCCTGCTGGTATGTAAAATACCTGTGGCATAGCTTTAAGAATCACAGCAACTCACAAACCACCACAGTATGACAAATTGACAGATGAGTGGTGGTTTACAATAGTAGGCAAGGGAATCTTCATAAGACAGTCAAGAATCTTAGTATTATAACCCCTCTTTAGACTATGACTCAACCCCTGTTACTCAGAGCCCTGTTGTTCCAAGGTTGACCATGCATCATTATTTACTTCTGTCCCATTTATACCATGCAAACCTGTCTCAGTGTTTCCCTATCTACCGTGTTCTTCCAATACTCCTCCTTCTTGTGTATTACCCTCTCCAACACCTGAACTGTGCTGTGTCTGCTCCCTACCCTGTAATCTTCCGTCTACTCTCTCCAACTCCCCCAAACACCTCCACCCCACCCTCAGCTGTAACCAATGAAGAATTTTTGTTTATTAGCTTTCAGTAGGGGTATGTTTTCTTAAACTTTTAAAATAATGGTCTTATGCATTATTTATCCTTTTGTGACTAATTTCACTCAGCATAATGTTCTCAAGGTTCATCTATATATGTGGTCACTTACAACTTCCTTTTAATTTTTAAAGGTGCATAATATTCCATTATGTGTATATATCAAAGATGGTTTATCCATTTTTCTACTGATGAGCACTTATGCTGCCTCCATCTTTTTGCTATTGTGAATAGTGCTGCTGTGAACATTGGTGTGTGTATATCTACTCGTGTTATAGCTTGTATTTCTTGTGGATATACACCAAGTAGAGGAATTGCTACATAATAAGGTATATCTATTTCCAACTTCCTGAGGAAGCACCATACTGTTTTCCAGAGTGGTTGAACCATTTTGCATTCCCACCTGCAATGTAGGAGGGTCCCAGTCTCTCCACAACTTCACTAACATTATTTGTACTCTGCATTTTTGAACTTCGTTGTTAGTACTTGTAGGAGATGATATCTCATTATTGTTTTGATTTGCATCTCTCTAATGTCATTCATCTGTCAATTTGTCATAATGTGGTGGCTTGTGAGTTTCTGTGGTTCTGGAAGCTATGTCACAGGTATTTTACATACCAGCAGAGTCACCCATGGTGGACAGGTTTCAGAGGAGCTTCCAGACAAAGACAAATTAGGAAGAATGAGTGAAAAACTACTTATGACAGTTAATCACTGAAAGCTTTATGAATAGCAGAGAAACACTGTCAGATATAGTGCTGGAAAATGAGCCCCTCAAGTTGGAAGGCACTCAAAATGCGATTGGGGAAGAGCTGCCTCCTCAAAGTAGATTTGACCATGATGACATGATTGGAGTAAAGCCAGTGGGAGAAAATCCCACAGGACCTTCATTTGCCCATGTGGCAAAACTCAATAGGAACAGAAACAGCTATAAACATCCATTGAAAATCGGAACATGGACTGTATAAAATATGAATCTGGGAAAATTGGAAGTTGTCAAAATTGAAATGGAATGCATAAACATTGATATCTCAGCCATTAGTGAGCTGAAATGGACTGGTATTGGCCATTTTGAGTCTGATTTTCACATGGTTTACTATGCTGGGAATGACAAATTGAAGATAAATAGTGATGCATTCATTGTCAAAATGAACATATCCAGATCAGTCATGAGGTACAACATTGTCTGTGATAGAGTAACATCTATGTGCCTATAGGGAAGCCCACTTAATACCACTATTATTCAAATTTATGCACCAATCACTAGAGCCAGTGAGGATGAAATAGAAGAATTCTACCAAATTCTTTAATATGAAATTGATCAAACTTGCAATCAAGATATTTTGATCATTACTGGTGATTGGAATGCAAAGGTTGGGAGCATAGAGGAAGGGTCAGTAGTTGGAAAATATGGCCTTGGTGACAGAAATGATGCTGGAGAAAGCATGATAGAAATCTGCAAAATCAATGATTTGTTGTTGATTTTAAATACCTTCTTTAGACAGCATAAGAGATGACTATACACATGGGCCTCACCAAATGGAATACATAGAAATCAAATTAACTACATCTGCAGAAAGAGACAATGGAAAAGCTCCATATCATCAGGGAAAACAAGGCCAGGGGCAGATTGTGGAACAGACCATCAATTACTCTTATGCAAATTCAAACCGAGGATGGGGAAAATGTAATCAAGTCCACGAGAGCCAAAATATGAGTTTAAATATATCCCACCTGAATTTAGAGATCATTTGAAGAACTGATTTGATACATTAAACACTAAAGACCAAAGACCTGAAAAGTTGTGGGATGACATCTAAAACATCATACATGAAGAAAGTAAAAAGTTATTAAGAAGACAAGAAAGAAGCAAAAGGCCAAAACAATGTCAGAAGAGACATTGAAAGTTACTCTCCAGTGTAGAGATGCTAAAGCAAATGGAAGAAATGTGGAAGTCAAACAACTGAACAGAAAATTTCAAAGATCAGCTCAAGAAAATAAAGCCAAATATTACAACAAAATGTGCAAAGATCTGGAGTCAGAAAACCAAAAAGGAAGACCACACTCAGCATTTCTCAAGTTGGGGAAACTGAAGAAAAAACTCAATCCTTGACTTTCGTTATTGAAAGATTCTCTGGGCAAATTATTGAATAATGCAGAAAGCTTCAAGAGAAGATATAAGGAATACACAGAATCACTGTACCAAAGAAATGGTTAATGTTCAACTGTTTTAAAAGGTAGCATATGATCAAGAGGCAATGATACTGAAGGAGGAAGTCCAAGGTGCATTGAAGGAATTGGAGAACAAGGCACCAGGAATTGATGGAATAAAAATTGAATCTTTCAACAAAGAGAGGTGGAACAGGATACTCTCACTCATCTTTGTCAACAAATTTGGAAGACAACTATCTGACCGATTTATTGGATTAAAGAGAGATTATCCAACAGAATGTGGAAATCACCGGAAAATCTCTTTGATATCCCATGAGAGTAAAGTTTTGTTAAAGTTAATACAGAAATGGTTGCACACATATACTGGCAGAGAACTTCCAAAGGTTCAAGCCGGATTCAGAAGAGGCCATGGAATGAGGGATATCATTGCTGATGACTGATGCATATTGGCTGAAAGCAGAGAATATCAGAAAGATGTTTACCTGTGCTTTATTGACTATGCAAAGGCTTTCAATTGTGTGGATCATGACAAGCTATGGACA
>NW_006408629.1:869949-871733 GCF_000296735.1 Chrysochloris asiatica
TGCCAGCACCATCTGTTGAAGAGACTATCCACTCCCCATGCGATATATTTTGGTGTTTTGTCGAAGATCAGTTGGATGTATGTAGATGCACTGATTTCTAGATTCTCAATACTGTTCCATTGATCTATGTACCTTTCATTGTACCAGTACCAAGCTGTTTTGACCACTGTAGCCATGTAGTATAATTTAAAGTTGGGGAGTGACAGGCCTCCAACCTTATTCCTGTTCTTAAGCAGTGCTTTGCTTATCCTGGGTCTCTTTCCTTTCCATATAAAGTTTGTAATTGCTTTTTTCCATTGCTTTGAAAAATGTTGTTGGAATCTGGATTGGTATCGCTTTATATGTGTAAATTGCTTTGGGCAGTATTGACATTTTCACAATGTTAAGTCTTCCTATCCAGGAGCATGGTATATTTTTCCATTTTTGTAAATCTCTTTTAGTTTCTTGCAGAAGTTTTTTGAAGTTTTCTTTATATAAGTCCTTAGTTCCTCTGGTTACATTTAATCCAAGATATTTCATTCTTTGGGTGGCTATTGTAAATGGTATCGCTTTCCTAATGTCCTTTTCAACCCTGTCATTTTTGGTGTATAGAAACCGAACTGATTTTTGTATGTTGATCTTATACCCTGCCACTTTGCTGAATGTTCCAATGAGGTCTAGTAGCTTTTTCACTGAGTCTTTGGGGTTTTCTACATATAGGACCATATTGACTGCAAATAGGGAGAGTTTTACTTCCTCTTTGCCAATTTTGATGCCTTTAATTTCCCTGTCTTGCCGTATAGCTCCTGATAAGACTTCCAGCACAATATTGAATAGGAGTGGTGACAAAGGGCATCCTTGTCTGGTTCTTGTTCGCAGAGGGAAGGCTTTCAATTTCTCTCCATTAAGAGTAATATAGACTGTTGGTTTTGTATATATGCTCTTTATTATATTGAGGTATTTCCCTTCAATTCCTATTTTATTGAGTGTTTTTATCAGGAATGGATGTTGGATTTTATCAAATGCCTTTTAAGCATCAATCGATATGATCATGTGGTTCTTTTCTTTTTTCTTATTTATATGGTGGATAACGTTGATCGTTTTTTTAATGTTGAACCATCCTTGCATCCCTGATATGAATCCCACTTGGTCATGATGTATTATCTTTTTGATATGTTGCTGAATTCTGTAGGCTAGGATTTTGTTGACAATTTTTGCATCTATGTTCACGAGGGATATTGGTCTGTAGTTTTCCTTCTTAGTGATGTCGTTCCTTGGTTTTGGTATGAGGGTTATACTTGCTTCATAGAATGTGTTAGGGAGTTTTCCATGCTCTTTTATATTCTGGAATAATTTGAGTAGCATTGGTGACAGCTCTTCCCTGAATGTTTGGTAGAATTCACCGGTGAAGCCATCTGGGTCTGGAAATTTTTTTGTTGGGAATATTTTGATGACGTGATCAATCTCTTCTTTTGTTATGGGTCTGTTCAGGTTTTCTATTTCACTGTGTGTATGTTTAGGTAGGTCGTGTTTATCTAAAAATGTATCCATCTCTTCTAAGTTTTCAAATTTGTTGGAGTACAACTCTTCTTAGTATTCTGTTATTATCGTTTTGATTTCCTTTGGTTCCATTGTGACATCTCCCATGTGATTTCTAATGCATGTTATTTGTGTCTTCTCCCTCTTTTCTTTTGTTAAGTTTGCCAATGGTCTGTCGATTTTGTTAACTCTTTCAAAGAACCAGCTTTTGTCTTGTTGATTGTTTCTATAGTTTTTCTGTTTTCTATCTCATTTATTTCTGCTCT
>NW_006408629.1:871833-911671 GCF_000296735.1 Chrysochloris asiatica
CATTCAGTGTAATTATCAATAGGTATGCAGTCATTATGTTTGCTTTTGTGTGCTGTTGCTGGTTTCTTTGTTCTGTATGTCTTCCTGTGCTGAGTTTATGTTTGTGTTCTTTCTTGCCAGTTTTTTAATAATTTAAATGTTTCTGACCCAAGCCATGGTGTTTTCAATGACCTCATATGCATGCGAAAGCTGGACAGTGAATAAGGAAGACCATAGAAGTATTGAAGCCTTTGAGTATTGGAGGAGAGTACTAAAAGTGTCATGGACTGCCAAAAGAACCAATAGATGCATATTGGAAGAAGTGCAGCCAGAGTGCTCCTTAGAGGCCAAGATGACCACACTTCGTCTCTCATACTTTGGACATATTGTCAGGAGGGACCAGTCGCTGGAGAAGGATATCATGTTTGGTAAAGTGGAGGGTCAGACAAAAAGAGGAAGACCCCCAATGAGATGGATTGGCCAAGTGGCAGCATCGATGGACTCAAGCATGGAAACAATAGTGAGGTTGGCCCAGGATTGGGAAGTGTTTCTTTCTGCTATGCATAAGGTTGCTATGGGTCGGTACTGACTTGACCTAACAACAACAAGAACATGTTCTTGGATTATAATTTTCTTGAGATGTAGTAAAGTGTTAATTTCCTTTGAGGTTACTATATTATATACTATATATATGAGATTACTATACTATACAGTCTATTTATCCTGTAATCTAACTGACCTTCTCATCTCCTGGAACTCTGTTCTTATATGTTTACCTTCTTTCACATTGTAATTGTTTTGATAATAGACTGACATCCCAGATCCTCTGGATGAGTTCTTAAGTTTTGTTCTGTTCTAAACTCTTCCATATGTCGATTGAGTTCCAGGTGGTGCTGCCACGTATGTCAATCTCTGGTTTTTGTTTTTTCTTGTTGGTTCTCAGTCCACAGAACTCCCTTTATGCCAGTTTGCAGCACAGGGTTGGCTTTGTCAAAATCACTTAGCTTCTATTTATTCTGGAATGGTTTGATTACACCATCATATTTGATTGACAGCTTTGCTGGGTAGAGGAGTGTTGGTTGATGGGTTTTTGTTTGTTTGCTTGTTTTGTTTTTTCTTTCAGGGTTTTATATATGTTTCCCCATTGTCTTCTTGCCTGCATGGTTTCTGCTGAGAGAACCAAGCTTAATCGGATTTATTTGCCTTTGTATGTAACACTTCTCTTTTTCCTAGCTGCTTTCAGGATTCTCTTTGATTTTGGAGAGCTTGATTATAATATGTCATGGTGATTTTCTTTTGGGTGCTGTCCTTCCGGTGGTTTGTTGAGCTTTTTGAATGTTTGTCTTGTTGCTTTTCAGGATGTTAGGGAATTTTTCTTCCAGAGCTCTTCAACTATCTCCTTTGTTCCAGAATGTCAGTAATTCTTAAACTATGCTTCTTCATGTTGTCCAACAAGAATTGTAGACCTTCTTCAGATTTTTTTTTTTTATCCATTTTCTGCTTTTTCTTCTATTTTAGCAGTATTGAGATATTTGTCTTCAAGCTCTTTAGTTCCGGCTTCCATCTCTTCAGCTCTACTCCTTTGTCCTTTCAGTCTATTGTCTATAGCTGATATTCTATTTTTAATCATTTGGTCCTCTTTTCGTAGGTTTTGAATTGTTTCCAATGCTGTAGCTGTCTTATTTTATACTTTTTCCTTATTTTTCTTATGATTTTTCTGAATTCATTCTTAGGTGTTTCCAAAGCCTGCTCTCCTTCCAATATGAAGTCTAGGTCTACCTCCAGCTCATTTGTCTCAGTCACTTTATCTTGTTTCTGGACATGTGCAGAGATGTTTATCTGTTTCTTGTATATATTCAGTTGTTATCTGTTACCTATAGAATTAGATGAATGCATGTTGATATTTTATTATGCTTTCTGGTTGCCTCCAGTTTAATGTGATCAGGAGACGGGTTTCCCTTTTCACTCTTCTTAGTACTCAACTCAGAGTAACTGTCGCTGGTTTTGGCTGTTTATCTAATGTATGGCAGCTGGTATTGGTTCTTGCCTGGATGTTGGGATGTTATAGTGTGTGGTTGTAGCTTGATTATATGATTGCAATTACTTTTTTCTTCTTGGGTAATGTATGGAGAGAAAGAGCCTCCTAAAGGTAAAGAGGAGACCAAAAAACAAAACAGTAACAGCAAAAAAGACAGATTGGATACTGTAGTCGATAATTTCAGAAAAGAGAGAAGAGAGAGAAAAAATAATAATTCTGTAGAAAAATATGAGTATGACTTTTCTGTCTCTCTCTTTGGCTTCTTGCCTTCAAGGCAACCTGAGAAGTTTCAAGATGCCCCTATTGGTCATTATGATGTAAATCAGGATTTAATTTTCAGCCTGTTTCCTTTTTAGTCTGTGTCTCTCCCACTTCACAAACCCCAGTCAGGCCTTTTTCATAGTGATAACAGTTCAGGGCCAGCTGTGGCCATTTTGCGCTGCCACTTGATTTTAAGTGGGGTCTTTCCCTTTAAATTCCGCTGAGCAGATTTGTGCTCTGGAATAGTACAACCTTCTGGATGTGTGTGTGGGGATGTCCACTCACTCAGGCACCCTTTCTAGTCACCAGAATGGAGGTACACAAACAGTGAGAGACCAATGAACTGAGACAAAAAAAAAAGAATTTCCACACCTTTATCTCTGAGGATTGGTCAGGTGTCAGGCTTCTCAGTGGCTCTGATCCTTCCCACGCTCCATCTCACCCAAGATGGCTGCTCTGGGAGCCATTGAGGCTGGCCAATCAGAAAGCACCAGATTTCTTGTTTCTACTACAAATTACACTGGCTGTAAGGCTTCATACTATCTAAATATTCCTTTATACGTAGTTCAGATTTCTGGAACTGTCTCTTGAACTTGCTTCATCTGATATTCTGTGTTATTGTTGATGGAGATCATCACTGTAATTCTCCCTCATCCACCATCAAACCCTGCATCAAGATATTTCTTGAAGTACAATCTTGTCAGTGATAGAATAATACCTATCTGTCTCAAAGGAAAACCAGTTAATAAAATGAATGCACATACCACTAATGTCAAAATGAATATAAAATTAAGGTAACTTACTAGTTTCAACAGTCTAAAACTGATCAAACATGCTTTCAAGATGCATTGATAATTACTGGTGACTGAAATGTGAAAACTGGAAACAAAGAAGAAGGATCAGCGGTTGAAAATTAGGCCTTAGTGATACTGAATAATTTCCTCCTTTCCAATGTGTTTGTTTAAGAGATGCTGGGGAAAGATGCTGATAGAAGTTTATGATTTCAATAGTGAGCAATTGTAAGCAATATTAATTGTGATTTTCAAATCTGTTATTGTAGAATATGTTCAACTGAAAAGAGGGTGTCAATCTTTCAATCATGAAAGAAAAGGGCTATAAAAGCCAGGATGCCTTGAATTTACTAGATGTGCCTTTTCTATCCAAAGTCTTCTTAATTCCCACCAAGTGATTGGGTGGGACCATACAAATGAGGTATATATGACTCTAACGCTCGATGGTTAGTTTTGTCCTCCACCTATGCTTATAAGGAACCATCTCAGAAGCAGAAGCGGAAGATCTCAGAACCATCAAGAAGGAGAAGCATGAGTGAAACATGAGATGCCTACCTAGAGAAATAGCAATGGCAGAGGCAAGCCCAGAGGCAGTGGCAAAGGCAGTGGCATACAGAGACAGAGCAGCTTGGGGCTCTAGACCCACATACTGAGTAAAACTGAGTGCCAATGGGCAAGAGACTGGCTTGCAGAATGTATCCTTTGAGCATTCACAGACTTGCTAAAAGAGCTTTGTAACACTTTCTTGAGCAGGGAAGAAGCCTAGGTTGGCAGGCTGAATATAAGAATGAGGCATGCCTGCAGTGTGACAGACAATAGACATTCCTGACTAGAGAATTGCTGAGTCCTGGGCTGGCTTTGATCCTATGTACCCTGTTTATTTCCTAATATTGATGGAAGAAGTCCAATTTTCACTGAAGTTACTGGCCTAAAAGAAGGCATCAGGAACTAGATAGTTCAACAAATGGATGTAAGAGGAAGGTGTTCTCTTGTCCATGCCATGAAACCTGGAAGAAAACTACTTGCACATCTGACTGGATGAGGACACCAGGAAGATGTTTACCTGAGTTTATTGATTATGCAAAGTCATTTGATTGCATGTATCATAACAAATAATGGACAACACTGCTAAGAATGGGAGTTTCAGAGGACTCAGTTCTATTTGAACCTGTACATAGATTCTGCGGAACCTGTATATAGATCAAGAACTAACTGCTGGGACAGAATAAGGGGATATTTTGTGGTTTAAAATCATAAAAGGTATGCATCAAGAATTTTTGTTTTCACCATATTTATTCAATCTGTATGCTGAGAAAATAATTCAAGGAACTTTACTATATGAAGAAGAACACAATATCAGTATTGGAGGATGAGTAATTAACAATCTGAGGTATGCTGATACCACAAACTTAATTTCTGAAAGCAAATAGAATTTGAAGCACGTAAGAAGGCAAGTCCAAAAATATTGCTACTAGGGTTCCAGTACATATATTCACATGTTTATTCTAGACTAAACATGTTTAAACCTGTCTCTGTGCTTAGTGAATAGCTTCAGACAAGTTTTATCAACAACACACTTTTCTAAGTCTCATTAGAACACCTTCCAAAGAAGTTTCAATCAAAACATTGACATCAGAGAGGATCTGCTAGCCCAGTTAAATTCAAGGCAGTGAGTCAGCTCAGAAGGTAATGGTTAATTGTTTTTAGTTTTTCGAATAGGTGTCTTCATAGATTTTATCAAAGGCCAAAAATTATCACCAAGGCTTAGTAGGAATTTTTGAGAAAATTGAAAACTGCATTTGTAAGAAAAAAACCAGGAAGGTTGCATTAATGTTTTTCTTTTTCTTTTTTTTTTTCCCAGTCAGGACAATGCGTCTTCTATGAGAATTTTGTTAGCAAAATTTACTCCATTGTCCCTATAACTTCAATCTTGCCCCTTCAAAATTATTTACATTCATAAAATTGAAAGAAATTTTAAACAAAATTTGAGTACCTGGAGTATGCCAAAAATATTGTTTGTAATGATGTAAATTTAAGAGCACAGGGTTCTTTAAGGAAGGGTTGTTAAGTGTCTTTAAAGATGATTCCAACTCACAGAGATCCAGTGTAGGGTTTCTGAGGAGCAACTAGTAAGTTTGAACCACCTATTTTGCAATTCAGACTGACCTTGTGGTCGACAGCTTATTCTACAATACCACACCAGGATTCCGGAGAAGAGTTGTTGTTGTGAAGTGTCATCGAGTCAGTTTTGATTCATAGCGACCCTGTATAGGGTACCAGAGTACTGGCTGGTGGTTTGAATTGCCTACCTTGCAGTTTAAATTGATCTTGTTGTCTAGTGCATTATCCTGCAGCACCACACCAAGACTCCAGAGAATGGTTATAGATAACAGAAACACTACCCTCAGAAGTATATAAACCTAGATGCAGGCTATATTAAGAAACAATGGCTTACAATTTGATATATTTTTAAATAAATGTTTCTTTGATTTTGTAGCAACATTCTTTGAACTAGTCTCATAGTGATGAACATCAAAGACTACACCTATCAATAAGGAAGAAGGTTGCCATATCTTTAACCCAATAGATTGCTTATCATTCAACCACAATAGACATTATTTGATTTAGTACATACTGGCATTGCTATTTGTTACAATTTGATCCTTTTGTTGTTTTAATTTTCAATGAGTATGACCAACTTTTCGTAAATATTTTGTTGTTGCTGGTAGGTATTATAGCAACGTTATGTATAACAGATCCAAACACTGCAAGGTACTGCGCCATCCTCATACTCATTGCAGAGTTTTAGTCAATTGTTGTAGCCACTATGTCAATACATCTTAAGGAGAGTCTTTCTCTGTTTCACTGATACTTCACTTTACCAAGCAAGATGTCCTTCCTTAGGGAGTGGTCCATTCTGGTAACTTGTCTATACTATATTGCAAAGTCTCACCATCCTTACTTCTTTTATTCCTTTTTTTTTTTTTTTTAAGGTGTTTATTGTGGATTGAGTGACAGTTTATAGGACAGATCATCAGTTTTACATTCAACAAATCATACACCTTGTTTCATTACAATTATTATAATCCCCTCCATATACCACCAGTTAACAGTATTTCTCTCTATTCATTTTAGCTTTTTTTTTTTTTCAAAAACAAAACAAAATACAATCAGGCATATATAATAATTTACACCTCTAAAAGGCACATTCTGCAAGTCTGCCTCCTGGCAACCAGCTCTTAGTCCCTCTCTTCAGATGACTCTACAGTTTTCAGCCACTCCCTCTGTTCATGACCCCATCTCTGCCTCCGTCTCTGGCGTCATTGTTTCTCTGGATAAGGTCCCGCATTCCGCTTGTTCTCTTCTCCCTTGATGGTCATAGGGTCTGCTGTTCCTGGACTGTAAGAATAACCACTCCCCTGTTTTTGTTACACAAATTCTACCTTTATGATTGTGACAGTCACAATTAGTCATGATAACAATTAATCACTTTTGAATCATATGAATCTTATCCCCATCTCTTTTCACCAGACCTTTCTAGACAAGATGAAAACTATTCTGTGGGGACTCTTTCTCCCCCTCCCCCACAATCTTAAACTAAACTCCCTCTTGAAACCTTGTAAGCCAGTCACTTCGTGCCTTTATTGCCCCCTCATTTTGGGTTGCCAATGTCTAAGTTGCCCATCTCTATCTACCCTGTGTACAGAGGGGATAGCATTGATATTTGATGTGAAGACTCCTTCCCTCTCTGTTGGTATTTAGAGTTATTACCTCCATGAGTGTAGGTCAGGTTCATCAAATTGTAGCAATTTGCCCTTGTTTCCTTTATAAAAAAAAAATAATAATTAAAATAAAAATTTTTTTTTTTTTTCTTTTTTTGGTGCTCTTCCTCTAGTCAAGTTTTGATTATCAAGCCATCAAGGCTAGGTCAAATGGGTAATGTCTGCAAGTTTGGGTGTTCTTGAGCATCTCCTCTCACTTTATATCTGCTGGATGCTTCACTTTCAGCTCTAGCCCTCTGTGGCTATGTCCTTGTCCATGGGCTCAAGTGTTCCCAGGTCTCACCACACTTTAAACCAACCAGTCCTTCCTCTTCTCTTACTCATCCCCAGGTCAAGGAAAGTCAATGGACTGTGGTTGAACTCAGCCCATTTCTTCTTTGATGCCTTTCCCCCTCTTCCACTTACCAGTAGCCCAATGTGGTCACCAGCAACCTTACATGCCAGTTCATGTGTTCCCTTTGAGTTTCAGTCTTAGAGGGAGTTTGTCCTGAAGGAACGTGATTGCTTGCCTTGATGGCTTCCTGGTGAACAGCTTGCTTATTCTTGTAGTAGCCAGTCATGCTGACATTGTTGTTTTGGGTTTTCCCAATGATCTTTCTTTGAAGATGTATCTTCTGTCACTCTAGCTGTTCCAGGCTGGTCTGCTTATCCTTGCTAGTGGGAATGTTTCACCTCATAAGGTTCTGGATGGGACTCAGGATTCTACCTAAGGTCCTATACTCTGCAAAGGCTTTGCAAGAGGCCTATTTCACTGGGCACGTTCTAGAATCCCTTTTAGATATTCCAATCAGTTATAGGCTAAAGACATCACAATCCTTACTTCTAATACACATTCTGCATCTACAAGATCTTCCAAGACAAATTTATTCAGACTTTTGCCAGTCCATGATACTTTCAATATTTTTTGCCAACACCATAATTCAAAAGCACCAATTATTCTCTTGTCTTCTTTATTCATTTTCTAGCAATCTTAATGTAGTGCTACAAATTAAAGCACTGAACTACAAGGTTGGCAGTTCAAGCTTGCCAGCTGCTCCTTGGAAACCCTATACAGGGCTGCTATGAGTCAGAACTGACTTGATGGCACTTAACAACAACAGCAACAGTATGCATATGAAGCAATTGAAAATACTTTGATTTGGGTCAGGCTTGCCTTAGTCCTCAAAGCAACGTCTGTGATTTCTAACACTTCAAAGAGATCTTTTGCTGAAGATTTACCCAATGCACTACGTTGTTCGATTTTATTGACTCCTGCTTGTAAGGACATTTCTTGCGGATCCAAGTAAAATGAAAGTTTTGACAATTTCAGTGTTTCTCCATTTATCGTGATGTTGCTTATTGGTCTTTTTGGAAGGATTTTTGTCTTCTTTATGTTTTGGTATAATTCATATTGAAGGATGTAGTCTTTGATCTTCATCAGAAAGTAATTCTAATCTTCTTCATTTTAAGCAAGCAAGGTTGTGTCATCTACACATTGCAGTTTAATAATGAGTCTTCTTCCAATCTGGATGCTGCATTCTTCTTCATAGTCAAAATTCTCAGATTATTTGCTCAGCATGCTGATGATTGACTGAGTAGGGTAAAAAGATACAACTCTTACACATATCTTTTCTGATTTTAAACAATAAAGTGTCCACTTGTTCTGTTTGAATGACTGACTGACTCTGAGTTGGTGTACAGACTGTGAGTGAACACAATTGAGTGTTCTAGAATTCTCATTCTTCATAATATTATGTGTACTTTCTTTTGTTCCATAGCATTGAGTGTCTTTGCATAGTCAATAAAACACAGGTAAACCATTTTCTTGTGTACTCAGTTTTCAGTCACGATCCTTAGGATATCAGCAATGATATCCCTTGTCCACATTCTCTAATAAATATAATTTAAATATCTGGAAGTGCCTTGTCAACTACTGTAGCAGTTGCTTTTAAATTATCATCAGCATAATTTTACTTGTGTGTGATATTAATGGTACTGTTCAATAATTTCCACAATTTGTTGGATTGCCTTTCTTTGGAATCTACATAAATATGGATATCTTCCAGTTATTTGGCCAGTCATTCCTAAATTTCTTGACATGGTGAATGAACACTTCCAGTGTTATATCTATTCTTGAAACCTTAGTTTTTAACCAATGCTTTCAATTCAGCTTAGACTTCTTCAGTACCATTGGTTCTTGATCATATGCTAGTTCATGAAGTGGTTGAGCATTGATCAATTCTTTTTGGTACAGTGATTCTGTGTATTTCTTCTATCATTTTTCAATGTCTCCTGCCTTATTCAATATTTTGTCATTGGAATCCTTCAGCATTGTAATTCAAGGATTGGAATTTTTCTTCAATTTTTTCCACCTTGAGAAATGTTGAGTGTGCTCTTCTCTTCCCTTTTAATTTTATAACTGCAGGTCTTACTTATTCCACTATAGTGAGTTGTGTGTGTGTGTGTGTGTGTGTAACCTCATAGGTGAGACTACATGGGGTTTGTTTAGAGTTTTACCTTTGACTTTACTGATAACAGAGCCTCTTATTTAAAACACTGTGAGATTGTTTAAATTTATTCTGTTTTTCAGAGCTGCCATCATTTTCACTTTTTCATTAAAATTTCTTCATAAACTATTGTGGCATTTGTATATATTCAAAACTATCCCACTGTTCATATTAAGAAATATATGATTTTGGTAATGATAGCAACATTCAAACACCAGATTAACTATTTACTGTTTGTATATTATTAAAGTTTTCAATTTTTCTTCTCCTCAAAAACAACAGGGTTGCTGTGAAGTTGAAAAGAGAAAACACATGTGACCTATCTAATAGAATGTGATTACTAGCACATGCTATTATTATTATTATTATAAAAATTCATTATAAATTAATGTTAATTGTATATTAAACAAATTATAGACTAACAGTTTTACTAATGAAATGATGTTAACTATATTTGGTATGTGAGTGTGCATGGGTTGAAATGTGTTGTACATATATTTGGAATTCTTGATATCAGAGAAAATATGTAGTATACATAATTATAACTTGTCTCCAGAAATAACCTTTTTTTTCTCCTTTATTTATCATGATTTTAAAATATTTTGCTATAAGCAACTTCTGAAAGTTAGTGTTTTTAATGTTACTTGCTTATAGTATCACAATATCCTTATCAGTAACAAACCCTTTTTAGCTAAACTAGAAGGAGGATATTTAAGTTCAAACCACTTAAAAATATATATATTAAAACAGGTGTTATCAGCACATTTTGAAATAAAAAAATCATCTTGTTTTTATAAGATAGTGCAGGTATTAAAAAAGAAAAGTAAAGCTTGTTGTGCATCTCTAATTTAGTTATTTGTAAGAAGAGTTTGGATTCTGATTTTTTAAATTTACTTGGAGGATATCAAACCAGTTCATTAAGTCCTTTGTGTGTCATCTAATAGCTATTTTGTGTCAGTTATTCAAGCTTCTCCCAGTAATAGGTCTCAAAGATACAATACAGAAATGTGCTGAGTCTGTAGAGTCTCTGTCTAAGCCCAAAAGTATGCTCCAAGTGAGTGAAGACCCTTGACACTAGAAGATTATATGAGAACATAATAAAAAGAGCTGTAGCTAGGGCATTTACAAGAGCTAGACTGACACATTAAATCTCTTGAGGCTATGAGGAGAAGATAGAGTATCAGCTAAGAATCTTTCTGGGTTACATCTTTCTCTAGTATAGAGAACATTATTAAAAGGATATAGTATTGGTAAATTGGTTCAAATAATTATTTTTAATATATAGGAATAGTTAATTTCAAAATAATGGTATAGTCTTCTAGTTTCATGTAACTATAATTCATCCTATCTGTAGAGCTTTATATCTGTGAACCCTAAACTTTAAGAGCTGATAATCCCAGAAATGGAAATTTAAAATTCCTTCTTGATAGCAAATGAATATCTACATATACTTATAGTTTAAACTGTAGGGCAAAAACTGAATCTTTTCCTACTTAAACTGTATAGTGGATGCCTCTATTAATCTCATAAAAATGACTAAAACGCATGATGCTGTAATGTCCAATATTAAGTTGCTGCTGATTCTTCAAGCAGTCAACATTGAAGAATATGATATGTAGCTTTTGATGTGACAAGAGCTACATCTAACCACTGGAGTGCTATTTAGAAAATATCTGTTCAATGCAGTACAGTATGTTGTTGTTTCTCATATATTTTCCATGAAAGCATACCAGTGTGACTACAGTCAAGTGAACCAAGGAAAGAATAGGATTAGATGAGGCTGGCAAGGAGACAAAGAGTGACTGATGGACAATGACAAAGAGAATGGATCTTATTGCATGTATGAAGGAAAGCCAATAAAATTATATTGATGGTGGAATGACATGACCTGACTTGGGTTGCAGATTTTTTGATTTTATGTAAAGAATAATACAGAGTACATGAGAGAAAAGAAATAAAATTGTAATTCTTGCCTACTAAATTGCACCTTAAAAAAAAAAAAAAAAAAAAAAGCCAGGATAAACAATGGAACAAAAGTAATTCATCAAGAAAAAACAAACAAAATACCTGTAATTCATTAAATCGTAATGGTTGCTAAAATTTAGTTGTACAAAAATATAGTTGTACTATTGAGACTAATTCACTGAAAATTTTATTTGTAATGTCCAACATTAAGTGTATTAAAAATTAGTAATGATTAAGCCACACTGAGGTGCTAAATTAATAGTATTCTAATGAGATGTGGGAGTCTTGGTGTGGCACAGTAAGATAGGCATTGAACTGTTAACAACAGGGTCAATGGCTGAAAGCCACCTTCTACTTCTCAGAAACCCTATACAGGGCCACTGTGAGTAGGAATTGACTTGACAGCATTTATTAGCAACAACAATAAGATCTGTAGTTGTAAATATCACATTTCATTAGTTCAAAGTGTAATGAAAGCTTGGTGATTATTTATTTATTTAGAATATCAAATGGGTGTGCACATCTCCAAATATATTAAGCTATTTCCAGTCCAAATTAATGGAAATTACCACTGATTATGTAAATACCACATTTTCAAACTTTATTTTATGCTTTATATACAAATAACCAGATATATTTAATTTAACAAGTAAAGCAAAATACCCATTCTGTATTGTGTTACCCTAATTATTGTACTAAATATTTTTATAACTTAGAATGTCATATTTAACTGGATTGCTAACTACACATTCAACAGTGCAAATCAACTAGCCACTCTACACGGGAAAAACATGAGGCTGTCTGTTTTCATAAAGATTAACAATATAGGTAACCCAGAGCAGTTCTAGTCTGTCTAGGGTCAATATTAGTTGAAATCAACTCTATAGCAGTAAGTGTTTTTTTTTTTTTTTTTTTTCTTTTTTAATGCCAACATATATGAATTTCTATAGTGAAAGTATTGTTCTTAGAAATGGTTTGAAGTGAACTTTTTGAATTGCTTGATTTAAAAAAGTAAATATAGTAAAACCCTACATTACTCAATATACAAATAGATATGATTGTCATTGTTGTTGTTAAGTGCGGTTGAGTCAATTCCGACTCATAATGACCCTGTATAAGGTTTGTGAGGAACAGCTGGTGGGTTTGAACCGACAATCTTGTGGTTTGCAGTTCAGTGCTCATTCTCCAGTGCCACACCCTAAGTCTATGTGTTCCCATTTTTCATCTAACCTGGTTCTGGATACAGGAGGAGCAAAAATTCTTAACTTTTGAATGAGGGGAAGAGGTTTAAAAAGGGTTGTTGTTGTTAAGTGCCGTCGAGTCGGTTCCGACCCATAGCGACCCTGTACAGGGTTTCCGAGGCTGTAAATCTTTACGGGAGCAGAACGCCTCATCTTTCTTCCGCGGAACAGCTGGTAGTTTCGAACTGCTGACTTTGCGGCTCGCAGCCCGATTCGTAACCACTAGGCTACCAGAGCTCCTTTTAAAAAGGGTAGGACTATCTTAAAAAGGGTAGGGCTAGATAAAAAACAATAGGCAGCCTTTTATACAGGAATGGGAAACAGAACCATAGATCTTCTAACTGCTTCTGTTCTCTTGAATCAAACTCCATGGGATTAGAAAATGTTTATTAACTAATCATGAGCTTTATTAGAATGATGGCCACTAGATGGTTTTGACCAATTTGAATTTGAATTGCAGTGATATATTGTTTTTTTATATGGAAATGCCATAAAGATTGGAGCAGCATAGATCATTCCCACATAAGCTACCTGGACCTGTAGTATAATTTATGTGAATCAGAAGTAAACTCATACTATGATATGCTGCTGAACTTTTGGGCATTTTGACTACAGTATACACTACTTTATCCTGACTAATAGTTCTGATTTTTTTTATAATGGCATTTAACAATGCATATGGTAGCGTAGTGGTTACGAATCGGGCTGCGAACCTAAACGTCAGCGGTTCGAAACTACCAGCTGCTCCGCGGAAGAAAGATGAGGCTTTCTACTCCCGTAAGGATTTACACCCTCGGAAACCCTGTACAGGGTCGCTATGGGTCGGAAACGACTCGACGGCACGTAACAACAACAACAACATTGTTGTTTATACATTGCTTAGCCTACAAAGCCACTGTGCACCTGACAGTGTATGTTAATACAACACTAGGGATTTACTAAAGAATGGTATTTTGGAATTAAAGTATGATTTGTTCTACATAACTGATTCAAAAAACATTTGTGAAGATTATCTGCAGCAACATCTTATAATATTTAGTATTCATTTTCATCTCAGTATATTTTTATTACTTCATTTTCATTACATCTTCACTAAGTACAATTATTACATTAATATAGTTCTTTCCAAACCAAAATAACCTATTTTTATAAATGATTACTGTGCCTTTTTTGCTAAAACATGCCTAAAAATCTATAGCTGGGAATAAGGATATTATTTTAGTGTTTTCTTTTTAGTGATGAAGCCTTCTTCAGAGCTTCACTGTTGAGCTTTTGACATTAAACTCAGAGACTGAGCATCACACCTAATTCTCAATATATAAAACTGCACAGTATTATTATTTGAATATAAACACACATATGCGTTCATTTTTTGTTTGTATATGGTTTAACTAAAGTATTCACATCTTACATGTCTTCTAATTGCAGTTTAAAATTAAATACATAATAAGAAACCACATAATAATGCCAAAATATGAAGCCTGTTCATGAATAACTTCACAACTACATCACAGACATCAATGAGCATAGTTATAATGTAGAAAATCAGAGCCCCAACAAATTGAAACTTGTGTAAATTATATCGGGGGAATTAAGTTTTCAGTAAGGGGTAGAATACTTTTGTTTCCTCAAGATTTTGAACATAGATAACGGAATTGGGATGTGGAGCATTTGTGCCTTTTTGCAGATTTAAAAATTTTACATAAAATAAGTGATTTTTACTTTCCCTTCTGACTCAAAAGATGATCAGACATTGGCTTTTTTCTTAGCATGGTTACCAAATTCAATACATGATGACAGAGATCAGTTTTATTATAAAAGTTTTATTTTTCTTAAAAAGAATCAGAAATGAATACTAAATGTCAGGGGAAGCAACTATCTTCTCCTTATTTACATCTTCACAATTATATGGATGAGAGAAAGGCTATGGTTGACCCACATTAGAGACCAATGACCGAAGACCAGACAGTTGTGGGCTGACGAAAGAACATCATACAGGAAAAAAACAAAAACTCATTTAAAATGACGGAAAGAAAGAAAAGACCAAAATGAATGTCAATACAGGCTCTTGAGTGTAGGGAATGGAAGAAATGAGGAAGTAATAAAGCTCAGCAAAAAAAAAAAAATTCAATTTTTATAGTTGTAAATTGCCATCGATTTGGTTCCTACACATAACGAAACTGTGTAGGGTTTCCAAGGAGCAACTGGTGAGCTTGAACCAGTTCAAACCAACTTTGCAATACAACATATTAAACCACAATGCCACACCAGGATGCAAAGGCAGATATAGGAATTTTAATGATGTATGTAAAGACCTGGAATTAGTACCAAAAGGGAAGAACACACTCAGCATTTCAATGTGAAAGAATGAAGAAAAAATTCAAGTCTCCAGATGCAATACTGAAAGATTCTATGGGCAACATTAAATTTGCAAAGATCTGGATTATAATACCAAAAGGTCTGCATTCTTTAGCTGAAAGACCTGAAGAAAAAAATTTAAGTCTCAACTTGCAATATTGAAATAGCAGTCAAGAGATCCGATGACGTATTGCATTGGGCAAATCTGCTGCATGGGAACTTTTTAAAATGTTGAAGAGCAGAGATGTCAGCTTGAGGACTAAGGTGCACCTGACCATGGTATTTTCAATAATCTCATATGGATGTGAAAGCTGGACAGTGAATAAGGAAGATCATAGAAGAATTGATGTCTTTGAGTTGTGGTGTTGGAGGAGAATACTAAAAGTGCCATGGACTGCCAAAAGAACCAGTAGATCTATTTTGGAAGAAGTACAGCCAGAGTGCTCCTTGGAGGCCAGGATGGCTAAGCTTCGTCTCTCATACTTTGTACATATTGTCAGGAGGGAACAGTCGCTGGAGAAGGATGTCATGCTGGGTAGGATGGAGGGTCAGAGAAAAAGAGGAAGACCCCCAACGAGATGGATCAGCCAGGTGGCATCATTGATGGCGTCAAGTGTGGCAACGGTAGTGAGGTTGGCCCAGGATCGGACATTGTTTTATTCTACTGTGCATGAGGTCACTATGAGTCGATTCTGACTCGATGGCACCTGACAACAACAACAAAATTGTGGCATTTGGGTTAATGTTCTGTACTGCAAGGTTCTTTGAACCTTAAGGTTGCCAGTTCAAACTTACCAGCCACTACTCAGAAACCCTATACAGGGTCACTATGAGTTGGTACCAACTTGACAGCACTTAACAACAACAGCATGAGCAAAATGGAGTCCTGGTGTCACATTGTGGGATAAACTCTGAACTGCAATGTCAGCTTGAACCTCAAGGTAGGTAATTAAAGTCCACCAGACACTACTGGAAACCCTATACAGGATTGCTGAGTTGGAACAGAATCAACAACACTTAAGAACAATAACAATGGTCAAAATACTGAGTGATGCAGAAAGCATCAAAAGCAGATAGAAGGACTAAAAAGGCTATCCCTAAAATAAATAATTGATATTCAAACATTTGAAGAAGTCGCATGTGATCAAAAGCCAATGGTACTATTGGAAGAAGTCCAAGGAGTGCTGAAGGCACTGGCAAAGAACAAAGCTCCAGGAACTGATGGAAAATTGAAATCTTTCAACAAAATAATGTAACACTGGAAACACTCACTCATCTATGCCAGTTAATTTGGAAAACAACTACCTGGTTAACTGTTTGGAATATGTGTGCTTATTTAAAACACAGATGAGCAAATTGAATTTGGAAATCACTTGACAATATCATTATTTCACATGAAAGTAAAATTTTGCTGAAGATAATACAAAAAACAGTTTCAGTAGCATATCACTAGGAAACTGTCAAAAACTCAAACTGGATTCAGACAAGGATGTGAAATGAGGGATACTAGAGCAAAAGGTCATTAAGGACACAAGAGAGAAATAAAAGACCAAATTGGGCATCAGAAGAGACTCTGAAACTTGCTCTCCATCATAGAGATGCTAAAGCAAATGGAAGAAGTGAGGAAGTCCAAGAGTTGGCCAGAAAATTTGAAAGGTCAACTCGAGAACATAAAGTCAAATATATTATAACAAAATGTGCAAAGACCTGGAGTATAAACCAAGAGGTTTTCTTGAGTTGAGGGAACTGAAGAAAAAGTTCAAGTATCGACTTGGGTATGAAAGTATTCTATGGGCAAAATATTGAATAGTACAGAAAGCAGTAAAAGAAGATGGAAGGAATACAGTCACTGTACCAAAAGGAAATGGCTGATGTTCAACCATTTCAAGAGGTAGCATACGATCAAGAGCCAATGCTACTGAAGGAAGAGGTCCTAGGTGCATTGATGACATTGGCAAAAAGCAAGACACCAGGAAGTGATGGAATACAAACTGAAATCTTTAGAAAAAAAGGATGCGGCAATGGAGACACTCACTTATCTGTACAAAGAAATTTGGAAGACAATTATCAGGCCAACTGAATGGAAGAGTTCCATATTTGTGCAGATGATACAACTTTGCTTGCTGAAAGTGAAGAGGACTTAAAATAATTACTGATGAAAATCAAAGACCACAGCCTTTGGCATGGATTGCACCTCAATATAAAGTAAACAAGGGTCCTCACAACTGAACCAATAAATAATCTTATGATAAATAGAGAAAAGAATAAATTTCCAAAGACTTCATTTTGCTCAGATCAACTATCAATACTCATGGAAGCAGTAGTCAAGGAATCAAACAATGTATTGCATTAGGCGAATCTGCTGCACAACACATCTTTAATGTGTTGAAGAGCAAAGACATCAGTATAAGGACTAAGGTGCACCTGAGCCAAGCCATGGTATTTCCAATAACCTCACATGAATGCAAAAATTGTACAGTGAATAAGGAAGATCATAAAAGAGTTGATGCATTTGAGCTATGGTGTTGGAGGAGAATATTAACAGTACCATGGTCTGGAAAAGGAACAAACCAATCTGTGTTGGAAGAAGTACAACAAGAGTATTCTTTTAAAGCCAGGATGTCCAGACTTTGTCTCTCATACTTAAGGACATATTGTCAGGAGGGAACAATCTCTGGAAAATGATACCATGTTTGGTAAGGTGGAGGGTCAGAAAAAAAGGAGGACCCCCAATTAGATGGATTGGTACAGTGGCAACAGCAATGCACCCAGGCTTAGCAGCAATTGTGAGATTGACCCAGAACCAGGCAAAGCTTTGTTCTGTTGTGCATATGACGGTATGGGTCACTGTGAGTCAGCACCAACTTGATGGTACCTAATAACAACCACAATGCTGATGCCAGATGGATCTTGGCTGAAAGCAGAGAATCACAGAAAGATGCTTACCTGCGCTTTAAAGACATACAAATGCTTTTGACTCTGTGGACCATGACCAACAATGGATAACATTGCTAAGAATAGGTATTCCAGAACTCTTAATTGTGCTTAATTGGAACCTGTACATAGACCAAGAGGCAGTCATTAGAACAGAAAAAGAGGGCACTGAATGGTTTAAAATCAGGAAAAGTATGTTCCAGGGTTGTATCCTTTTATCATACTTATAGTCAATCTGTACAATAAGCAAATAATCTGAGAAGCTATATTATATGAAGAAGATTGTGGCATTAGTATTAAAGGAAGATTCATTACTTCCATCCGGTATGAAGAAGACACAACCTTGCTTCCTGGAAACAAAGAGAACTTAAAATACTGATGAAGATCATAGATTACAGCCTTCAGTATGGATTGCACCTCAGTGTAAGGAAAGCAAAAATCCTCATGACTGAAGCAATAAATAACATCATGATAAATGGTGAAAAGAGAGAAGTTGTCAAATACTTCATTTCAATCAGATCACAAACAATACTCTTAGAAGCAGCTATCAAGAAACCAAATGTTGTATTGTATAGGCAAATCTGTACAAGATCTCTTTAAAGTAGTCAAGAGCAAAGATATCCATATGCAGGCTCATGTACGCTTGCCTCAAGCAATGGTATTCTTAATTGCCTCATATATATGTGAATGTAGGGCAGTGAATCAGGCTGACCTTAGAGTGATTGATGTATTTGAATTATGGTGTCAGAGAATAATATTGAAAGTACCACAAACTGCCAGAAGAAAAATCAAATCTGTGTTGAAAGTTGTATAGCCAGAATGTTCCATAGAAGCTGGAATGGCAAGACTTCATCTCTTATACTTTGGACATGTTATCAGGAGTCCCTAGAGAAAGAAGGACATCATGCCTGATAAAACGGAAGTCAGAAAAAATGAGAAAGACCCCCAATGAGATGAACTGACATAGTGGTTAAAAATAATTGGTTCAAATACAACAGCGATTGTGTGATTGGTGGGGCTTCTTTCAGTTGTGCATCAAACCGTTGAGTGTCAGAACCGACTTGATAGTGCCTAATCACAACAAAAAAGGAGCTCTGGTAGCGTAGTGGATACAGATTGGGCTGCTAATCTTACGGTCAGCAGTTCGAAACTACCAGCTGTTCCCCGGGAGAAAGATGAGGCTTTCTGCTCCCATAAAGATTTACAGCCTCAGAAACCCTGGACAGGGCCGCTATGAGTCAGAACCGACTCCACGGCACATAACAACAACAATAACAACAAAAAAGATACTTGGATTATAGCAGTTTTTTAGAGAAGTAAGAAGGAACGGCAAATATAACGGCTAATAAGAAGGTGAAATTGGTGGAATTTGGAAATTTTATTGACTATTAGGGTTAATAAAGCCAGGAAGTCAAATACGAAATAGTATCATTTTTCCAGTAATAATTAAAGATCAGCAGGCATTTTTGTAGAGTTTATTGAAGCAAAAGGCAATACATTTTTAGCAACACTGAAGAAAAGCTCTCATTTTAAAATGTGTACTTTGAAGAGTTACTGAGAGATACAAATTTGAAAACAATGATAAGGTTTTGATAGTAGTATCAGAGTTGCTCTGGTTATACTTGTGCAAGAAACAGAAAAATCTGGGGGGAAATCCCATCAATATTGGGTAGACAGTATTCTTCAGTCATTAACAAGGTGAGGGGCTTTACATTTTTTTACTTCTTTACCAAAGAGGGACTACAGCATTTGTTCACAGATTATGATGTCTTGGATTTGATGCTGGATATCTGCAGTTACTTCTCTGAACTGTTGAAGTTGCGGGTGGAAGAGGTGGCAGCTGGGCCTTAGGTTCCTAAATGACACTGTATACCTAAATGCTTCATCTCTTTTATGTGTGGAGCTCTCCATTGTAAGATTTTCTTTGAAGACACAATTGAGACTAAAATAAATTGAAACCATAGCTATATAGTATTTGTAATTCTTGAACATAATCATGTTTGTTATTGTTAATTGTGGTTAAACTGGTTCCAACTCAGAGGACACTGCATAGGGGATTCTGATGCTACAAATCTTTATGAGAACAGAAAACTTCATCTTTCTCCCTTGGAGTGGCTGGTGAGCTTGAACCATTAAAGTTGTGGTCTGCAGGACAGTTCTTGTCCTACAGAGGCACTGCACTCCCAATAATCGTATTAGAGTTAACTTTATAAAATCTACTCTTCATTTCCTAACAAGAATTGGCTGTTTGGTTTTCTCCATTAAGTCCTTAGTATAATATTTTCATTTGGATATAGATTATAATGGTCTGTGGATGATGGGATGTCAGACAATGAAAACTGTATTCAGGCTTCCAGTGCCCAGAGCACAATACAATACTATGAAGGTAACAACAGCATGCTGAATTCTCTAGGCCTCTCTTCTGGTGCAACACATATCATGCTCTGGGCAAGTTCACTTGGCCCATGGCATTTTTCTAGACAAAATCATTCTGGCGGCATCTAAGGCACAGTTTTATTATCTTAGGTCCAAAACCAATATATCTTGAAGCACATAATTCATTAAATTTTCTGCAGAGTTTGCAATGAGAAAGTTCAGAAAAAGGAGGTAGTTTTCTTTGACATTGACATGGGCATTTCTGAGAAATATTTAATAAGGGACAGTTACCTAGTTGAGATAAAGATGTAGATTATACAGCCTAGTAAGACAATTTAGCAGATATAATTGTATATTCTCTAATGAATACCTGAATAATTTTGAGGTAAAAGATTAAGAGAGGCAATAGCCTGTATTATCTATCTATTTCTTCTAAACAATTAAACAAAACAAACAAACGAAAGACCCTGCTACCATGGAGACATTTTAGATTCATGGCACCCTCTTGTGCTACAGAGTAGAATTGCTCCATAGGGTTTCATGGCTATAACATTTATGAAAGTAGCTTGACAAGACTTACATCCAAGGTACCTAACTGGGTGGATTAGGGCCAACAACTTTTTGTTTAGTAGTACAGCACAAACTGTTTGCACTACCAAGGATTCAATCTGTTGTGGTTAAGTGCTGTCGAGTTGGTTCTGACTCATAGCAACCCTTTTTAGGGTTTCAGGGGAGCGGCTGGTGAGTTTGAATTGCTGCAACCATGTAGCCCAGTGCATTATCCTGTAGCACCACACCTGGACTGAATTAGTGACTTAAGACAAAATAATAGTTTATTATCTCTCATTGTTTCTGTCAGTCAGAAATGTATAGTCATCCATTGGAGGTATTACATGTTCAGTTCTGTTGTTGTTAAGTGTTGTCAAGTTGGTTCCACTTAATAGCATATATAGGATTTCCAAGGAAAGGCTGGTGAATTTGAACCTCCAACCTTGTGATTCAGACCTTGCAGTCTAATGCTTTATCCTACAGTGCCACAACAGGACACAATAAAACATGTGTCACAAGAAAGACTCACAGATTTGGGGTTTCTCAGTGCATATAAAAGTTAATGTTTATACTATTGTTGTTAAGTGCTGTGGCATAGATTCCAACTCATAATGATCCTGTATAGGGTTTCCAAGGAGTGGCTGGTGAATTTGAACTGCTGAACTTGTGGTTCAAACTGACTTTGTGATCCAGTGCTTTATTCCACAGCACCATACCAGGACTCCAGGTTAACAGTCTACTGTAGTTTATCAAGTGTGCAATAGCATTATAACAAAGTTTGAAATGTAAGATCTCTCAAAATGTGACAGAGACACAAATGGAGAACATGATTTTGGTAAATGGCACCAGCAGACTTGCTCAACACAGGGTTGCCACAAACATTTAATTATTAAATAACTCAACATCTATGGAGTGCAATAAAGCTCAGTAAAATGATTTATGTCTGTATAGGACATCAAGGGGAAATTTATTTTTCATAATATTTAGAATTTCAGTTGGAAAAATTGAATTTTGGATTATAGAATAATCTAAAGGTATCTTATTTATTTGTTTGTTGGTTGATGCTGTCAGCTGAGACCTTGGCTGGGGCTGTTGCTTAGAATACTATAACATGATCTTTCTATATGGCTTGTTCTTCCTTTCAATATATGGTGGCTAGGTCCTAAAGACACCTCCAGAGAGAGAGATGAGAAAGAGAACATCCAGAGAGAATGTTAAGAAAGAGAACCAGACAGAAGTCACAATATAGTCACTAAAATCACAAAGAGCTATTAATTCCCACTAAATTTCTGTTAGTCTAGGCAGTTACAGAGGTCCACACAAGTTCTAGGAGAATGAACATAGAACCCCAACTCTGAATGAAGATATGTAATTATCACATTAAAGAACAAACATTGAAACTGGTACACCCATCTTGTACAATGCAATGAGACATGTGAAAGAAGTAGAGATTTATGAAAAATGATGAGCATGCATTGTATTTGTTCTGTGTTGTCAATGAAATCTTCCCTCATAGTGGTTCTGAACCAAATGAGAAATATATACAAAAGTCAAGGATCAAAATATATCAACTAATCATGCATTCAGTTGAAATGGAAAATGCAATTCAAATCTTAATCAAAATGGTTTTTCCATTTAGTTAAATTTATACACCAACTCACAGAACTGAGTAAACTAATTCAGTATGGTTTTACTGATTTGTAGTATAAGAGCAGAGTGTATGTGAAAAAGAAAAACATGAGAAGGAAAAAAAAGTAAAAGAAAATAGTTAATCTGTGGTCAAGATATATTTTCTTTATTTCATAGAATCATTTTCAATTTAAGTACACTTGCAGTGTTGTGAAATACAAAATGGAATAGAGAGAAGACAGAGTGTTGGTACAAATTTACAGTTTCAAAAATTTTTCTTTTATGCTACCAGAAGGATCGATCCAGTTATACACTTTACTTCTTTAGACAGAAATGGCCTACTTACTCTTTCTTGAGAAAACTTTGTGAATTTGTTCCATACCAAACCCGACTGTTATCTGACCAGCAAGAAAACATTTTTCCAATAGAAACAGTCTCACATTATAAAATATTCACACCAAAGATGGGCAAGACTTTTATTTTTAATGATCCCATAAAGCATGATTTGGTGTTTTGGTATCTGTGTGTTTGTGTTGCAGAAGCTGAGTTAAAGACACACAGTGTTTTATGCAGGTCTGCTTTTCCATAGCTTTTTTTCAATGCTTAAAGTAGTTTTGTGACACTCAAGCTTGAAGCTCTCATAGCTTATAGAACTGTGCTTTTGCCATCAACACATGTAAATCACTAGCAGCAATGAACACTATTCAAAGAATGTTAAATTTATTCTATGTTGTAGAGTGGGAGCTCATCTCTGTAAATAATTTTGTTATGCTCCTTTATAAACATTTTGGTAGGAGAAAATTCCTGGTTTAACTCAATAACATGTTACACTTTCCCTACCCCATGAATTAGATTGATTATGGTGGCATGTGAGATTGATAATACAAAGATCTGTGTTATGGCAGCTATTGTTTTACTGCCAAGCTGAAGAGGAATGCTTTCTTAAATGTATCATTGTATAAAATATTGACCTAGAGAACTTCATTATTCAAGCTGGGGAGACAGTCACTACTTAACAGTAATAAACTGTTTCTGTGTTACATTGAGAATACTTCGGGAAATATGAGAGTTGTCAAATCTCTTGAAAATCCTGTCTTTATAGTACACATGACACTAAAGCTATAGCTGTATTTTCTGCTAATAAAAGCAAAGGCACAGACAGATGTGAAGGATATCATAGCACACTGACAAAAAACTAAGAAAAATGAATACCTGGTTGAGGAGTCGGAGAGACACAGGCCAATGACCTTGGGAAGCTTTACACTTTGAGATATTTCTGTTCTTGTAAGGAGACGAAAGATAATGCTGCATTAGTGCAAAAAAATAAAATAAAATAAAATAAACCGAGGCTTTAAACTATACACATTTTATGGAAAATATTCTGAAGTGTCTCTCAACAAAAGCCACGTGAGATCAAATAAAAATAAAAGATGCTGAATATCAGTCAAAGAATTTTAGAAAAGAAAGATATTTTTAGAAAGTTCCAAAAAAATGATATACAGAAGTGCAAATACAAAAAATGACAGTTTGAACCAGGGTATTAAAAAAGTAAAGCCTGTGCTTCCAGTTAACCACCACATCTTCTCCATACAGTTCAGTGTTAGCATTGTTAGTGAAGTTGTTTTTGTTTTTGCTTGAAGTAAAACTGTGATTAATATAATTTAAAAGCAAAAAAATGTTCATGCCTTTATTTAATTGATATTATGGTATTTTTTTATGTAAAAAAAAAGAGAGAGAGAGAAAACTGGCAATATTAGCATACAAAAATGTTAATAGATGTTCTGAATATCTAATCATAATCCTGAAGTGAGTTGGTCCATTAATAACTAAAGAAAGAGTATTCATTACAGTTTTAGTGATTGATTTTATTTTCTTCTTTCCTAATTTAAAAAAAAAAAAATTAGAGCTCCATAAAGAATATATATGACAATGCTAATTCAGATGATCAGATTTTACAGAATATTACAGTATTTTCAAATGCCTCATAAACATGTGAAAGTTGGACAATGAATAAGCAAGCATATAGAAGGATTGATGCATTTGAGTAATGGTGTTAGAGGAGAATAATAAAAGTATCATAGACTAACAGAAGAACAAATAAATTTGTGTTGGAAGAAGTACACCAGATTGTTCTCTAGATGTCAGGGTGGTAAGACATGGTATCAGGAGAGACTAGTCCCTCGAGAAGGACATCATTCTTGGTAAGGTAAACCGTCAGTGAAAAAGAGGAAGACCTCCAACGAGATGGATTGGTATAGTGGCAGCCATAATGAGCAGTTATGAAAATGGTGCTGAACAAGGCTATGTTATGTTGTGCATAGGGTCTCTGACTCAAAACCAATTCGACGGCACCTAACAACAAAAACATAGATAATAGAAACTTGTAATTTTTTTATTTTTCAAAAATAATATTTTGTTGTGTTTCAGATGAAAGTTTATAAACAAGGCTAGGTTTTAATTTAACAATTTTGATGTAATTCCTACCAGGATATTGGTTACACGTTTCACCATGGATGAACATCATTATATCCATTCCTAGTATTCTTTTCCAATTAAACTGGGTTCCCTGACACTCATTAGCTTCTCATCTTTGTTTTAGCGTACATGTTGACCATTTGATCAAAATAGTTGATTAGTTTAAGGGAGTTTTTGTTTTGTTTTCAATTATTTCTTCAATCTGTTATTTTGGTATATTTCTGTCCAAATTTTCTAGCTCTACTTGTGTTAATTTCAGAGTCCTGGGGCAGTACTATAGGATAAGCACTGAACTTCTAGCCACAAATTATGAGATTCAAACCCGCCAAACAGTCTTCAGAAACCCTACACAGGGTTGCTATGGGTTGGAAGTAATTCAAAAGCACTTAACAACTGTACAACAACACTTGTACTGGTTTTGAAAGGCTTTCAGATCTATTGGAGCATATTTTTTCAAAATATTTCTTATGCCTCTGCCCTTTTTTTCCATCTCAGTTGGGTATATTTTAATGTTACCAACCCCATGTCTTAGTTTAATTATTTACATCTTCTAATTGTTTTCCTTTGTAAATTTTGTCAGTGGAATGCCAATTTTGATGATCCTTTCAAAGTACCAATTTCTAGTCTTGATCATTCTTTCTATTGTTTTTCTCTTCAATTCCAGTTACTTTTTTTCAAAGCTGCATTTTTCCCCCTTTACTGGAACTTTTGCTACTTATTTTCTATTTCTTCAAGTTGTAGGGGTTAAGCTATTTTTGTGCCTTTCTTGTTTTTTGGATATCTGTACTTATTTTTATACGTTCTCCTATGAGCACTGCTTTTTACTGTGTTCCAAAGATTTTGATAAGTTTTGTTGTCATTCTTATTTAAGCCTAGGAATATTTTCATTTCTTTTTTATGCCATTACCCAATAGTTTTTTTTTTTTTTTTTTTTTCCTTTTTATCACAAATTGTGTGAAGGTTTCCAGAGCAGATAATTAGTCTTAATTTAATCAAAAATATACTTTGCATGATTTCAGTGACGGCAATCCCTTCATGTAATATCAGTTATCACACTTCCTGTGGTTGTAGCCATTCAACCTTAGTTATCAACCCATCTGAATTTTGTTTTAATGTAAATGTTGGCTATTTTATTTTGAATGGTTCAAGATCCCATTGTATGCATACTTCACAAGTCTTGCCATACTCCTTTATACCTATCTATTTGCTTGGCTGGAAATTGAACCATGGGGTGAGTTCAGTTCCAAACATGAAGGGTGACTAAGGATCATAATCTCAGGATTCCTCCAGTCTTTCCAACCAGTAAGTCTGGTCTTTTTTATAAATTTTAATTTTGTTCCTCATTTTTTCCCACTCTCTCTAGGACTTTCCAATGTAATCATGATTCTCATATCACAAATCAGAACATTTGATAGTGGTAGCTGGATATCATCTAGCTTGTCTTGTCTCAGGTTGTAGAGGCAGATAATCATTTTCTCCCATTTGTCCCTTGGACTAATTTATTCCAAATGATTTCAATATCCATCACTCTTCTTTCTTCTGAGCAGGGAGAGACCAATCATTGTATCTTAAATGGCCATTCATGAGCTTTTAAGATCTCAGTTGCTACTCAACAAAGTATGATTTGTCGACTATGTTATGTCAGGTGACCATGTTGTGGTTGTTGTTATTAGGTGCAATCGAGTTGGTACCGACCCATAGTGACCTTATGCACAGCAGAATGAAATATTGCCCAATCCTGGACCAACCTTACTATCATTGCAACGCTTGAGTCCATCAGTGCTGCCACTTGGCCAATCCATCCATTTGGGAGGTCTTCCTCATTTTCTCTGATCTTCCAACTTACCAGACATGATATTCTTCTCCAGTGACTGGTCCCTCCTGACAATATGTCCAAAATATGAGAGACTAAGTTTGGCCATCTTAGCTGCTAAGGAGCACTCTGGCTGCACTTCTTCCAAAATGGATCTATTGGTTCTTTTAGTAGCCCATGGCACTTTCAATAGTCTCCTCCAACACCATAATTCAAAGGTATCAATTCTTCTACAGTCTTCCTTATTCACTGTCCAGTTTTCACATGCATACAAGGTTATTGAAAACACCATGGATTGGGTCAGGTATACCTTAGTCCTCAAGCTGACATGTTTGCTCTTCAACACTTTAAAAAGGTCTTGTGCAGCAGATTTGCCTAATGGCATATGTCATTTGATTTCTTGACTGCTGCTTCTGTGATTGTTGATAATTGATCCAAGGATAATGAAGTCCTTGACAATATCAATCTTTTCTCCGTTGATAAGAATGATGTTTATTGGTACAGTGGTGAGGATTTTTGTTTTCTTTACTTTGAGATGTAATCCATACGAAGGCTATGTTCTTTAATCATCATCTGTAAATGTTTTAAGTCCTCTTCACTTTCAGCAATCAAGGCTGTATCATCTGAATATTGCAGGTTGTTAATGTCTTCCTCCAATCCTGATTCCACATTTTTGTACATAGAACCCAGCTTCTCGTTGGGTTGTTCAGCATACACGTTGAATAAGTATGGTGAAAGAATACAACATTGTCGCACACCTTTTTTAATTTTAAAACATTCAGTGTTCCCATGTTCTGTTCCAACAACTGCCTCTTGGTCCAGGTACAGATTCCTCATGAGCATAATTAAGTGTTCTGGAATACTCATACTTCACAATGTTGTCCAGAGCTTGTCATGATCCACACAATCAAAAGCCTTTGCAGAGTAAATAAAGCACAGTTAAACAGCTTTCTGATATTCTCTGTTTTCAGTCAAGATCTATCGCACATCACCAAAGATATCCGTCATTCCATGTCCTCTTCTAAATCCAGCTTACACTTCTGGAAGTTCTCTGTCAATGTATGCTTGCAGCCATTTCTGTATTACCTTTAGTAAAACTTTACTCGCATGGGATATCAAAGAATTTGTCCGATGATTTCCACATTCCATTGGGTCACCTCTCTTTGGAATGGACACAAATATGGATCTATTAGAGTCAGCCACATAGTTGTCTTCCAAATTTCTTGGCAGAGATGAGTGAGTGCCTCCTGTGCTGCCTCACTTTCTTGAAAGATCTCAAGTTGTATTCCATCAATTCTTGGTGCCTTGTTCTTTGACAATTCCTTCAATGTACCTTGGACTTCCTCATTCAGTATCATTGGCTCTTGATCATATGTTACCTCTTGAAATGGTTGAACATTAACCATTTCCTTTTGGTACAGTGACTTGTATATTCCTTCCATCTTCTCTTGATGCTTTCTGCATCATTCAATAATTTGCCCAGAGAATCCTTCAATAAACGAAAATCGAGGCTTGAAATTTTTCTTCAGTTCCCTCAGCTTGAAAAATGCTGAGCATGTTCTTCTTTTTTGGCTTTCTGATTCCAGATCGTTGCACATTTTATTATAATATTTGGCTTAATCTTCTTGAGCTGATCTTTGAAATTTTCTGTTCAGCTCTTGGACCTCCTCATTTCTTCCATTTGCTTTAGCATCTCTAAACTGGAGAGCAAGTTTCAGTGTCTCTTCTGACATTCATTTTGACCCTTTCCTTCTTTCTTGTCTTCTTAATAACTTTCTGCTTACTTCATGTAGGATGTTCTTGATGTCATCCCACAACTCCTCTGGTCTTCGGTCTTTAGTGTCCAATGCATCAAATCTGTTCTTCAAATGATCTCTAAATTCAGGTGGGATATATTCAAGGTCATAGTTTGGCTCTCGTAGACAAGTTTTCATTTTCTTCAGCTTCAGTTAGAATTTGCATATGAGTAATTGGTGGTCTGTTCCACAGTCTGCCCCAGGCCTTGTTTTGACTGATGATATGGTGCTTTTCCATAATATCTTTCCACAGATGTAGTCAATTTGATTTCTCTATATTCCATCTGGTGAGGTCCATGTGTACAGTCATCTCTTATGCTGTCCAAAGAAGGTAATGGAAATGAACAAATCATTGGTTTTTGCCGAATTCTGTCATGTGATCTCCAGCCTCATTTCTATCACCAAGGCCATATTTTCCAACTACTGGTCCTTCTTCTTTGCTTCCAACCTTTGCATTCCAATCACCAGTAATGATCAATACATCTTGATTGAAGAGGAATAGTGTTGCATTCCTCGTCGAAAATAATATATCCAAACATACCCAGATCAGTAATGAGGTACAACGCTGTCTGTGATTGGATAATATCCATGCACTTACAAGGAAGCCTAGTTAATGCCACTGTTATTCTAATTTACACACCAACCACGAAAGCCAGTGAGGATGAAATAGAACAATTCTACCAACTTCTTCAATCTGATATATTGATCATTAATGGTGATTGGAATGCAGTTGACCATAATGTCCTCTAAAGCTATGGTCCTGAACCCCCAGTTCCAGCAGGTCATTCCCTTAATGTGTTTGGTAATGTCTAAGAAATTTTTATAATTTTGTCCCCTGTATGCTTCATCACAAGGAGCTCTGGTAGCGTAGTGATTATGAATCGGACTGCCAACCACAAGGTCAGCAGTTTGAAATTATCAGCTGTTGTGAGGGAGAAAGATGAGGCTTTCTGCTCCTGTAATGTTTTACAGCCTCAGAATCCCTGTATAATATCACTATGAGTCGGAAACGACTCCATGGCACAGAACAAAAAAAGCAACATGCTTCACCACATTCATGAATATATTTGCAGCAAATGTAAATATCCGTGTACAAATAATCTTATCAAACTTTATGTTTTTGTGGATGCACTCCTACTCTCTCTCCAATAACCATTCATCCTTGTATCTGTCCTAGTACTTTCAAATAAGGTTTTAATTAGTTTCCATATATTAAATGTTTGAATTTTTTCTTTCTATTATTGACTTCTAGTTTTGCACTATTTCAATGTTTTTTAATTTATTGAAGTTTGATTTGTGGCCTAACACATATATGGTCTATTCTGGAGAATGATCCATGCACATTAGAAAAGAATGTGTTTTGTGTTGATGATGAATAGTATATTCTATATATGTCTATGAGATCAAATTGGATGAGTGTATAATTTAGATCATCTGTACTTTTGCTGACTGTTTCCCAATTGTTATATCTCTCATTGGAGGTAGTAAGCTATAGTCTTCTATTATTGCAGAACTATTCTCTTGGCATTTTAGGATGGGCACTGTACTGTTAACCTCAAGCTCATCAGTTCAAATCCTCCACTTCTTAGAAATCCAATACTTGGTTGTTATGAGTTGGGACAAAGTCACCGCACTTAACAACAACATCTATTTCTCCAATTAGAGTTTGTTGTATGTATTTTGTAACCCTGTTATTATCAACATAAATATTAATTATGTTTATGTCCTCTTGTTTATGTCTTTCCTTATTTTATAATGCCTCTCCCTTATATCTAATCATGTATTTTTACTTTAGGTCTATTTTATCAGAGGTTATTATGGTCTCATCTACCCACTTTTGCTTGCATGATATGCATGACATAGTTTTACTCTTTGTTGTTTTTAGGTGCCATTGAATCGGTATCAACTCATAGCAACCCCATGCAAAACAGAACGAAACACTGCCTGATACTGGCCAACCTCACAATTGTTGCCACGCTTAATCCCATTGATGCTGCCACTTGGCCAATCCATCTTGCTGTTTTCTCTGCCCCTCCACCTTAGCAAACATGACATCCTGCTCCAGTGACTGGTCCCTCCTGAAAATATGGCCGAAGTATGAGAGATGAAGTTTGGCCATCCTGGCCTAAAGAGTGACGAACTACTTCTATATGCATATGAGGCTATTGAAAATATCATGGCTTGGGTCAGGTGCACCTTAGTCCTCAAGCTGACATCTTTGCTCTTCAACACTTTACAAAGGTCTTGTGCAGCAGATTTGCCTAAAACTATACATTGTTTGGTTTCTTGACTTCTGCTTATATGAGTGTTGATAGTTGAACCAAGAAGAATGAAGTCCTTGATAACTTCAATCGTTTCTCCATTGATAAGAATGCTGTTTATTGGTCCAGTGGTGAGGGTTTTTTTTTTCTTGACATTGAGATGTAATCCATACCGAAGGCTGTGTGCTCTTTGATCTTCATCAGTAAATGTTTTAAGTCCTCTTCACTTTCAGCAAGCAAGGTTGTGTCATCTGCATATCGCAGGTTGTTAATGAGTTTTCCTCCAATTCTGATGCCACGTTTTTCTTCATATAAGCCAGGTTCACTGACTATTTGCTCAACATACAGGTTGAATAAGTATGGTGAAAGAATACAATCCTGCTACACACCTTTCTTAATTTAAACCATTCAGTTTTCCCATGTTCTGTTCAAACAACTGCCTCTTGGTCCATGTACAAATTCTTCATGAGCACAATTAGGTGTTCAGGAATAATCATACTTCGCAATGTTGTCCATAGTTTGTCATGATCCACACAATCGAAAGACTTTGCATAGTCAATAAAGCACAGGTAAACATCTTTCTGATATTCTCTGCTTTCAGCTAAGATCCATCAGACATCAGCAATGTTATCTGTTGTTCTATGTCCTCTTATGAATCAGGCTGGAACCTCTTGAAGTTCTATGTCAATGTATGCTTGAAGCGCTCATCTGTAACTTTGTCGTACTGTGGTGGCTTGTGAGTTGCTGTGATTCTGGAAGCTATGACACTGGTATTTTAAATACCAGCAGGGTCACCCATGGTGGACAAGTTTCAGATTAGCTTCCAGAGGAAGACAGACTAGGAAAAAGGAGTGACAAACTATTTTCGAATATTTAGTCACTGAAAACCTTATGAATAGCATTGAAACACTGTCAGATATAGTGCAGGAAAATGAGCCACTCGGTTTTATTGTTTACATCATATATAAATTTTATCCTTTAGTTTTAGTTTCAGGTCTTTGTGTGTGAGGCATGTGTTTTATAAGCACCATATTTTTGCTTATTTTATTTTATATTTTTATCTATTCTACCACTCTACCTTTTGGCTGGTGCATTTAAACCATTTACATTCAGTGTTATTATAAATAGGTACAATTTATGGAATTTACCTTTCTCTTCCTAGGATTGAAACAATATGTTGTATCTTGATATCACCTTGAGTTCTTCTCAATATGGAGAGTATATAACCACACAATTTATTCCTCTGTTTTGTTTTGAAGTTTTTGCCATTTACAGATTGACATCTCTAGTTCTCTGTTTTGAGTGTTGCAGCTTTAATTTGCTTTGAATATTTCTTTATCTGGTTTGGTATCTGTGTGATGCTGACATGTGTCATCAGCTGAAGGAAGGCTTTAAATATTTCTTGTAAAGTTGTTTTGTTTAAAATTAACTTCTGTTTATCTAGGAATGTCCTCATTCCACCATTGTTTTTTAAAGACAATTTTACAGATATGTGACTGTTGGCAATTTTTTTTTTTTTTCTTTTGGGGTCTTGCATATGTCTTTCCACTGCTTTCTTACCTACATGGTTTCTACTGAGAAATCAGCACTTATTTTTATTGGTCTCACTTTGCAAGCAATATTTTGTTTTTTAAAAGTTGCTCTCAGAATTCTTTTTCTTTAGAGTTAGTTTGTTTATTACATGTCTTTGTAAATTTTGTGGGCGGGAGATCTATAGTAAATAGGATTTCATTGAGTTTCTTATATGGAAACCTTTTGTCTTTTCATAATATTAGGTTAAGTTCTAGTTCAGTAAATCTAAATAAAATATCCTTTTCTTTTCTCTCCTTTACTTTTGCAATAACAATTATTAATAAAATTTTCCTATTGATCTTGTTTCATATGATTCTTAGTCTTTCTTCATTTTTATTTCTGATTATTCCTCAAACAAATCAGTATCAAGGGATTTGTCTTCTATTTCAGTGATTCTTTCTTCTATTGTTTCAATTCTACATATTTGTCCTTGAATTATGTTACCTATTTTTGCTATTTTATTGTTAATACACTGAACTTTTAGTTGTTTTTGAATTGTTTTTTTTATTTTATCATTTTGTTCTTGCATTGTATTCCTGAATTCATCTAAATTTTTTTTAGGCTTTCCTGATCTCTTTGAGAATCTACAAATAAGTCTTTTATATTGCTTATAATTTTCTCACTGTTTCTTTTTCAGGAAAGTTTTCTGCTAGTTTATTGTGCACACTTGTTTAGTCTATATTTTCCTGTTTGGTTATATGATCCATCGTTGTCTCTGAGGCATAAAGATGTTTATTAATTTATTTATAAATACATCTTAAGTTGTTTATTTATTTATAAATAAATTTTTAAAATTATTTTATTGTTGATTGTATGTATATTTATTTTTTTGCTGATTTTTAAAAAATTCTTTTAATGTATCTGAACTTTCTTCTTTTTCTCTTTAGAATGCCTTTTTTATCTGTATTAATTTCATGGTTATTGTTTAGTACTTCTGGTCTATACATAATTTTGGTGGTGTCTACTGACTAGGCACAATTTCTTCTCATTGGTGGGTTTTATCCATGTGCAAGTACTCTGTGGTTAAGTTTATACATGCATTCCCTTATCAGATAAAGTAGACTGAGTAAGTAGGTTCTTTCCCTGATATGGGGTGACAAGTATTGGGAGGTCAAGGTGTTTTCATAGCCCTTGTGGAACTGAGGAGTCCTCCCATCTTAATGCTAGCAGTTAATGCATTCTTAGAAGTCAGGAAAGTATGTCACTATATCTACTGTATGACATTGCTACCTATATGGGTGGGGTAAGCCTGCTCTCTGTGCACAAATTGGCAGCTCAAAAGGTTGTGGGTTATCAAGAGGTGCAGTGCAAGTCCAGATAGCTTGCAGCTACTGTTTAGGTTTGTGATGTGTAATGTTACAACCAGGGAGGTGTTGGATCTGGACCCTAGGATATGTTCTTCATCAGTTCTCTGAGGTGTAAATTGACCTGGAATTGTGTTCATATGACTGGAATTGCTATGTAGCAATCTGTTCAGATAGTGGGCATGTGTGTAAAGCATGCTCTTACCAATTGATGGGTTGGGCGTTGTGTGCGCTCACTGCTGGTTGCTAGGTGATCAGGGTGAAGATGCATAGGTCACCTGTCACCAAGTGGGAGCCCCAGACTTGCACATGGAATTGTGATTTGCTTTGACCTCAGGGAGGATGTTGTATGTGGCCTAGGCTTGTGAACATAAATGTAGCAGCCTGCACTTCAGGAAGTAGGTAGAGGTTGTTGTCAGACTTGTATGTAGGCTCTGGTTCTGGGTGAGGGTTCTAGTTGTTACTCTGAGTTGGCTTTTCACTGGCCGACTCCCATATAAATAGCCAACAATTTCTACCAACAGTACTTGAACTAATATGGACCTCCTACCCTCTCTTGCACTCCCCCAAGGGACCGGGGGTTCTAATCCACTCTCCATTTATTTCCTTAACTCTTCAGCAATTGGGTACTCCTTGTTTACACTTCCTCCTTCTTTAAGACTCAGATGACTCCATCTGTTTTGCTAGCTCTAGAGACAATTCTCTGTGGTTCCCTGGTTTCACAACTGTATCACTCCAGAATTTCCCCCACATGGATATCATTTTCCACACAATATCCTGCCCACCTTGCTGTTTCTTCCTATGCTTGATTGAACATAATTTCTGCCATAAGCTGAGCTTTTTAGAGGTTGTTTAATTGGATTCCTCATTGGGTTGTTTGATGCTGTTCCAGAATGACCATATTGCTGCAATTGGTCCACCAATCTTTGCTTTCTTTCTGGCCTTGTTCTATCTCCCCTCTGTGTAATAATCAGTCTGTTTCTCCATTGTCCTGTTTGATGCTTTGGGATTTGAAGTTTCTTTGTATCTATTTTGCTTAGTTTCTCTAGTATTTGTTGTTAGGGGGCCATTACATTGCATGTATCATAGGTGCCATATTGATAAGAATTCTGTTTCTCATTTATTCTTAAAAAAATAAACTTGGTTTTATTTCACAAAACTTATTTAATATTAAAAATAAACTTAATATTTAAAATAATGTCTACAAGTAATAGTATAGTGTTGTGGCTGCTAGATACCATCAAGTCAGTTCACACTCACAACAAGTCCCTATATAGGCACTCCAAGCAGCAGCTAGTGGGTTTGAACTGCCAACATTGTGGTTCTCAGCCCAGTCTTGATCCTACAGTGCCACACTAGGAGTCCATAGATATGGAAATTATATAAAATTATATTTTAATTCTTAGATAACATAACATGTACTTCCTACACTTTAGATATACTTGGAAGAATATTTCATTTTTCATTACATAATTATTTTACTTTAGTTATCTTTAACATTTTCATAAATAAGAGATATCATGTTAGTAGATTACCTGAAAAATTTTCAAAAGGTCTTAACAAGAATGTGATCATAAAGAAGATGCAGACATAAATAAATATATTGCTGATAAATCATCACAGGACATACCTCTCCACTATAAGCCTCCACTGAAGACATTCAGTTCTATTTCTTTGGGTCATCCAGCCTACCTCATCCAATTAAGTGCCTGTAAGCATTCCAGTCTGTAAGTAAGCCTCTTGTCCCAAGTCATTCAGCTTTACTTGCTCTAGGTTCTGCATGACCCACTGCTGTGTCTCATGATCTGACTCTTGGTTCTGCTGCTGGTCCTCTTCTGGTGTTACTGCTTTCTGTCCCTGGGTCAAGGGATCTCTTAGTCCAAAGGACACATGCTGCTCCTGCCTCTTCTACTTTCAATGTAGTGACATCCCCCTCCTGCTTCTGAGATGCCTCATTTTATACCTGTGTTAGGGCTCCGTGTTTTTCCTTTCACAATGAATCCTAAGATAATCATTCACAACTGAGTCATATCATCCTGTTAGTATCTTCTTCTACCTTTTGTTACTCAGTTCTATCAGGAAAACAGTCACTTGGTGGGAATAAGGCTAGAAGAAGAAGCATATTAAATAATTCACTACAACACATACATAGAGTGATAAGGTAAGCAAGAGGGAGGAAAGAAAATATTGTTTAAAGTGGAGAAATAAATAATATCATGTAGTAATAGAGATAAGGAGTACTGGTGTACCACTGTGGGTTAATGCACTGGACTTCAAAGTCAGTTTGAACTGCAAGTTTGGTGGTTCAAGCTCAACCAGTCACTCCTCAGAAACACTTTACAGGGTTGCTATGCGTCTGAACTGACTTGATGGCACTTAACAACAATAGAGATAATTCTTGGTGTGGCAATGTAGGATAAGCACTGGACTGCTAACCACAATGTCAATCATTGAAGCACACTAGCCACTCCTTGGAAACCCTATATGAGTCAAAACAAACTCCATGTTTGATGAAAGAAACAAGTGTAATCTGTTCCAATGTGATGAACTTGACCTATGCTCATGGATATACTAGCTCAAAATACCAACTGAGAGGGAAGGAGTCTTGACATCCAAGATCAATCCTATCCCCTCTGTTGTGGTTGTGGTTGTTATGTCCTGTGGAGTCAGTTCCGACTCATAGAGACCTTGTAAAGGATTACCGAGGTTGTTAATCCTTACAGGAGCAGAAAGCCTCATCTTTCTCCCACAGAACAAGGGGTAGTTTCGAACTGTTGACTTTGCAGTTCACAGCCTGATTCATAACCATAGAGAAGGGAAACTTAAACATTGGCTTCCTAAAATGGGAAGGGCCATAAGGGCAGAAAATGACTAACTTACAAGTTTTCAAGAGCAAGTTTAGTTTCAGAGTTTGTGGAGGGAGGTAGAATCCCCACTGAATAGTTCTCATCTTGTCTAGACTGGTCTGGTGAAATGAGATGGGGTAAGATTCTTTTGATTCAATAGTGAGTAATTGTTATTGTGACTAACTGTGACAGTCACAACTGAAAAGGTAGAAGTTTTGTAACAAAAAGAGAATAGTTAATCTTACAGTCCAGGAACAGAGAACCCTAGGACCAAAAAAGGAGAAGAGAATGAGTGGAATGTGGGACCCTATCCAGAGAAGCCATGACACCACAGATGGAGACAGAGATGAGGGCATGGAGAGAAATAGCAGCTGAGGACTCTAGACTCATGGAAAGAAAAAGGCTGTGAGCTGGCAGCCAGGTGCTGGTGGACAGGAGGCAGGCTTGCAGAATTTGTCCTTTGGTTGCTTAAACTATTATATATTCTTGAGTATTTTTGTGTACATCCTTCCCCACCCCCCACAAAAAAAACACAAAAGGAAAACACAAAAACAATAGCAAAAAACCCAGCAAATGAAATAGAAGCAAATACTATTGAATGATGATGCACAGAGGAGACTGCAATCATTGCAATGAAATGATGAATGTAAAACAGATGTTCTGCATGTAAACTATCACTAATTTCACAATAAAAACTTAAGAAAAGTAAAGTGCCCCCCCAAAAAATAATTCTATGTCACATCACAAAAGTGATAGAGATAAACTAAAGCAGAATAACAAAATTTTTAACTTACCCCCTTATCATTCTAAATATTTTTGTAGTTTTGTACTTTAACCTATTGGTAAAATTAATATGCAATATATTTATACCTAATGTCCTGGAGTGACACTGTAGTATAAGCACTGGGCTATAATGTCAGTTTGAGCCACAAGGTTAGCAGTTCAAAATCACCTACACAGGGTCGTTATGAGTCAGAATTGACTCGACAACAACTCAACAACTTAACAATAACAATAACAATGTCCTTTGTAGAGTCCTGATGTGGCACTGTAGGATAAGCACTGGACATCTAATCTCAAGGTCGGCAGTTCAAATCCACCATCACTTTTTGGAAATCTTATACAGGGTTGCTGACTTGACAGCACTTGAAAACATCAAGAATGTCTTTGTAATTCATTTTTAATTAACTAATAAAAATTCAGAGATTGTCCTTCATTGTCATGCATCTCTTACATTTTGTAACTCTAGAATGCTTTGTTTTAAAACCTGGCTCAGCAGTTGTGAAGGAATTCTAGGTTTTGCATTTTGAGCCACTAAGCAATCTTTCCCTATAACTTGCTCAGTGTTGGGAAAGGCAAGTTAGGCTATCCTTTTTCAGAAATTTTCTCTTGAAAGCTGATTAAGTATTTGTATATCAAAAGCTTCTTATATATTTTATGCCAAAGAAATTTAAAGAAGAATGTTGAAGTGAAATATTGAAGTATAAGCTATTAATAGTTTATCCAAGATCTCCAAGACATGTGCAATTAAGAAAATGATCAGTAAGTAGAAAAGCAGTATAGCCTGCCATGTGTTAATTTACTTGTGAGTTATCTACAGATAATCTGGTTGTTGAACTTAAATATCTAAGGATATTTAGTTTTAAAATCAGGCACCCTTCTTAAATTGTCTCATGTTTTCTGACCATCTGATATAAAACACACTTTATAAATTAATATATTTCCTTTGTATGTGTTGTTGCAATATTAATTCACAACAAGTATTAGATAATGTTTGTCTCACAATGATCAAATATTACAAGTTGCTAATGTAATTACAAAGCAAAGTCAAATTGGAAAAATAAATAGAAGCCTTCATATATGGAATGTGGTGAACTTATTACATTGAACCTAGTATTTGAATTTTTGATACTACAACAAATGCAAATATATTTAGCATTTCTTTTATACAGAGCAAATACTGTATTCTGTTAGAAAAAAATGCCCTTGCATGCAACAAAACACTCTCTTTCCAAAGTGTCTTTCTAATTTTTGATACTATTCTGCTACTAAGTCACTAGAGATGCTAAAATTTTATTCCAGGAAAGTGGCAGTGGGATAACCAACCAGTGCATCACCAAAGAATTCAAGAAGCAATGTCAGGAATCATATACATCTAAGTTGACCTTCCCTCTTACTACCTACTAACAAGCTATTCTTCAACTCCCTATACACTTAGTCACTGAATTTAAACTAAAACCAACACCCCTGCTTGAGGATTCCTTACAGTAAATATAGAGCATCTTGAAATGACTTCTGGTCCTCTTTTTAAAAATATGTTGCAGAGTTATAGAGTGAAAAGTCAAGAAAAATCATCAACTGGACTCTGTTTAGTACTTCCTGTTAGTAATTTTTCTATATTTATAGATGCTAGCTCTAGTCTACCTGATCTCTCAAATGTTGAGTTTTTTGTTTTTCTTTTTCTTTTTGCTATATTATTGCTTTTATTTTTTAAATTAGCAGTTAAATGATTAAAAAAAAAAAAAGTCTCACTGTTGGAAAAGGTTTGCAATGAACTACTAAACCAAAGGTTATTAATTCAACCCCACCAAATGGCCATAGAAGAAAAACCTGGCAACCCACTGCAATAAAGTTATAGCCAAGAAAACCCTATGAGGAAGTTATACTCTGGAACAATTGAGGTTTCCATGAGTCAAAACTGACCAGACAAGAACAGGTTTGCTTTGCTTCTTGATTTATACAAGTATATGTTTATATATTTATTTCCATGTATTACCACTCCATTCTGCTTTACCTTTGCACATGCTGTGACTAAAAAGACAGAAGAAAACATTTATTAAAAACAACAAAGCAGGGCCTTTTATGTTTATTCTTTAAAATATACAGCATGGGTGAGGAAACATTTTTCTTCCAAAATGTATAACATCATTTGTGGGATATACAAAATTATCACTTTAAAATTAGACTGCTATGTTTGCTCAAACATTTAACAAACTCACCCCTAATGTGCTGGAATTGAAGTTGCTTTGGCAGTGCCATATAGGGCCTCTAGATCAGACGTTCTTCACCTTGTTCTACAGTATCAAAAAACATCTAAATTAGCACCAAATGTTCTTAAATGATATCCACCTTATTCTGAGGAGCTTGCATAAATAAAAAAGACTTTAGAGGTTAAACGGGAGAAAAACAAGGGAGCTAAAAATGATATTCAGAGCATGGAATGTACAAAGTATGAATCTAGGAAAAGTGGAAATTGTCAAAAATGAAATGGAAAGCATAAACATCAATATCTTAGGCATTAGTAAGCTAAAATGGACTGGTATTGGCCATTTGGAATCTGACAACCAAATGGTTTACTATGCCGAGAATGAAAAATTGAGGA
>NW_006408629.1:915256-927341 GCF_000296735.1 Chrysochloris asiatica
AAAAAAAAAGAGAGATAAAAGAATGAACTGGTTCTGGGAGAAATGAAGCTATAAAGTCAGAAAAAAAGAGGGCCTCACGGTGTCAACCTTTTTATTAACATTGTTTTGTATTTCCGTTACCTTTGTCCAGAGTCCTGATATGGCACTATTGGCTATCGTGCTGGACTGCAAGGTCAGTTATAAGCATAAGGTCAGTGGTTCAAGTTTACCAGTAACTCCTTGGAAACCCTATCACTATTGTTGGAACCAACTCGATGGCAATTAACAAGAGCATCTTTGTCTTGGTGTGTCACTGAGAGTTAATACACTGGATAAAAATTCAGGTGTTCAAGCTCACCATTCCTTGCAAACCCTGTACAAGGTCACTATGAGTTGGTACCAACTCAATATTACTTAACAACAGCAACACTTTTGTCTAAATTATTTTGGGATCTAGGCTTTAGGAAATATTTATTCTTTATCTTTAGCAACATAATTTTGAAATAATTCGTACCTTAAAATAAGTAAAACTAGATATCTGATGTTACACATGTGGGACACTGCTACTAGATTTCACCTCTGTAACACCACTATGATTTGGAAATCATGATTCAGACATACAATTACACAGCATCATAGATTGAATTGTGATCTCCCCCACTGCCCAATATATGTTTTAACTGGGCCGAGCTATGATTCTCATTGGTTTGGAAGTTATGTAATGAAGTAATATGGCAGTTACATGACAATCTCTATTATGTGATCAAATAAGATAAATGAATAAAGGTACTTGTTGTTGTTGTTGATAGGTGCCATTGAGTTGGTACGGACTCATAGTGACCTCATGCACAGCATAACAAAACACTGCCCGATCCTGGGCCAGCCTCACTATTGTTGCGACACTTGAGTCCATCGATGATGCTATTTGGCCAATCCATCTCATTGGGGGTCTTCCTCTTTTTCTCTGACCCTCTACCTTACCAAACATGATAATCTTCTCTAACGACTGGTTCCTCCTGACAATATGTCAGAAGTATGAGAGACGAAGTTTGGTCATCCTGGCCTTCAATGAGCACTCTGGCTGCACTTCTTCCAAAATGAATCTGTTGGTTCTTTTGGCAGCCCATGGCAATTTCAATATTCTCCTCCAATACCATAACTGAAAAGCATCAATTCTTCTAGGGTCTTCCTTATTCACTGCCCAGCTTTCACATGCATATGAGGTTATTGAAAATACCATGACTTGGGTCAGGCACATCTTAGTCTTCAAGCAGATATCTTTGTTCTTCAATACTTTAAAAAGGTCTTGTGCAGCAGATTTACCTAAAGCAATATGTTGTTTGATTTCCTGACTGCTGCTTCTATTAGTGTTGATAGTTGATCCAAGAAGAATGAAGTCCTTGACAACTTCAATCTTTTCTCCATTGATAAGAATGTTGTTTATTGGTCCAGTGGTGAGGATTTTTGTTTTCTTTATTTTGAGATGTAATCCATACCAAAGCCTGTGGTCTTTGATCTTCATCAGTAAATGCTTTAAATTCTCTTCTCTTTCAACAAGCAAGATTGTATCATCTGTATATAGCAGGTTATTAATGAGTTTTTCTCCAATCCTGATACCACGTTTTTCTTCATAAAACCCAGCTTCTCAGATTATTTGCTCAGCATACACATTGAATAAGTATGGTGAAATAATACAACCTTGTTGCATACCTTTCTTAATTTTAAACCATTCAGTGTTCCCATGTTCTGTTCAAACATCTGCCTCTTGGTTCATGTACAGATTCTTCATGAGCACAAGTACGTGCTCCAGAATACTCATACTTTGCAATGTTGTCCATAGCTTGTCTTGATTTAGGGTGAGATAAAAGACTCTCAATCCCTTCACATCCCTTATTTTATATAAGGGAATTTACCTGAGGTGTGGCCTGTATTTGTTAAGTGTCATTTTAGTGAGTTCAACTAATAAGGACCCTCTTTATGGTTTTCAAGACAAGTCTGATGGATTTGAACAATCATTTTGTGGTTCTAATATACCTTGCAGTCCACTGCTTACCCTACTGTTCCATGAGAAGACTCCCTGGGGTGTGGCCAATAATTCCTTCTATCTTTTTGTCATTGTTGTTGTTAGGAGCCATTGAGTTGGTACCAACTTATAGCAACTCTATGCACAATAGAAAAAAACTTTGTCCAGTCCTGGGCCAACCACACTACCTTTGTGATTGATGTTGCCACTTTGCCAATCCACCTCACTGGGAATCTTCCTCTTTTACTCTGACCCTCTAGCTTACCAAACATGATATCCTTCTCCAGTGACTGGTCCGTCCTTACAATATGTCCAAAGTATGAGAGACAAACTCTGGCCATCTTGACTTCTAAGGAGCAATCTGACTGTACTTCATCCAACATAGATCTATTTGTTCTTTTGGCAGTCAATATTCTCCTCCAACAATATAACTCAAATTCATCAATTCGTCTATGGAATTTCTTATTTATTGTCCAACTTTTACACGCGTATGAGGTTATTGTATGGCTTGAGTCAGGTGTACCTTATCCTCAAACTGACATTTTTACTCTTCACAGTTTTAAAAAGGTCTCCTGAAGCAGATTTGCCTAATGCAATACATCATTTGATTTCTTGACTGCTGTTTCTATGACTTTTGATGGTTGTGCAGAACAAAATTAAGTCTTTGACAATTTCCATCTTTTCTCCATTGATATGTATGTTTGTTTTGTTTTTGTTTTTTAAGAATGTTGTTTATTGGTTACCTCTTGTAAAGCTTACAAGAGAAAAAAAATGGGAAGGAAGTCAGCAGAGATGGAGCGAACTACTAAAATTTAGAAGGAAGTATCAGGATTAGAGTTCCTTCAATGTTCTATGGACACAGGTTTCCTGCTTGGTGAAACTCCTAGAACCAGGGAAAAATTGATGCCAAGACACATGGAGATCTCCAAGGAACACCAGGTCCAGATATTTAAAGGAGACATGAAGTTTTCCCAGAGCCAACAGGAAAAGAAAACCTTCCCCTAGAACTCACTCTCAGATTTTGGCCTCCTTCTGGCCTCCTAAATTGTGAGATAATAATTTTGAATGTTAAAGCTATCCACTTGTGATATTTCTGTTATTGCAACATTAGGTAACTATCACACAGTGTTTTATGTTTTTTTGTTACCATGAATGGGATGGATCTTTTGTAACTTCTTTGGCTATAGACTAGGCTCTCCCTCTGTTCCAACATTAAAGTCAAGATGCTATGATTAAATAGGTACAATTTAGGTTGAAATAATGAATTTGTTTATAATACAAAAATTTGAAGTGAAGTAAAACTTTTCCAGGAATTGGAGAGACCTACATTAACTCCTTTTAATTGCTTTTCATTACTGTCACTAAGTTTTGTCTTTCACACAAAGAAGAAACCAAAAAAAAAAAAAAAAAAAAAAAAAAAAAAAAAAAAAAAAAGAATATCTACATATTTCAACATCAATAGCAAGAGGTGGTATTCTTATTTCAAAGAGCCTAAGTAGCATAGTACATTCCTAATGGGATTGTTAACTGCCAGGACAACAGCTTGAATCTACTAGTCATTCTTTGGGAGAAAGATGAAGATTTCTACTCTTGTAAAGATTTACAGCCTTAGAATCCCAAGAGTCACTGTAATTTGGAATCGACTCGATAGCATCCAACCAATTGAATAAAGCACCTAGTGTTTTGCTCCTTTGGAAGCCTGAAATTATGAAATTAGTCGAAACAAAAATGCATCTCATATAACCAACAGTCTCAGAATTTTTTTGTAAATGAAAATGCCAGCTTCCTAACTTGTATTGGGAACCATCAACTATAATAACAAAACATTGGCACTGGATGTCAGAGGATATTGTTCCAAGAATGTAAACAATAAAAAAATTAATATTCAAAAATATACTTTCTGGATATGAAATTTCTAGACTATTTTTATTCTGCCAAGTAGTCTAAAAGTTGTGATATCCAAACAAGAGTGACTTGGAGTATATGTTATTACATCACAAAACCATGAGATAGATATGATGTATTACCTTAAGTAGAACTTTACTATAAGAGTTTCTTTTATCCTAAAGAGTTAAGACATTTTAAGAATGTGAATGTAAATAAATACAGCTATGTTATAAAGTATTGAGATCAATGCAAGATGTTCATAGATTTTTTTAGGTAAGACACAAGTTGTGAATTAATTTTCCATTTGCAGGGAGCCTGTGGCCCAGATAAAGGTATGCAGTGAAGGTAAGATTGTGCTGCAGGCTTTCATTTTCTCTCTTTTTGTTAAACGTTAATAGGGAAGTATGTAAAAGTTTGGCTGGCTGAATTGACTTCCCATTCTTTGAAGAGGCTGGAGCTGTGTCTTCACAGTGAGGGAGACACACTGACAGATTGACCCCCTCCAACACATTTCTGGACAGATTTCAGAGACCATTATCTATTTGTACTTGTTTTTAGTGCCCATGTACTCTTATCTCAATATACATTCATAACTTTTCTAAATTTATGACATATTTTACATTGATTACATTTTAGCTTGACTGCTTCCTGATGAGATATAAAGGGCACCTTAATCTCATGAATTACCTGTTTCTAAATCACAATGCAGGTTGCTTGAGTTATTTCTTAAAAGGTTTCCCCAGCTTCATCACTATTATGTGAATTTTTATCAACAATAATCACATGATGTGGACATTTTTGCTTTGAGTGTTCTGTATTTTCCTCATCTTTGCCTAAATTGCTATACTACTTTTTAGACTCTTTGTTTATCTTTGGTAACATAATTTTAAAAAAATGTTTCTTACTCTCGAATAACTTAAATAAAAATGAAACCCTCCATAGAAGAGCTAGATTTAAATTTTTATTTTAGGCTAAAAACTATTATTTTACAATATTTGTTAAATTAACCATAATATAATTTACCAAATCTTAGCCCAGAGGTCAGGAGATGTGTGTGATATTCATTGTTGTGTCTGCTTTTTGTACTTATAAGATGCTTTTTCAGATGAAATTATAACCAAGAAATTATATAAGGGAAAGTAAGATCAATAAGCAAAAATAGATTGAAAAGAGATATGTATAGTTCATTATGTATTCAACTAAAAGCAATAGTCCAGTTTACATCTGCATTTCTACCTTTTCTACCATGGCATTTTACTTTGCTTTATTTATTTCAGTACTCGTAACTTCAAAGTCCACATTAGTTAGTCATTTGTTTACTGTTTATTCTCTGTTTTTCTCATTGAAATGCAAGATTCTGTGATCAGTAATTTTGTGACTCCTATTTACACAATTACTACCAACCAGAACAGTAGTTAGTAATTCTGCATATTTTGATGCACAATGGCTCAGCTTTGGCAATACTGACACTTTGGACTGGACAATTCTGTACTGTGGGGTTTGTCCTGGGGGTGTAAGATATGTAGCAGCATACCTGGCCTCCACACTGTACATACCAATAGTAAACTACTCCCCCAACTGTAACATGCAGAAAATGTTTTGAAACATTGCCAAATATCCCTAGAAGAATAGATGGTGGTGGCAAATAACATCTAATCAGAAACTACCAGATTCATAAATAAATGAATACATTTTTCAAGATGTCAGAAGTAACATAAATATGTCTATTATTCTTCCCTTAGAAGTTATGAAAGCAGGATAAATGAACTCATCTAAGTGGCCAAAGCAAATTTATGGATCAATTATTCAATTTTTACACAAGTTATAGGTGGTGTGAAATAGGGAGGACAATAAGGAAATCTGAATCATATGTGCAGATTGAGTATTAAGTTGAGAATTTTTTTTTTTTTTTTTTTTTTTTTTTTGTATTTGTCAGGTGCTATTGAGTCAGCTCCAACTCTAAAGCTACTTGATTCACAATAGCTCCTATGCCATCCTCACAATTGTTTATATATTTGAGATCATTGTAGATGCCACTATGTCAATCCGTCTCATTGCAGGTCTTTCTCTTTTTCACTGACCCTCCACATTACCAAACATGATGTCCTTCAGGGACTGGTTCCTCCTGGGAATGTGAGCAATGAATGAGAGATAAAATCACTCCTTCTTGTTTCTAAGGAGCATACTAGTTGTACTTCTTCAAACACAGATTTGTTTGTTCTTCTGGCAGTCCATTGCAAGTTCAATATTCTCCAACAGCATAACTCAAATGTATGAATTATTCTATGATTGTTCTTATTCATTGTCTAACTTTCATAAGCATATGAGGCAATTGAAAATACCACGGCTTAGGTGAGTCATACCTTAGTCCTCAAGCTGACATCTTTCTTCTTTAACAGTTTTAAGAAGTCTTTCGTAGCAGATTTGCCTAATGTAATATGTTATTTGATTTTTTGAATGCAGTTTCCATGAATATTGATTGTGGAACCAAGCAAACTAAAGTCTTTAACAACTTCAGTCTTTTTTCTCTGTTTGTCATAAATTTATTTATTGGTTCAGTTGTGAGGATTTTCATTTACTTTACACTGAGGTACAATCCATACTGAAGGCTTCATCACTAAGTATTTCAAATTCTCTTCACTTTCAGCAAGCAAAGTGTGACATCTACATATCACAGGTTGTTATTGAGTCTTCCTCCCATCCAGTTTTTTCTCCATACAATCCAGTTTCTCAGATTATTTGTTCTGCATACAGATTGAAAGTTATTGTTAAATGTCATTGAGTCAGTTTGGATTCATAGTGACCTGTTTATGGTTTCCAAGGGGCAGCGGGTAAGTTTGAACTACTGACCTTGTGGCTCAAACTGATCTGGGGGTCTAGTGCTTATCTTACAGTGCCACAATAGGACTCCAGTTTGAATGGTGGTGGTGGTGATCTTGGTGGTGGTGGTGGTTTTGTGCCATGGAGTCGACTCATAGAGACCCTGTGTAGGCTTTCTGAGGTTGTAAATCTTTAAGGGAACCAAAAGCCTCATCTTTCTCCAGAAGAATGGCTGGTAGTTTTGAATTGTTGACCTTAAAATTAACAGTCTGACTGATAACTACTATACTAACATAGCTCCAATTTGAATAAGTATCATGAAATGAACCTCTTTGGTGTATACCTTTCCTGATTTTAAGTCATTCATTATCTCATTGTTCTCTTTGAATAACTGTCTCTTGGTCTATGTACAGTTTCCTTATGAGCATAATTAAGTGTTTGGGAATACCCATTCTTTGCAATGTCATCTATAGTTTGTTATGATCCACAGTCATATTATTTAAATATTTACTGATGAATCAAGATCAAAGAGCACAGCCTTCGGTATGGATTGTATCTCATTGTAAAGAAAACAAAAATCCTCACCACTGGACCAATAAGCAACATTCTTATTAATGGAGAAAAGATTGAAGTTGTCAAGGACTTCATTCTTCTTGGATCAACTATCAACACTCATGGAAGCAGCAGACAAGAAATCAAATGATGTATAGTTTTAGGTAAATCTGCTGCACAAGACCTTTTTAAAGTGTTGAAGAGCAAAGACGTCAGCTTCAGAACTAAAGTGTGCCTGATCCAAGCCATGGTATTTTCAATAACCTCATATGCATGCAAAAGCTGGATATTGAATAAAGAAGACTGTAGAAGAATGGATGCTTTTGAGTTAAGGTGTTGGAGGAGAATATTGAAAGTGTCATGGGCTATCAAAAGAACAAACAAATCTATTTTGGAAGAAGTACAGCAGAGTGCTCCTTGGAGGACAAGATGGCCAAACTTCATTTCTCATCCTTCAGACATACTGTCAAAAGGGATCAGTCGCTGGAGCAGGATATCATGTTTGGTAAGGTGGCAGGTCAGAGAAAAAGAGGAAGACTCCCAATGAGATGGATTGGCAAAGTGGCAGCATCAATAGACTCAACGGAGGTTGGCCCAGGATCAGGCAGTGTTTCATTCTGCTGTGCACAGGGTTGCTATGAGTCGGTACTGACTCAATGTTGTTGTAGTTGTCAGATGCCATCGAGTCGGAACCGACTCATAGCTACCCCATGCACAGCAGAACAAAACAATGTCCGATCCTGGACCAACCTTACTACCGCTGCTACACTTGACGTCATCAATGATGCCACCTGGGTAATAGCACCTAACAACAACAGCAACAGAGTCAGATGACTTTGCAGAATCAATAAGCACAAGTAAACATCTTTCTAAAGAGCTCTGATAGTATAGTGGTTACGAGTCGAGCTGCTAACCTCAAGGTCAGCAGTTCAAAACTACCAACTGTTCCACCGGAGAAAGATGAGGTTTTTCTGCTCCCATAAAGATTTACAGCCTTGGAAACCAACGCCATGGCACAGAACCACCACCATCAAATGTCTTTCTGGTATTCTTTGCTTTTAGCCAAGGTTCATCTGACATCAGCAACGATATAATTACTTCATGTCATCTTCTGATTCTGATTTTAATTTCTGGCATTTCCCTGTTGGTGTTCTACTGCAAGAGTTTTAAAATTATTACCAGCAAAATTTTATTTGCATATGATATTAATAATATTGTTTGATGATTTTCACATTCCATTGGTTCACCATTATTCAAAATGTGTGAAAATATGGATCACAACCAATTTGATGGCTAGGTCACTGTATTCCAAAAATCTTGACATTGACAATGAGCACTTTCAGAGCTGCTTTAGTTTGTTGAAACATTTCAATTTGTATTCCATTAATTCCTGGACACTTGTTTTTTTACAAATGTCTTTCGTGCAGTTTGGACTTCTTTCGACACCATCAGTTCTTGATCGTATGCTACCTGTTGGAATGGTTGAATATCACTGAATACTTTTTCATTTGTTTGTTTCTGGAAATTTCTTTTTATGCTTTTTGAATCATTCAATATTTTACCCATAGGATTCTTCATTATTGCCATCTGAGGCTTGATTTTTTTCTTCAGTACTTTCAGCTTGAGAAATGCTATGCATGTTCTTCCCTTTTGGTTTTCTAGCTCCAAGTTTTTGCACATTTTATTATAATGTTTGACTTTGCCTTCTCATTCTACCCTTTTCAATTCTTTTACTTCTTCTCTAATTTCTGTTGCTTTAGCTTCTTTATGTTCAAGAGCAATTCTCTTCTGACATCCATTTTGGCCTTTTTTTTCTCTCATATCTTTTTAATGATCTGTTGCTTTCTTCATGTAAGATGTCCTTAATGCCAACCCACAACTCTTTTGGTCTTTTGTCATTAATATCTAATGCACAGAAATGTTCTTGAGATGGTCTTTAAATTCTGGTGGGATATATCCAAGGTCATATTTTGGCTCCCATGGTCTCATTTTAATTTTCTTTTATCTCAGCCTAAACTTGCATATGACCAATTTGTGATTCGTTCCATAGTCTGCCCCTGGTCTTATTTTGGCTAATGATATTGAACTTCTCCATGTCTTTTCTCACAGATGTAGTTGATTTAATTCCTGTATATTCCATCTGATGAGGTCCACATATAGAGTCACCTTGTATGTATGGCACTGTAGGATAAACATTTCTTCAATCTAAAATTCATCAAATGCACAATCAAGATATATTTTTAATTACTGGTGAACAGAATGCCAAAGTTGGAAACAAAAAGGAAGGGTAAGCAATTGGAAATTTTGTCCTTGTGATACAAATGATGCTGCAGATCACATGATAGAATTTTGCAAGATCAATGACTTATTCATTTCAAACACATTTTCAATAACATCGTTGTTGTTAATGCCATCAAATTTTTTCTAACACTGCATAGCACATCCTAAGAGCAGCTGGTGAGTTTGAACAACCGACCTTCCAGTTCAAGCTGATTTTGTGGTCTAGTTAGTTCTTATCCTATGGCACCTCACCAGAACTCTGAAGAAGTTGGTAGATTTTTTTCAATGTTACATCATTGGCTTTAGTGATCAGTGCATACATTTGAATTATAGTGGCATAACTGGTCTTTTTTGTTATGCCACTATATGGGGATCACATATGGGTATTATCCTATCACAGAAAACAATGTACTTCAAGATAGGTCTTGAAATGCTCTTTTTGTCAAAGAATGTGAACTTTTCAATATTCTTTTTCAGTTTTCTGTTCCCAGCAGAATAAACCATGTGATTGTTGGATTCAAAATGGCCATAACCAGTTCATATCAGCTCACTAATTCCTAGGATATTTATTTATTTAATTTTTGACATCTTCAAAATTTCCTAGATTCATACTTTGTACAGTTTACGTTCCATTTATTAATGAATGTTTGCAGCTGTTTCTTCTCATTTTGAATTTTGCCACATTAGTAAATTAAGGTCTTGAAAGATTTACTCCACTCACATCATTAAGGTCAACTTTACTTTGATGAAGCTGCTAGATCTTCCCCAGTCATATTTTGAGTTCCATCCAACCTGAGGGACTCATCTTTCTGAATTATACCTAACAGTTTTCTGGTGCTATTCATCAGATTGTCAATGGCTAACTGTTCAAAATGGTTTGCCTTGCCTTCTCCCTAGTATGTGTTAGTCTGAAAGCTCTGTAGAAGCCTGTCCAAAATGGGTGTCCTTACATATGTAGCTTTAAACATCACAGTAAAAACGCAAGTCACCACATCATGAAAAATTGGCAGACCAATGGTGGACTAGAAAAACTTGATTTTGTTAGATGTTGAGTTGATTCAGACTCATAGTGAATGAAATACTGCCTTGTCCTGCACCATCATCATAATTACTGTTATGATTGAGTAAATTGCTGCAGCCAATGTGTCAATCCATTTTGTGTGGGCCTTACTCTTTTTCTCTGATGCTCCACTTTACCATGTATGATGTCCTTCTCCAGTGACTGGTTCCTACTGAAAATAAGTCCAAAGTATGAGAGATGCAGTGTTACCATCCTTGCTTCTAAGAAGTATTCTGGTTATGCTTCTTACAAGGATAATAACGGCTGTAATTCCTCCAGAACAAAATACTGGCTTGTTCTTTTAGTAGGCCATGGTACTTTAATATTCTCCTCCAACATCATAATTAAATGCATCAATTCTTCTTCCGTCTTCCTTATTCAATGTCCAACTTTCACATGCATATGAAGTTATTAAAAATACCTTGGTTTGAATCAGGTGTTCCTTAGTCCTAAACTGACATCTTTACTCTTCAACACTTTACAGAGGTCTTGTGCAGCAGATTTGCCTAATACAATACATCATTTGATTTCTTGACTTATGCTTTCATGAGTGTTGCTGGTGGATCCAAGCAAAAGGAAGTCTTTTTCAACCTCAATCTTTTCTCTATTTATCGTGACGTTACTTCTTGGTACCGTGGTGAGGATTTTTGTTTTCTTTACATTGAGGTGCAACCCATACTGAAGGATGTGGTCATCGATCTCCATCAGTAAGTATTTTAAGTTATCTTCACTTTCAGCAAGCAAGGTTGTATCATATGAATATTGCAGGTTGCTATTTTGTCTTACTCCAATCCTGATGCCATATTTTTATCCATATAATCTAGATTCTTGGATAATTTGCTCAGCATACAGATTGAATAAATATGGTGAAAGGAAGCAAACATCATACAGACTTTACCTGATTTTAAACTATTCAGTGCCCCCTTTTCTGTTAGAGTCATTGATCTATATATAGGTTCCTTGTACGCACAATTAAATGTTCCAGAATATTTATCCTTGGCAATGTTTTCAATAGCTTGTCATGATGCACACAATCAAAAGCCTTTGCATGGACAATAAAGCACAGGTAAACATTTTCTGGTATTCTCTGCTTTCAGCCAAGATCCATCTTATGTATCAGTTATGTCCCTTGTTCCACATCCTCGTTTGAATCAAGCTGGGACCTCTGGCAGTTTTCTGTCAGTGTACATTTGCAGCCATTTTTGGATTATCTTTAGCAAAAGTTTAATTGTATGAGATATTAATGATATTTTCCAATGACTACTGTATTCCATTGGGCCATATAGCGTTGGAATGGACACAAATATTGATTTCCTCCAGTTGGTCACAGAGTTGCTTTCCAAATTTCCATGAGTACATGCCTACACTATTTCATCAGTTGGTTAAAAGATTTCAATTTGTATTCTGTCAATTCCTGGAGACTTATTCTTTGCCAGTGCCTTCAATGTACCTTAGACTTCTTCCTTCAGTATCATTGGTTCTTG
>NW_006408629.1:929121-937939 GCF_000296735.1 Chrysochloris asiatica
AGCTTTGTTTCTAACCTTTGTATTCCAATTGCCAGTAATTTTCAATACATCTTAATAGACTGAAGAAGTTGGTACAATTATTCAATTTCACTACCACATATTATTTAGTACATAAATTTGAATAATAGTGGTTTTAACTGGTTTTCCTTGTATGTAAAAAGATGAAGCTTTCTGTTCCTGTAAAGATTTACAGTCTTAGAAACCCTGTACAGGGTCACTATGAGTCGGAACTGACTCCAAGGCACATAACCATGTACATATTATCCTATTACAACAGCACTGTACTGCAATACAGATCTTGATATGTTCTTTTTGATTATGAATGTGCCACCATTTCTCTTCAGTTTGTCATTCCCGGCAATAGTAAGCCATGTAATTTTCAGAATCAAAATGGCCAGTACCAGTCCATTTCAGCTCACTAATGCCTAGGATATCGATGTATCCATGTGCCATTTCATTTTTGATAATTTCCTATTTTCCAAGATTCATATTTCATACATTCCATGTACTGATTACTAATGGATATTTACAGCTTTATCTCTTCATTTTGAGTTGTGCCCCATCAGCAAATGATGGTCCTGAAGGTTTTGCTCTATTTGCATCATCACCATCAACTCCATTTTGAGGAGGCAGCTCTAACCCAGTCATATTTTGAGTACCTTCCATCCTGAGGGGATCATCTTCTGGTACCGTATCTGACAATATTTTGGTGCTATTTATCATGTTTCAGTATTCAATATTCTGGTACAGATAGAGCTCCACTGCTATTTTTAAGGTTTTCAGTGACTAAAATATTCAGAAGTAGTCTGTCTCTCCTTCTTACCATTCTTTCTACATTAGATAGCTCAACTGAAATCTATCTACCAATGGGGGGTGGGGACGAATCCTGCTGTTATTTAAAATACCAGTGGAATAGCTTCCAGAATCTGAGCAACATGCAAGCCACCACAGTAAGACAAACTTACAGAAAAGCTGTGGAGAAAAAGTAATCTAAAATTCCTGGAGTGACACAGCTCTTCATTTCTCTCAGGGTTGATATTACAACAGGATTGACTAATTTTTTTGCACATATATATCACAAATATTTATTTGAATATATTTCCTCTGGTTTTTTGTTTTGTTTGATTTGTTTTTAGTTTTTTACCTCAGGCATTGTTGTTGTTGTTGTTATTAAGTGCCATCGCGTAGGTACCGACTCATAGCAACCTCATGCACAGCAGAACAAAACACTGCTCAGTCCTGGGCCAACCTCACTGTTGTTGCCATGCTTGAGTTCATCAATGCTGCCACTTGGCCAAATCATCTCATTGGGGGTCTTCCTCTTTTTCACTGACCCTCCACCTTACCAAACATGGTATCCTTCTCCAGAGACTTATCCCTCCTGACAATATGTCAGAAGTACGAGAGACAAAGTTTGGCCATCCTGACCTCCAAGGAGCACTCTGGCTGCACTTCTTCCAAAATGGTTTATTGGTTCTTTTGGTAGCCCATGGCACTTTCAATATTCTCCTCCAACACCATAACTTAAATGCACCACTTCTTCGATGGTCTTCCTTATTTACTGTCCAGCTTTCATATGCACTTGAGGTTATTGAAAACACCATGGCTTGGGTCAGGCACACCTTAGTCCTCAAGCTGACATCTTTGCTCTTCAACATTTTAAAAAGGTCTTGTGCAGCAGATTTGCCCAATGAAATACATTGTTTGATTTATTGACTGCTGCTTCCATGAATGTTGATAGTTCATCCAAGAAGAATGAAGTCCTTGACAACTTCAATCTTTTCTTTGTTGATAAGAATGGTGTTTATTGGTCCAGTGGTGAGGATTTTTGTTTTCTTTACATTGAGATGTAATCCATATCGAAGGTTGTGCTCTTTGATCTTCATCAGTAAATGTTTTAAGTCCTCTTCACTTTCAGCAAGCAAGGTTGTATCATCTGCATATTGCAGGTTGTTAATGAGTCTTCCTCTAATCTGGATGCCATGTTTTTATTCATATAACCCAGCTTCTCAGACTATTTGCTCAGCATACAGGTTAAATAAGTATGATGAAAGAATACAACATTGTTGTACACCTTTCTTAATTGTAAACCATTCAGTGTCCCCATGTTCTGTTCAAATAACTGCCTTCTTGTTCCAGGTACAGATTTCTCATGAGCACAATTAAGTGTTCAGGAATACTCATACTTCGCAATGTTGTCCATAACTTGTCATGATCCACACAATTGAAAGCCTTTGCATAGTCAATACAGCACATGTAAACATCTTTCTGATATTCTCTGTTTCAGCCAAGATCCATCAGACATCAGCAATGATATCCCTTGTTCCACAGCCTCTTCTGAATCTGGCTTGAACCTCTGAAAGTTCTTTGTCAATGTATGATTGCAGCCGTTTCTATATTATCTTGAGTAGAACTTTACTCACATGGTATATCAAAGAGATTGTCTGATGATTTCCACATTCCGTTGGGTCACTTCTCCTCGGAATGGTCACAAATACAGATCGCTTCCAATCAGTCGGCCAGATAGTCATCTTCCAAATTTCTTGGCATAGATTTTAATTTATATTCCATCAATTTCTGGTGCCTTATTCTTTTCCAATTCCTTCAATGCACTTTGGACTTCCTCCTTAAGTATTATTGGCTCTTGATCATATGATACCTCTTGAACCAGTTAAACATTAACCATTTCCTTTTGGTACAGTGATTCTGTGTATTCCTTCCATCTTCTTTTGATGCTTTCTGCATCATTCAATAATTTGCCCAGAGAATCTTTCAATAATGACAGTCGAGGATTGAATTTTTTCTTTAGTTCCCCCAACTTGAGAAATGCTGAGTGTGTTCTTCCCTCTTGGTTTTCTGAATCCAGATCCTTGCACATTTTGTTGTAATATTTGGCTTTTTCTTCTCAAACTGATGTTTGAAATTTTCTCTTCAGCTCTTGGACCTCTTCATTTCTTCCATTTGCTTTAGCATCTCTACTCTGGAGAGCAAGTTTCAGTGTCTCTTCTGACACCCATTTTGACCTTTTCCTTCTTTCTTGTCTTTTTGCTCTCTTCATGTATGCTGTTCTTGATGTCATCGCACAACTCTTCTGGTCTTCTGACTTTAGTGTTTAGTATATCAAATTTGTTCTTCAGATGATCTCTAAATTCAGGTGGGATATATTTAAGGTCATATTGAGGCTCTTGTGGACTTGTTTTCATTTTCTTCAACTTCAGTTTGAATTTTCATATGAGCAATTGATGGTCTGTTCCACAATCTGCCCCTGGCCTTGTTTTGACTGATGATATGGAGTTTTCCCATCGTCTCTTTCCCCATATGTAGCCAATTTAATTTCTATGTATTCCGTCTGGTGAGATCCATGTATAGTCGTCTCTTATGCTGTCTAAAGAAGTTATTTGAAATGAACAAATCATTGATTTTGCAGAATTCTGTAGGACAGTCTTTCTTAATATTCATATCATTTTCAGCAAGCCTGCATTCTCTTACCAAGCAGGCTAAGGAAACACATGCAAAAAAATTAAGTAATATGGAAGTTCTTTTGTATTACTTAAGTAAATAGTTAACTTAAATATAAAGGTATATCTCATTTATCAACTAATTTTTTATCTGCCTGTAAGCATTTATAATAAAAATAAAATAGTTATGGTTAAAATATGTTGCTCATTATCAATGTAAGTATGGCAAAAACAAATGTCAATATCCCTAATGGATCCCTAAGTGGCATACCCTATAGAAAGCAAGCTCATATTTCATAGTATTTCACAACCTGAGAAGGGAGGGAGAAAAAATTGTCTCTGGAAGATGTCAAGGTGCTAGGTGGTGCAGATAAGCTGACTGGAGTGGGCACATTTGGAGCAGGATGCTGCCCAACAGTTCTTGGGTGCCCCCAAGTGGTTGATGCTGGCCAACAGATTCCAATTTCCTAAAACTGCTCCACCCTTGTGGTCTGGGAACAAGCAGAATCCTGATATCTGACTCCTGTTCCCAGCACTTAGAGGTCATAGAAACAGGCCGGCTCAGGTCTGAATGAGACCTGAGAAGAGGAATTCTGGTTGCAGAGTCTGAAAATTCCTACATCTAATGACCAGCACATGTTCAGCATCTTACACTTCTTCAATGCTATTTTCTTTTTTTCTTAAATGTTTTATTGTGAAATATGTGATAATTTACATGGGAGAACATTAGTTTTACATTCATTCTATCGTATATCGTCTCATTGCCATGGTTACAGTCCCCTCCATGCATCATCAACCAACCAAAGGGTGTACCCTGCAATCCTTCCCCCATACCACCCAGGTCTTCAGCACACAGTCACTCTCCCTCTCTGGATCTAAAGTTTCCAGCTGCTCCATCGTTCCACGTCATCATCTCTGCCTCCATTTCAGGCATCACTGCTTCTCTGGGTAGGGTCCTTCTCTCTGCTCTTCTCCCTTGATGGTCCTAGGGACCTCCACTCCTAGACTGAAAAGTTATTCAATGCTATTTTTATTGAGGAACAAGTGAGTGTACAAGTGAGACAGGGAAGGCTATAAGAACCAGGGTGGTGTCAGTAGCTGAGTGGCCAGGGGCAGCTGAAGTTTAAGGTCAAGAAAGAAACTAAGTCTGGCTGGCATGACCTCCGAGGAAGCTCTGTACTATTGTTTCTTATATAGAAGTAGGGTCTGCCTAGGAGATTAAAATAACCAGCAGGCAGCATGCATCCCTTTTATTACACCCAGATCCTCCAAGCGATCATCAAGGAGTTTCTTGTTCCCAAGAAAACTTCCAAATATGTTTTGGGGTCATTAATGGGATGAATCAGGCCACCCATTCTATTAACAATAAAAGTGAGGGAAGAAGAGGAAAATTGTTCCATGGACTGAAGGTTGGCACATGGTACATCTGGATATGGAACACAGGAAATCTGCCCTCTGGGCAGAAGTGGGGTCAACCTTTCCTTAGGCATCTTGGGGAAGGGGTGATGGTTGCAAATGACCTCAGCTACCATCTGGGAGGATGTTCACAGTACCCAGTACTGGCAAAAGAGGGGTAAGATGGCATTGTCATCCTCCACTTTCATACAATAGCAAATTTTACATAACAACCAGATCTTTGGGATCTAACCAGGATGATAAGTGAGGAGTGAGTGTATATGTGACCTGTTTTCCACTTTCTGAGTGCTTGAACAGCATTGCAGTCTACAAGTTTGTAAGGGACAAACATATGTGATTCATAGCTTAAAAGAAAATATTTTTATTTATCAAACCATATAATTAGCAATTGCCTTATTCACATTTTGCTTATATGATGACTACAATACAATAAAGTAATTTTACTTTATTAATAATAAAGTTACTTTTTAACATCAAAGAACTAGTAATTACCACCTTTCAATTTTGAATCCTGGCCTATTTGCTTTAAAGCCAAAATTCTGTTATCTCACTAGAATATGTACTAATATAGATTTGCAAATAATGTCTTATAATTAAAATTCAAAGAAATCCAAACAGACAATTTCCTTTAATCTCACTGACATGCTCAGATGCTAAATAATTCATCAATTTAAAAATTGAAAATACATAATCATACTTGTCAGAAACAGTTCCAGATTAGAGCAAACAATTGGTATTTTGCCCCAATACGTGAACTTGCCAGGATTCAGATATCTGTTTATTTTAAAGACATAAATCAATTCTGGAACCTCACTAGTTATGCTAAAACAATGCTTGATTTAAATTTCTGTATCTTGAATAGTATACTTTCCCATTTTTTTTTTTCTTTTCTTTTTTTCCATTACTCTTTTTATTAAATTTTGGAGAAAAACTAATGATAAGTTAATAATTTCTATTTTATCAAGCTAATGACTATATTGATTTCTATAACTCACTATATAGAGGTAATACTGTAGATCTTTTTACTGTGGCACTGTAGGATAAGCAATAGACTGCTAACTGCTGCATTGGTTATTCTAACCCACCACATATTCCTCAGAAATCTTTGATATGAATCAGAAAAAAAATGACATCACTTAATAGCAATAGCAAAAGGGGTGAGAGAAGTCAGCTGCTCCTTTGAAATTCATAACCACGAAATATTGAGTTAGTTCATCAGCCAAAACAAGAACAGGTGTCAGTGGTACAAGAGACCATCAAGTGCTCATGTGCAAGTTCAGGCTGAAATGGAAGAAAATTGAAACAAGTGCAAGAAAGCCAAAATATGACCTTGAATATATCCAACCTAAATTTTGAGACCATCTTAAGTATGCATTTGATGTATTAAGCAATAATGACTGAAGATCAGAAAAGCTGTGCAATGACATAAAGAATATCATGTAGGAAGAAAGCAAAAGAAAGAAAATGTCAACATGGATGTCAGAAGAGACTCTGAAACTTGCTCTCCAACATAGAGATGCTAAAACAAATGGAAGAAATGAGGGAGCAATAAAGATAAACCAAAAGTTTCAAAGGGAAGCTCAAGAAGTCAAGTACTATAATGAAATGTGCATAGAACCAGGAGCTCAAAAATCAAAAGGAAAAAACACACTCAACATTTCTCAAGCTGAAAGAAATGAAGAAAAAATCCAAACCTCAACTTGTAATATTGAAGGATTCAGGTCTTGGTGGTGGTTGTATGCCTGGAGTCAGTTCTTACTCATAGCAAACCTGCACAGGGTTTCTGAGGCTTTAATCTTTACGGGAGTAGAAAGCCTCATCTTTGTCCTATGAAGGAGTCTAAGGAAAAAATATTGAATGATGCAAGAAGCATCAAAAGAAGATGGGAGTTGTACTCTAAGTCACTCTACCAAAAAGAAAAGGTTGATGTTCAACTGTTTCAAGAGGCAGCATATGATCAAGAACTGATGTTACTGAAGAAAGAAATCCAAACAACACCGAAGGCTTAGCAAAAATCAAGGCTCTAGAAATTGACAGAATACAAATCTAAATCTTTCAACAAACTTATGCAACACTAAAGGCACACGTTCATCTATGCCAAGACATTTGAAAGACAGTTACTTAGCCAACTGACTACAAGAGATCCATATTTGTGCCCATTCCAAAGAGTGGTGACATAATGGAATGTGGAGATCACATGCAAATAAAATTTTGCTGAAGATAGTTTAAAAATGGCTGCAACTGTAAACCAGCAAGGAACTGCCAGAAACTCAAGCTGCATTGAAAAGAGGACATCTCACTAGGGATATCATTGATGATGTCAGATAGATCTTGACTGAAAACAGAGAATACCAGAAAAATGTTTTCCTGTCCTTTATTGACTATACAAAGGATTTTGACTAAGGATAACATTGTAAAAATGGGTATTCCAGAACACTTGATTGTGCTCATGAAGAATCTGTACACAGACCAAGAGGCAGTCCTTCAAACAGATTAAGGAGTTACTGATTGGTTTAAAATCAGAAAAAGGGTCTACTGATTGGTTTAAAGTCAGGAAAGGTGTGCACCAGGGCAATACTTTTTCACCATACTTCTTCAATATGTGTTGAGGAAATGATCTGAGAAGAGGGAATATATGAAGAAGAGTGTGGCATCTGGATTGGAGGAAGACTCGATTATGACCTGTGATACACAGATGATACAACTATGTTTGTTGAAAGTGAGCAAAACTTAAAACAATGCTCAATATCAAAGACCATGACCTTCAGTATGGATTGCACCTCAATCTAAAGAAAACAAAAATCCTCACCACTGGACCAGTAAATGACATCATTAAAAATGGAGAAAAGTTTCAAGTCAAAGATATCAATTTACTTGGATCCACAATCAACTCTCAAAGAAGCAACACTCTAGAAATCAAATGATGTATTGAATTAGGCTAGTCTGCTACAAAAGTCCTCTTTAAAGTGTTCAAGAGCAAAGATATCATGTTGAGGTCAAAGGTGTACCTTACATAAGCCATTGTATTTTCAATAGTCTCATATGCATGTGAAAGTGGGGGAATTAATAAGGAAGACCATAGAAGAAGTAATGCATTTTAGTTGTGGTGTTGGAGAAAAATATTACAAGCACTATGGGCTACTTGAAGAACAAACAAATCTGTGTTGGAAGTACAGCCAGTATACTCTTCAGAAGCCAGAATAAAGAGACTTCGTCTCTCATATTTCTGACATATTATCAAAAGGGACCAGTCCCTGAAGAAGGTCATTATGTTTGATTAAGTGAAAGGTCAGTAAAATGAAGATCCTCAGGGAAATGAATTGGCACACAGGCAGCAACAATGCAAACAAGTTATAACAATTTTGAGGATGGGACAGGTCTGGGCAGTTCCATTCTGTCATAGGGACACTATGAGTCGGAATCAACTTAATGGCACCTAACACAACAACAGCAATATTGAACATTGTAGAATTGGAAAAGGTAAATTAATTTATTATTCTTCAGTCTTGTAAAAACACAATTACTGCTACCATATGCACGGTTGACTGAGAATTAGATGGAAGGTAGTGTTAAGAGACAGTAATCTAAAATTGTTGTTGTTAGGTGCCATCAAGTCCATACCAACTCATAGTGACCCTTAGAACAACTAAGTGAAACACTACCCAGTCCTGGGCCAACCTCACAAATTTTTGCTAAGTTTGAACTAATTGCTGCTTCCACTGTGCTAATCCAACTAGTTGGGGGTCTTCTTCTATTTCTTCTACCCTCCACTTTACCAAAGAAGCTCTGGTAGTGTATTGGTTATTAATTTGGCTGTGAACCTCAAGGTCAGCAATTCAAAACTACTAGCTGTTCCATGGGATAAAGATAAGGCTTTCTGCTAGTGTAAATATTTTCAACCTCAGAAACCCTGTACAGGGTTGCTATGAGTCGGAACCGGCTCC
>NW_006408629.1:938569-939658 GCF_000296735.1 Chrysochloris asiatica
TGCAACCCATACTGAAGGCTGTAATCTTTGATCTTCATCAGTAAATATTTAAGTTCACTTCACTTTCAGCATCAGCATATCTCAGGTTTTTAATTAGTCTTCATCCAATCCTAATGTCACATTTTTCTTCACATAATTCAGCTTCTCTAATTATTTACTCAGTGTACAAATTGAATAAGTATTGCGAAAGAATACAATGATGGTGCACACCTTTCCTAATTTTAAACCATTTAGTGTTCTCTTGTTCTTTTCGAACAGCTGTCTTTTGGTCTTCACAGGTTCCTCATGAGCACAAATAAATGTCCCAGAATACTCATTCTTCACAATGTTGTACACAGATTGTCATGATTGTCACAATTGAAAGTCTTTGAATAGTCAATAAAGCACAGGTATCTTTCTGGTATTCTCTGCTTTCAGCAAAGATCCATCTACTTCCAGCAATAATATCCCTGGTACCATGGCCTCTTCTGAATCACACTTTTACCTTTGGGAGTCCTGGGATACTGTGATTGAGGCATGGTTTGAATGGGTAAAAGGGGGGAAATAATGTTAAGATGCTGGGCTGTCTTTTGAATCTTGTTTTCCCTTGCATACCATTATAAAACAGACACTTGAGGGGGAGAGAAAGGAATAGCCAGAAATGTCACCACAGAAAACTTGTAAGTCTGTCTTCTGCCTATAACTTATTGAAATACCTAAAATGGGGCTAAGCATGCCCACTGAAGGAGGTTATCTGGGGAGCCTCTGCATAGCATAAAACCACAGATGAAATCCTGAACCCCATCCAGAATCTTCTGAAGTGGAAAATATACACTTGAATGGACAAGCAAGACTAGCCTGGAGCAGCTGGAAGAACAGAAGATACTTCTTGAAAGAAAGACTGACAGGAAAAATCAAACAATAATTTTTACAGCAAGGATCATTCCCATCCCCTCAAGACACAGGGTAGACAGGGATGGACAACTTGGACATTGGCTACCCAAAATGGGGGGTGGGGGGGCTACAAAGGCAAGAAGTGACTGGCTTACAAGATTTCAAGAGGGAGCCTAGATCCAGAGGGCACGGAGGAAGGTAGAATCTCCACTGAGT
>NW_006408629.1:940398-952079 GCF_000296735.1 Chrysochloris asiatica
ATTTTTCAAAAATGTTTTTTCATCATAATTTTCTAAAATTTAAAATTTGAAGTCACTTAAGTATTTTGCAGGTTTATTATGTTTTCATTTCACATTTACTTATTTCTATGAAATGTAGTCAATATACAAAATGCTGATTTATTTTTGTACTTTGAGATAATAAAAATTGTTTTGAGATTAAATGCTGTGGGTTAATGGGCCAGACTGTGAGGTCAGTTTGAACTGCAAGGTCAATGGTTCAAACTCACCAGCTGCTCCTTGGAAACCCTATACAGGGTTGCTATTGGTCATACTTGACTCAGCAGCACTTAACAACAACAACAACAACAGTTTAGGAATGAAGTAATATTTTTACGTATTATTGACATTTAGTTAATTTAAACCCATCAGTGAAGTTTCATTTAAATATTCAGATTTACAGAACCAGATATCTGAAACAAACTTAGTCTTCTCTTTTGAAAGATGGATCAGAGAACTATGAACCTCATGAAATATATTTGTGGTATAGTGAATTATCTAATGTTCCTTCTAGCCATAGTCTGTAACTCCCACCCAAACAATATTTCTTCACTGTTTGGTCTGGGTAAAATAAAATTGGAAAATATAATGATAGGATAGCATAATTCAGCTGTAAATGTCAGCTGAATGAATTCTAATTATAAAAACTTAAAATCTGTTGTTATTTCTAAGTGCCATTGAGTCAGTTCCAGCTCATAGCAACCCTGTATAGGGTTTTGAGGAGTGACTACTAAAGAACTATAGAATGGGTATACAAGGAACCATCTGAGAATAGATGGGAGATCTCACTGTCATAAAAGAAGAGCCAGGAGTGGAGCATGTCCTTTGGAACCTTCTTGACTCAGGGAGAGTAAAGCTGTGACACCAGAAGAATGGGAGAGGAACAGCAACAGAATCAAGAACCAGAGCATGAGATACAACAATGCACCTCCCAGCCCATGGAACAAGTAAAGCTGAGTGACTTTGAGCAAGAAGCTTGCTTATACAATGGGATGCCTTCAGGTACTTCATTGGCAGAGCTGGGTTCACTGACCTATGGAGCTGAGGCTTATGGTGGAGTTGTGTGTCCCATAAGCATTTATTAGCAGCTAACTGGAACAACTGTTCTCTGAGCTTTTCTTATCCCACATTGTAACCTGCTAACTTTATTATTAAATCCCATAACTCTGAGTATAGTGTCTGAGTCCCGTATAGTTACCAAACCCAACTGAAGAGTAAAGAGGGTTGTGGAAGGAGTGGTCAGTGCCATATTTTTTGCAATGTGAAATTCAGCATGGTATTTCATGTTCAATTGATCATGATAGTCTTGTGAATAAGAGAGAAAAGTATGAGCATGAACCAAGAGAAATTAGGTGAATTAGTCATTGGCTGAAAGATGGAAACCAAATGGTCCTAATGAAAGGAATGAGATGCCCTTGGTTCTGTTCTTGGCTTCAACTAAGGGCTTAAATGGAAATATGAATTATATTCTTATCAAGTAATTGGGTAATAAAAAGCTGGACCAGCAGTTAATATATTGAAGAGTAAGATCCATTTTTTTTATTTTTTTAGTTTGACTGCTTAAAACAATAGACTTCAAATAGGATAAAAGTGAACATAACTTGTGCTGGTTCTGAAAGTCAACCAAATAAGGAAGGATAAAATCATATAGATTAACAATGGAAGAGTGGCCAAAATTAATTTTTAATCAGGTACTAATATTGTCATTTGAAAGAAGTACAAGTTAATCAGAGAAAATTTCAAAAACATAGAAATCTAGAAAAGACACCAACACAAATGGCTATAACATGTTCATGTTTTTGCTTTACTTCTTTGGCTTTCTATATTGAGGCACAGTGAATTACAGCTCTTTTATCATAGTCTTTGTGAATTCCACAAAACAGCAGGGAGGGACCACACAAACAGAATATTACTTTTGCCATCCCAATAGGCTTAAAAGGAGTCATCTCAGAAGCAGATAGAGGCAATCCTAGGATCATCAAGAAGAAGGGTCATGAGTGGAGCCTGAGATTGCTGCCTGGAAAAGTGGCAACCGAACAGCAACAGAGGCAGCAGCAGAGAAATAGAATAATGGGTTTTCTGGCTTTCGAAGAAAGTTGGCTTGTAGAATGTGCCCTTTGGGCATATTTACAGACAGCAGAAATGTACATTTAACAATTTGCCAGAGTACAAAGAGGCTGAGGACAAAAGCATAGTACGTCTGCAGTTTGGCTGAGAACACTTGTTTCTTGAGTTGTTCCTGATTCTGAATTGTACCCTGTTCTCTTCCCTAAACCCTAAATAATCTTGAGTATTGTCTTTGAATTCTGTGTGACTATTGCAAAGGATTGTTGAACCAGTGGAGGCATAAAACTATGGTGGGAGGCATAATTGGTTTCAGAATAGGATAAAAAAAGATTGAAAGGTGGTGGCATGCCTGATCTCTAACTAATAGGAATCTGCCTTGAGCTAATTTTGAGTTAGATTCTCCTTCACCAGAGGAAGTTAGACATGGCCCTTAATGCCATTTTTATACATTTTAATTTATATTTTGATGCATCACCAGTTTTCTATTTTGATACATCAACATTTTCACTTTTATTTTTATGGAATATATACATAGTTATTAAGTCACTCAAAATGAATTTGTATAGGGTTTCTAAGGAGCAGCTGGTGAGTTTGAACTGATGACTTTGCAATTTAAACTTCTGAATAAGAAGTGTTTTACAGGAAAATTTCTTATGTATAGTTACATATCGAGCTCCATGAGCGATAAAAATAAGATAGTTTGCTTCTAAGCAAAACTAAAATACAACAGTACTTTATAAATGATACACTAATTTCTAAATCTCTATAAAAATATTAGAATAGTCAACTAGGTATAACATTGTTTTACAATGGTATCTTTTAGTTATTTTTATGATATCTTGGGTATTGCATAATGTATCAAATGTATTATTTTACTATTATACATGTATAATACTAGATTCTTAATTTTGATGTTTCTGTATTATCAGTTAATTGTTTCTTCCATCAACATTTTCACATTTCATAACATCATAAAGGTTTCTAGTTATTTCATAGCAATTTAAATATCTGAGAATTTTACATATGAAAAAATTGCTTATTTCATTAGCTTTTTTCTCAGAAACTTCTTTCTATAGATTTCTGTGTAGACTTTCATAATATAATACCACACTGGAAACACCCGATTCAAGGAAGATTTTGTTTCATGTGTTTTAAGTTTATTAGTATTATTGCTTTCTAAATACTCATTGGATTTCCATTTATTTTTTTAAATGCAAACTACATTACCAAATTGGTCTGCAGAATGAATGCTTTTCAAAGATTTTGCCTGTAATTTAAGAAATCCATTAAATCTTCATACATATATCTTTGTTGTTGTTGTTAAGTGCCGTCGAGTTGGTTCCGACCCATAGCGACCCTGAACAGGGTTTCAGAGGCTGTAAATCTTTACGGGAGCAGAAAGCCTCATCTTTCTCCCATGGAGCAGCTGGTAGTTTCGAACTGCTGACCGTGAGGTTTGCAGCCTGATTCGTAACCACTACGCTACATATATCTTAGGAATGTTATTTTCTATAGTATTTTTCTGATTCTTATTACAGAGCAGAAATTATATTTGATCTTCCAAAAATATATTGATTTTCCATTTTCTGATTTATTTCATGGCCATTCTTTTAATCAGTTTGTGCTTTTTCTTTGGATTCAGGGTAAACTGATATTTTTTCATCTGTAATGCTAATTTCATTCTTTGTTCCATCATCGATGATCTTTATTGCTTTTATTCTTCTTGTTGAATTAAAAATTAATTTATTTAAAATGGTTTCACTGTTTACCTATTTCCTCTTTTCATCACAATTGCATATTTCTTTTAATATTAGAAAATCTAATGAATTTCTGTTACTATAGTCAATGATGCTATGCTTTCCTCATCCTATTGGGAATTCAAATAATTTTCTAAATTTTCCTTAAGTTCATATATGTTATTTTCAGAAATTAGTCTTCAAGGTGATATCAATTTTTCTTTATTCTTAAAGCTTATTTTGTTTTTTCGATGCAAGCTACATAGTTCATAACAACTTTTTTCATCTTTATTTACTTCCAGTATGGATAGGTATGAATAATAATTTCCTTCAATTTATTCCTTATTGTTTTAATCAGAAATTTGATTTCTAATTCCCAGCTCCTAATAGACTTTCACTGAGTCCTGGTATAATGCTGTAGGATAAGCACCAGGCTGCTAACTACAAAGTCAGTGGTTCAAACTCACCAACAACTCCTCAGAGAATCTATACAGGTCTGGTATGAATCAGAACCAACTCAGTGACACTTAACAGAAACAGCACAATAGACTTTCACAACATAATACTTTATTAGTCAGTTTATTCCTACCCATTTTCATAGCCAAAGGGTCATAATAATGAATATAATCACTAGAATCTTAAGTATGGCTAGAGATTACAGTATTTATCCTGTTTTTATGTCTAGACTATGTTGTAGCCAATTCATATCTTTGTAGTTAGCAACATACTTCATTTCTCAATTTAATATAGAAATACAAGATTTCTGTATCTTCTTTCCAATGAGAGCAAAGTAGAGACTTTGAAATATGAAGAACAATACTCTAGTAAAAGCATGTTGTTGTTAAGTACTATCAATTGGTTCCAACTCATAGCAACCCTGTTTAGGCTTTCCAAGGAGCAGCTGGTGGTTTTGACTGCTGACCTTTTGTCTAGTAGAAACATACAGTAATAATAAATTAAGGCATTGCATTTGGGCACTTTTCAATCAAAGCTCAATGGAAAAGGAGGGAAGTGTATTTATTCTTCACTCAGATGGTCCAAATGAAAATGGTTGTATGAGGATGACTTTAAAACTTCAAATTATCTTAAGTTTGTTATTGAGTCTTGGTATGACACTGTAGGATGTTGTTGTTGTTGTTGTTAAGTGCCATCGAGTCGGGTCCGACCCATAGCGACACTGTACAGGGTTTCCGAGGGTGTAAATCTTTATGGGAGTAGAAAGCCTCATCTTTCTACCACGGAGCGACTGGTAGGTTTGAATCGCTGACCTTAAGGTTTGCCGCCCGATTCGTAACCACTACGCTACCAGAGACACTGTAGGATAAGCACTACTAAATGCAATGTTAACAGTTTGGACTCACCAGCTGCTCTGTAAACCATACATAGTGTCACTGAACACAGCATCACAAAATCAAGATGTTTGTTACTGATGGAAATCTCTCAAAAATTTTGTTAGAGAGTTGGACACCAGTGCTGGTTTTCATTGACATATATTCATATTGATTTTTGAGTCATCATTGGCATTTGGAAAAATGTTTTAAACTTTATCAGATGGTATTCAGACGGCATTTTAAACCAAATATTTACTCAAAGCCTTCAAGAAAATTCAGATATGAGTTAATGGTATGAATAATACACAAACAACCATAAATTAAATGTGTACATTTTGATACAGTTTTTTTTTATAGTGATAATCTTTCTTTACTTTGAGACAGTGTTATCTGAAAATTTCTGAAACATTGGGTTTAGCACACCCTTAAAAATATAAGCTTAGACTGAGTTCAGAGAAAATAAAAGTATAGAAATTAATTTGAAAATAAAATTAGCTGTCAATATTGAGCACAGCTTTGTATTAGAAATGCATTCATTTATTATATTCATTCTTTCCAATAGATCTACAAAATAGCTATTATTAACTCCCTTCAAATATAAGGAAAGTAAAGGCTCTAGGAAGTAAACTCTATTATTATCCTATTTACTTTTTGGTAACTTGCTATAAAATGCATAGCAAGGAGGCAGAAAGTCAGTGTTTGACCTGGCAAACTGACTGCTGACATCTTAATGTAAACACTGAATCCTCAATGGTAGAGGTTTTAGGCAGCACATTAGTGCATTAAAAAAAGGGAGCATTGCTAATAAAATACTTCAAAGGAATAAAATAATTGATATGAATGAAATAAATTCTCCATACGCAATAATTTCCAAATGTGCTCTGCATGAAGACGGGATACTGCAGAAGGGAATCAAACTTTGATTGTAAGTTGGATAAGAAAGGTTTTAAAGTCTTTTCTGGTTCTGAGATAGTATGATTTTCATTACTTGATTTATACTAGTTTAATAAAATATTAACCACCTGTTTCTCCTTTCTACACTTATTTGCCTACTCTCCCAGTTCTCTTTGTTCACGTGCCTCAGATATCCCTTGCATTGCTAGAGTCAGATTTCTATGTATTCTACTGTTTGGTGCAAATGGACATTCCCCAACATTTTTGCTTGGGGTTATAGCATTTTGTGGTCATACCACTGAGAAGAATGGAGACTTTCTACTTGTCTTTAAGCTTTTTCTAGTAGCCTATAAACAAAAAGCTATAGGCTAGCTTTCAAATATAAGTCAGTGAAACACAGGAAAACAATGTATTTGCTTTTGTCTTAGTTCAATTTTTTTTTTTTAATCTCATACCAAAGAAATCTCTATACACATAAATAGCAGTGTACTCATGTGTTTGGAGAAGAAAGAAATTTCATTTTGTTGTCATGAAAACTGAACTAACTGTGCTCTGAGGATAGTAGACCATGGACGTGACTTCAGATCCCTGAATCACATAATTCATTTGTTATTGAATGTTTCATTCTTTCCATAACTATCCCCTAAAAACTCAGACGCTGAATAAAGAAATCAATTTATTGTGATCTTTTAATACACAAAAGATTCTTTTAATATATGTGCAGGCCCATTGTAAACACAACTGAAAAATATCCTGGAAGACTTACCACATTTATATTTAATTTAAAATATTGATTAAAAGCATAATATTTTTATCCCATTAATAAAGCATTCAATAAATTGTATTGAGTAACTTTACGTCTATGGGGGAGAAGAAGCATCACAATTTTTTTCTTTTTGATAAGTGACTATTCATGATGAATTAATTCAGAGTTTTGAATGGTTAAATTTGCTCAAAGGTTTTACCCAGTTCCGCTGAAGAAAGATGAGGCATTCTGCTCCCGTAAAGGTTTACAACCTCGTAAATCCTGTACAGGGGCGCTATGAGTCGGAATCGACTCCATGGCACATAACAACAACAAGGGTACAAGCAGTCAAGAGGCACAAGAAAAACAAGGAGACGTTACGTTACAGCATCCTCAAGACGCCTGAGATACTTCCTTCTCGCATTGGATAAGCACTTTCTGTTTCATAATAGTAGTTAAGTCTTCGAGTGCAGTTTGTTGGTCACCTTGCACAGTGGGGAGTAGAATTTCCCTTATGAAACATCTCTAATTTACATCTGTGCAGTTTAGTTAACATTTTTCAGGGAGCTGTGTATTCACCCGAGTTCATCTGAGAAACTCAGCACATGAGGTTATCATATAAGAAGTTCATATTGTATTTAAACTCTCAATTTTATTTAACAATTGGAAGCTTTAAGAATAGGATAGAATCATTCTTGTAGATTATTCAGTTAAACATGTATTTTATAACCAAAATACACTCAAATATTCTACTATCAAATCAATTTTGACTCATAAGAACCTTATAGGCCAAAGCAGCACTGCTACATAAAGATTCAGAGGCTGCAAATCTTTGCAGAATTGGACTACTGCTTTTTTGTTTTTTTTCCCATAGTTCAACTGGTGGGCTTGAACTGATGATCTTTTGGTTAGCAGCCCAAATTTAACTTCTTGCTACACTTGTTATTAAGTGCCATCGGGTGGGTTCTGACTCATAATAGCCCTGTATAGGGTTTCTAGGAGCAACTGGTGGGTTTGAATAACAACCTTTTGGTTCACAGTCCAGTGTTTTATTGTAGTGGTCTGGAACCAAACCTGCAATATCTCTGTGGAATTCTTGTGTTTATATTAATTTCAAATTTGGTCTTAAAGTATGCAGACTTATTTTTTTTTTTCAATTTTTTGATCACATCATCAAATTTTTTTGTGTGCTTCACTTGCTATTCCTAGGATCTGTCAGTCTGTTTATGCTCTTTTATTTTTGATAGGCAGATGTCATTTTTCAGAAAAAGTAAAAAGTACCAGTTCCATATAACGACTAAAAATATTTTTCAAAGTGTTTTTGTAAAGTAATGACATGGCAGCAGATTGATAGATGCCTTCTAAATGCTGAGTTTTTTGTTTGTTTGCTTGTTTGTGTTTTATATTTCCTAAACAGATATAAGCTATCTCAAAATGGGTTCTAATCATCAGTGCCTAATTTTCTTCCAACAAAGGAAGAGTGTCACACATTTGATGGATTTTTATTCCAACTAAGGTAAGTTGTGCCGCCTTATTATATATATATTTTTTCCTATACTAGTTGCTCATGTCTAAGAAATGTCCACAGGACTCCAACTGGATGTTTCTTACTATTTTCACACTAACACAGGCATGAGCATGCAGTGTATAAGAGGAATGTACTGGAGTTCTGCTGTGGTGCTGTAGAATAAACACTGGACTGCTAACCAGAATTTCAGTGGTTCAAATCCATCAGCCGCACCTTGGAAACCTGTTCAGGGTCGTTCTGAATCAGCACCAACTCTATGATACTTGCAACAACAACATATTTCATTATGAAAATAGCTTCATTTAATGCTTACAATAGATCACAGTATGTATAATACAATTCTTTGTGTGTTTTTTTTTTTTTTTTTTAACTTTCTAAATGTAGTTTTCCTCTGTTCAAAAACTTTATGGCATTGTAGCTAAAATTATTTTGTGGTTTAAAATGAGTTCATTTAACACCTGAGTTCATTTAAAACCATTTAGTTTGTAATATGCAACAGATCACTTCAAGATCATAATTCTGAATTAATTTTCTACCTTTTTCTTAATTATCTTAAAACTCCCTTTCTAAATATCTGTATGCCCAACCTTTTTGAAGTCTCAATGAATAGCAGTATTATCTTCTTCACGTCTCTCAGCAGAAAGACGAGGGAAGGAAAAAAAGATCAGAAAAAGGATCACTGCTGGAAGTTATGTTATGATGACTATCATTTCAGATTATCTTTATATTTTATATGCAAGATAAAAATATTTCTAATGTTGAAATGGAGATAACTCAACCAATTTGTATTGTGTCCGTCACCAAATACCTGCTGTTTGCCCTGAACTCATCACCGTAGCTTTGTTATCCTTTAATAATTTACCTGATAGGAAAAATAACATATAAGATAATTAAACAAGATAGCTATCTGTTAGTCTACAAAGTAGTCTCCCCATACTTGAAACATATAGAAAAGTAATTGAAGAATAAAAATGTATATGTGGAAAATGTTACCAAAATATGAAATTATAAAGAAAAACTTATATTGGATAAGTGTTCTTAACCTTTTAATGAGAAAACTTCCAAATCAAGACATGAGACAGAAAAATTTAAAAACAAATTTAAAGCACTTTTTGATAAAAGACTTCATTTAAAAGATTAAATATACATACAAACCAAAATGCCTATAATTATACATATAAACTCTTTGTTGTTGGTGTTAGGAACTAATTTCAATTGCAGTCATAGGTTCACTATGTGCACCAAAACAAAACACTGATAAAACTCTTGGGGAACGTTATTTTTGGTATGCTTATATATGGAAATGGAGTCCTGGTGTGGCGATGTGGGTTAATGTGTCAGACTGCAGAGCTATTTGAACTGCAACGTCAGCAGTTCAAGCTCACCAGCTGCTCCCTGGAAACCCTATACAGGGTCACTGTGGGCCAGAACCGACGTTATGGCACTTAATAAAAACAATATATGAGAATGAAGACTTCATATTTTACCTATATGTTTGTTTCTTGTACAAAATATAATTTCTTAAAGGCAAACAAAATGAAAACTTATTTACAAAAATATTTTTTAAAAGTATGTTTTTCGAAGGAGGGACTTCTGGCGCTTCCCTGACCAGGCAGCTCAGGTAGGGCAGTCTTGGGGAAAAGGGGCAGAATCACAAATAGCAAACCTCTGTCTAGAAGACAGACAGACTTTGAACAAACATAAGATCTTATATTTCAACATTCTGAACTCGTTTTTTTAAAAGATCAAATTACTGAGGAATTGCAGGCATTTTGAGCTTTTGCCTGCCTGCACATGGCTCCTGCTTCTGCACCCACACCGGCGAGTGCCTCTGCCCCCTACAGACCTTGGAATGCAGGGCTAGTGCAACCTCACTTAGAAGGCTGCATTTCCAGAGAAAAGGAAACATAAACTAACAAAGCCGAACAAATAGAGAGGGATATCGGCATGGATATCAGGAAATTCCGGGAACATGGTACAGAGAGACTGAGAGAGACATCTTTTACATCATCAAATACAGACACTACTTCCCTGCAGCCATTACTCCCAGCCCTCTACAGTCCTGGCCTAGACCAGCCCTCTGCCAAGCCACCAAGGTCCAGGGCCCCCAAGGCCAAATCCGCCACGAAGCCAGGTCACGGAGGCCCAGGGCCATTGAGGCCCAACCCGCCACGTAGCCCGGTCGCCAAGGCCCAGTGCCCCTCAGACAAAACCCGCCCTCAACCCGGTCCCCGAGGCCCAATCTGCCCAACCCACACGCTGAGGCCCAAGCCGCCTGATGCCCAGCTGCTGATACCCAGGCCCTCTGAGGCCCAAACCACCTGCCCGAGGCCCAAACCACCCTCCCGAGGACAAACCCTCCTGCAGCCCGGTTGCTGATGCCCAGACCCCCAGAGGCCCAAACCGCCTGCTCTAGGCTCAACCCGCCTGCCCGAGGCCCAAACGGCTCTCCACCAAGGCCCAGGCCCAACTGAGGCCCAAAAAAGTTACTCTGATTTAAGCAATAAGGAGAGTGAAAAGGGAAGACCACATCTTCCTAGAGATAATCAGAAAACATAAAAAATTACCAAAACACATAATTAATTATTAGGGCCACAGATAAACATTAAACATGCCCAAGAAGCAAAAGCAGATGACCATATCGGCACATGTCCAGAAAAAAGATAAAATATCTGAGACAAATAAACCAGAAGTAGACCTTCTCTCCATGCTGGAAGGAGAGCAGGCCTTGGAGATACCTGAGAAAGAATTCAGAAAAATGATTATAAAATGTCTCAAAACACTTTACAATGGAGTTGAGAAAAATAAGGAAGAAGTCAGAAAAGTGCTACAGGAACAATCAAACAAGATAGATACAGCATTGGTAACAATCCAAAACCTACAGAAAGAGGTCCAAACAATCAATAACAAAATGGCAGAAATAGAAAACTCCCAGAAAGAGCAGAGGAGTAGAATAGATAAGATGTAAGGAAGAATCAGTGAACTAGAAAACAAGTCTCTCAATACCACTAAGATGGAAGAACAAACCCAAAAAAGGGTAAAAAATTCAGAGGAAGGTTAAGATTCGTGTTGGACAACATGAAGAGGAATACCCTAAGAATTATTGGCATTCCAGAACAAAATGAGTCACACAAGTCCACAGTGGAAATAGTTTAAGAACTACTGAAATAATTTTTTTCTAACATCCTCAAGGGGGAAAATATAGACATCCAAGTAGCCCAACGAAGTCCAGGAAGGGTGGACCCCAAAAGAAAATCACCAAGATATATCATAGTCAAGCTCCCCAAACTCAAAGACAAGGAGACACTCCTGAAAGCAGCAAGAGAAAGCAGAAGGGTCACATACAAAGGCAAACAAGTCAG
>NW_006408629.1:956004-960892 GCF_000296735.1 Chrysochloris asiatica
AGGGGGGGATGACAAAGGCAAGAAGTGACTGGCTTACAAGCTTTCAAGAGGGAACCTGGTGCTAGGGAGCATGGAGGAAGGCAGAATCTCCAGTAGGTACTATTCAATCTGTCTGGGCGGAGCTGATGAAAGGAGATACAGATGGATAACTCGTGATACTGTAGTAAATAATTCTTATCAGGACGGATTATGAGGGTTGGAAATGCAAAGGTAGACGTTTTGTAACAAGGAACGGAGTGCTTAATTCTCCAGGATAGGAGCGGAGGCCTCTGGGACCATCAACGGAGAAGAGCCTAGAACACGACCCTACCCAGAGAAAAAGAGCTGCCTGAGATAGAGACAGAGATGATGACGTGGAGTGATGAAGCGACTGGGGACCTTGGACCCAGAGAGGGAAAGGGACTTTGGGCCGAAAACTGGGGGAAGGAGGTGGAAGTGTAGGGGACGGGTTTCTGGGATATACCCTTTGGGTGGTTGATGATGTATGAAGGGGATTGGAACCATGGCAGTGAGATGATATAAGATGGAATGAATGTAAAACTAAAGTTCTCCCATGTAAACTATCATATAATTCACAATAAAACATTTTAAAAAAAAGTATGTTTTTCAGGCAGTTTTAATTTTAAAAGTCAAATAAGAGAATAATTCAGATTCTAAAATTATTTTACTTTCTTTATCTGGGTTTCTACTGGAAAAGGAGTTAAAGAATCTGTGAATTTGTCCAAATTGTGAAACTACTTTGCAAACATCTAGCTATTTCCTTGGAGATCTTCTCAAAATCCTGGTAGCTTAAAGACAAAGTATCTCCTTTTCAGAAAGTTATTCACTTTCCTGAATTTTATTAACATTGGTATTATATCATAGTACATATATCTGATAATGAATATATGGAGTCCTGGTGTGGCATTGTAGGATAAACATAAGACTGCTAATCACATTACAGAAAGGGTTGTATAATAATTTTCCTTGAATTTATCCCTTATTGATTTAATCAGTTTTGTTTGTTTGTTTGTTTGTTTGTTTGTTTGTTTAATAGTCCTGGTGTGGCACTGTGGGTTAATGCGCTAGACCGCAAAGTCAGTTTTACTGCAAAGATCAGGGATTCAAGCTCAGTAGCCGCTCCTCCAAAACCCTATACAGGGTCGATAAGAGTCAGAATTGACTCGACGGCACTTAACAACAGCAACAACAATGAATATATAAAAGAAGATAGCATTTTCTTTGTATTGCTTTAGTGAAACAGCAGCTATTAAGAGTTTTTCTACTTCTACTGAAAACTCAGATATAAAAGTGAAATAAAGTCAGTTTTGTCTGCTGCACACAGTGGTCCTAAAGAACAACTTCTTCAGTTGAAAGATAAAAATGTCTTTCTTAAATGGGATTGGCATCACAGATGCCAATTGGACAAAAATAATTTCAAACACTGATATGACTCTAGATTTAAATCTATTGACTTTAAAATGTACAGCATGAGTCATAACAACTGGTGTTTTTTCCTTGCAGTACTTAAGCCTGGCGCCTCTGCACATAGGGAAATAATTCCGTACTGGGTTGTGTCCCAATTTTTTTTTCCCCAGGCCTTTAAGTATTTAAAATATAAAAAAGGCACACTCTTGGATAAGTAATAAAAAAGTTGAAAAATCTTGTCATCCAGTAATTTTCATATGGTAACTTTGTGTGAACAATGCCAAGTCTCAATTATGCATTATGTTGAATATTTTATATTTTATTATGATGTGACAAAAACCAGTGGTTGTGAGTTGTAAGGGAGAGTTCTAGAGAGAATTTCTGTGAAATGTATACCAATTAAATGTATGCTAAAAGGGAAGCATGAAGAAAGAAAGGACCTGTCTTTTGACCAACGCACCTTTGAGAAAAAAAAAAAAAAAAATACTTCTGTTAAAACACAATCTTTTGTATCATGAAGATTTGGATATCATGAAAGTCAGACAATACTTTTCCCCAGAGAAAAATATTCATTGAAAAATATATTCAGTACCTGATAGTTTTGAACTCATTATTAATATTGAAATCCTAAATAAATGGCTAAAAAGAGGTTCATTTTACTATATGTTGACCTCTTGGTGTGGCACTTTTGGATCAGCACAAGACTACAGACCACAAAGTCAACAGTTCAAATCCACCACCTATACAGGGTCAATATGAGTCAGAACGGACTCAATAGCACTTTAACAACAAAAGTCTGATTCATAGCGACTCTGTATAGGATTTCCAAGGAGTGGCTCGTGGGTTTGAACCTCTGACCTTGCTGTTCAAACCATCCTTGCAATCTATTGCTTATCCTAATGTACCATACATTATAAATACTTTGTAATTCACAGTTCTTACATGGACAAATATATACATTCCTGTTAAGCAACATTGGAATCAAGGTATCGTGTCTACTTCCTAATCATCTGCTGTTCTGGTTTCTATTACTAAAAGTTAGTTTTGACTTCTTAAACTGCAGAGAAATGAAATCACACAGTACATGCTATTTGTCATTTGGTATATTTCACTCAACAAAATATTTTAAAATTAGTGAATATGTTTGCATGAATCAGTAGTTCATCTTTTTTATTGCTGAATATGGTTCCCTGACATATGGACATACCCATACAGCAATTTATCTGTACTCCTGTTGATAAACACTTGGATAGTTTTTAGTTAATAAAGCTGCTATAAATATTTGCACATGTCTTTTGCTGTACATGTACCTTTATTTCTCTTATATAAATTCCAGAAATGAAATTCTGTGTCATAGAGTTGTTGTAGGTTCAGCTTTAAAAGAAAATGTTGAAGAGTTTATAAGAAAAGATATCCATTTTAGGTTTCCATCAGCAATACATGAAACTTTGCTTGTTCCTTCTTGTCAACATTTGGGACCATCAGTTTGTAAAATTGTAGTTGTGTTAAAATGTGTGTGGTGGCATCTGATTATGATTTTAAATTTAAATCAATGTATATGGACTGTGAACCATGATGCCGGCTGTTTCAGTCTACAAGCTGCTTCTTGGGAGAAGATGAGGCTATCCTAGGCACCCATGTTAACCTGTGTCTACCCTCTAAACCAGGAATATTTTTTCCTTCTCTCACACCTCTTGTAACCATCATAGAATGTTTCTTTTAGCAAGAAAACTTTTTATTAACTTTTTACAACATTGTTTTCATACAGTACTATGATCATTGGCAAGCAGATCTACAAGACTATCTTTCAAAGCACCTCTGGGTGGGTTTAAACTGCCAATCTTTTGCTAATAGTCAAGTGCTGAACTTTTTGTGCCACCAGGGACTACATCACTGGTCATTGTTGATATTGGTAAGTACTGATAAGTTGGTTCTGACTTATAGCTACCCTGTATAGCTTTTCCAAGGAGGGACTGGTGGGTTGGAACCAATGAACTTGCACTTAGTTGTTATTATAGAAACCCTATACACAACAGTACGAAACACTGCCTGGTCCTGGGCCAACCTCACAATTGTTGCCATGCTTGAGCCCATTGATGCTGCCACTTTGTCAGTCCATCTCACTGGGGGTCTTCCTCTTTTTCTCTGACCCTCCACCTTACTAAACATGATATCCTGTTTCAGTGACAGGTCCCTGACAACAAGTCTGAAGTGTGAGAGATGAAGTTTGGCCATCCTGTCCTCCAAGGAGCACTCTGGCTACACTTCTTCCAACACAGATTTGTTGGTCCTTTTGGAAGCCCATCGCACTTTTCAATATTCTCTTCCAACACCATAACTCATATGCCTCAATTCTTCTACGGCCTTCCTTATTCATTGTCCAGCTTTCACATGCATATGAGGCTACTGAAAATATCATGGCTTGGGTCAGGCACACCTTAGTCCTCAAGGAGATATCTTTGCTCTTCAACACTTTAAAAATATCTTGAGCAGCAGATTTTCCTAATGCAATATATTGTCCGATTTCTTGACTGCTGCTTTCATGGGTGTTGATGGTTGCTCCAAGAAGAATTAAGTTCTTCACAACTGCATGTGTTCTCCATTGATAAGAATGTTGTTTATTGGTCCAGTGGTGAGGACTTTTGTTTTCTGTGCGTTGAGATGCAATCCATACCGAAGGCTGTGCTCTTTGATCTTCATCAGTAAGTATTTTAAGTTCTCTTCACTTTCAGCAAGCAAGGTTGTATCATCTGCATATCACAGGTTATTAATGAGACTTCCTCCAATCCTAATGACACATTTTTCATCATATAACCCAGCATGGTATTCATCAAGGTAGCATGGTATTCCATTTTGTGTATGTACCAAAGTTTGTTTATCCATTCTTCAATTGATGGACACTTAGGCTGTCTCCCATCATTTTGTTATTGTAAATAGTGCTGCTATCAACATTGGTGTGCGTGTATCTACTCCTATTATGACTTGCATTTCTTGTGGATATATACCATGTAGGGGACTTGCTGTATCATACGGTATTTTTATTTCCAAATTTATGTAATCACATTTTATTTCTTCTACTACCCAGTTGCTTTTCTGCAGGGTGTTATTCAGTATCCATGTATTTGACTTTATTTCCTTGGTCTTCCTATTGTTGATTTCTTTTTTTGATAGCATTGCAGTCTGAGAAGATGCTTTATAGTATTTTGAAGTTTGTAAATTTATGGAGGTTTTTTTTTGTGGCCCAGCACATGGTCTATTCTGGAGAATATTCCATGTGCCCTGGAAAAAAATATGTATTGTCCTGTTTGCTGCATTGAAAACTCTGTACACGTCTATTATGTCCAGTTGGTTGATTGTGTTGTTTAGTTCCTCTGTGTCTTTGTCAAGTTTCTTTCTGGTGTTTTTACCCATTTTCAAAAGTGGTGGATTAAAATCTCCCATTATTATTGTAGATTTCTCTATTTCTTTCTTCAAATCTATT
>NW_006408629.1:961452-966928 GCF_000296735.1 Chrysochloris asiatica
GGAAGAGGAGAAGAGAGAGTCAATAGGAAGGGAGGGGACTTATATAGGTTCAACAGGAAGGGAGTGGTCATTGCTGGGGTGATTTAGCTCTGGCCTATCAAAAGCCACGTTGTCCTTTAAACTACGTGCCTTGTAGCTTAGGGCGGGGAAACAGACAAAATGGAATGGGGAGAGGGGAGAGGGAAGAACTGGAAGGTATTGTAACAAGTACAGATTAATTGCTGTCAATATGTTTGTTTTTTTGTCTTCCTGTGCTGAGTTCATGTTTTTTGTATTCTTTCTTGTCAGTTTCTTCATAGGTTTAATGTTTCCATGTTCTGCTTGGATTTTCATTTTTTTGATATGTTGTGAAGTATTAATTTTCTTTGAGGTTACCGTATATTCTATTAACTTTTGCCTCCATGTAAGACAACCTATTTTATCTTGTAATCTATCTGACCTTACTACCTGGATCTCTGTTCCTATGTGTTTACATTCTTTCAAACTGTAATTGTATTGATCATAGACTTACCTCCCAGATCCTTTGAATTTATTCTGTACTTAACTCTTCAATTTGTCAATTAAGTCCGGGTTGTGTTGCTACGTATGTCAATCTCTAGTTGTTGTTCGTTCTAGTTGGTTCTCAGTCCACAGAACTCCCTTTATGATGTTTTGCAACATAGGGTTGGCTTTGGCAAAATCCCTTAGATTCTGTTTATCGTGGAATGTTTTGATTATACTGTCGTATTTGATTGACAACTTTGATAATTAGAGGATTCTTGGTTGACATTTTTTTCTTTCTTTCAGGGCTTTATATATGTCTCCCCAATGCCTTCCTGCCTGCATGGTTTCTGCTGAGAGATCAGAGCTTAACCTGATTTGCTTGCCTTTGTGTGTAACACTTCTCTTTTCCATAGCTGCTTTCAGGATTCTGTCTGTATCTTTGATTTTGGAGAGCTTGGTTATTATGTCTTGGTGATTTTCTTTTGGAGCCTATACTTCCTGAGGTTTGTTGAACTTCTTGAATGCTTATCTTGTCACTTTTCAGGATGTTTGCAAAATTTTCTTGCAGCAGCTCTTCACCTATCTCCACTGTGGACTTGTGTGATTTCTCCTGTTCTGGAATTCAAATAATTCTTAAGTTATTCCTCTTCATGTTGTCCAACATGAATTTTAGATCTTCAGATTTGTTTATCCTTCTTTCTGCTTGCTATTCTATCATACCAGTATTGAAAGATTTGTCTTCCAGATCACTAGTTCTGGCTTCCATCTTGTAAATTCTATTCCTATGCCTTTTCAGTGTAGTGTCCATTTCTGATATTCTATTATTATTTGGACCTCTTTCTGTAGGTTTTGAATTGTTTCCAATGCTGTATCTATCTTATTTGATTGTTCCTGTAGTGTTTTCCTAACTTTTCCTTATTTTTCAACTCCTCTTTAAAGTGTTTAGATACATTTCATTATCATTTTTCTGAATTCCTTCTCAGGCATTTCCAACACCTGCCCTACTTCCAATGTAAAGTCTAGGTCTCACTTCAGATCATTTTTTCTCAGTCACTTTATCTTGTTTCTGGACATTTCCAGAGATTATCATTTTTTTCTTCAGCATATTCAGTAGTTATCTCTAACTTTAATACTCAGATGAAGGTATGGTCATATTTTGTTATGCTTTCTGTTTGTCTCCAGGTATATGTGATCAGGAGATTGTCTTCCCTTTTCACTCTTCTTATTACACAACTCAGAATAACTGTTGCAAGTGTTGGATACCTACCTGGTGTATGGCAGCTGCTATTGATTCTTGCCTGTATGGTGGGATTTTATAGGGTGTGATTGTAGATTGACTATATGACTGAAATTGCTGTCTTTTCTTGGTTATGTAGGAAAAGAAAGAACCCTGTAAAGGTAAAGAGGGGAACCAAAAATCAAAACAGCAACAGCAAAAAAGACAGATTGAATACTGTCATTTTTAATCACAGGAAAGAGAGAAGAGGGGGAAAAAAATTCTCTAGCCAAATATAAGTATGACTTTAACATCTGTTTCCCAGCGTATTTCCTTCAAGGCCGCCTGAGAAATTTCAAGATGCCAATGTTGGTCATTATGATATAACTGAAGATTTAATTTTCAGCCTGTTTCCTTTTTAGTCTGTATCTTTCCCACAACCCCCGTTCATGCCTTTTTCTTAGTGATAAATAGTTCTGGGCCAGCTATGGCCATTTTCTGCTGCCATTTGGTTTTAAGGAGGGCCTTTCCATTTAAATATTGCAAAGCAGATCTCTGCACATGTGTAATAGAACCCTCCAGGACTCGGAGCCGGTGTCCACTCACTCAGGCACCCCCTCCCCCAAGTCATGAGAATGGAGGTACCCAGACAGCAAGAGACCTATGAACAGATTTTAAAAAGAAAGAAAGAAAAAGAATGTCTATACCTTTATCTTCAGGATCTGTTAGGTGTCAGGAGCCTGTAGTGGTTCTGACCCTTTCTTTGCTCTATCTTGCCCAAAATGACCTCTCCATGAACCGCTAATCCTGGTGGATCCCCAAAAGCACTAGATTTCTTGCTTGTGCTACAAATTCTACTGGTTATAACGCTTCAATCTTTCTAAATGTTCCTTTATATGTGGTTCAGAGTTCCAAGAAAAGACATACAAGCTTTCTGTAGTGATGATTCTGGCTATTCCTTTCTCCCCACCTCAAGTATCTATTTTATAATGGTAGGCAAGGGAATCCAAGATTCAAAAGACAGCCAAGCATCTTAACATTATTCCCATCTTTTACCCCTTCAAACCATATCTCAATCCCTATATTCCGGAACCCTATTGTTCCAAGGTTGTGCATACATCATCATTTACTTCTGTCCCACTTAGCCCATACAAACCTGCCTAACTGTTCTCCCATCAGACTTGTTCTTCCAATCCCCTCCCCCTTCTTGTGTATTGTCCCCTCACAGCCCCAACCCCACAGCACCCAAGCCTTCCTGTGTCTATTCCCTACCCTATGAGCTATCTTCCCCTCTTTCCCTCCCCTCCTCTCATCCCATACATCCTGGTGATCAGCAAATATATACATATATATATATATATACTTTTCCTCCCCTTTAGGGTGGGTTCTTTTTCTTAGTCTTTTACAATAATGGTCCTATGCAGTATTTCTCGTTTTGTGACTGACTAATTTCACTCAGCATGATGTCTTCAAGGTTCATCCATGTTATGCAGTGGCTTGCATCTTCCTTGTTGATCTTCAGGGTAGCATAGTATTTCATTGTGTGTGTGTATGTACAATAGTTTGTTCATCCATTCTTCAATTGATGAGCACTTAGGCTGTCTCCATCTTATCGCTATTGTAATTAGTGCTGCTTTGAACATTGCTGTGCATGTATATATTCATGTTATGGCTCATATTTCTTGTGGGTAAATACCAAGTAGAGGAATTGCTGAATCATAAGGTATTTCTATTTCCAAACTTCTGAGAATTGCCATATTGCTTTCCAGATTGGTTGGATTATTTTACAATTCTACCAATAATGTAGGAGGGTCTCAGTCTCTCTGCATCCTTGCCAGCATTTATTGTCCTCTACTTTTTTGATCTTTGCTGTTATTGCTGATGTGAAATGATATCTCATTGTTGTTTTGATTTGCAATTCTCTAATGGCTAGTGATCGTGAACTTTTTTTCATATGTTTGTTGGCTGCCCGGATCTCTTCCTTGGTGAAGTGTCTATTCATGTCCTGGGCATATTTTTTAATTGGGTTATCTGTCCTTTTCCTATAGAGGTGTTGTAGTTTCCAATATATTTTAGAAATAGTCCCTTGTCTGGTGTATCATTGCAAAAGATTTTTTCCCATTCTGTGGATTCCCTTTTCACTCTTTTGGTGAAGTCTTTTGATGCACATAACTTTAAAATTTTTAGTGTGTCCCAATCATCTGCTTTGCGTACTTTTGTTTGTGCAATTTTCAAAATGTTTGGTAGTCTGTGTTTTCCCGGTATTAGTGCACTCACATTTGTCTCTATTTTTTTCATTGATGATCTTCATAATTTTGGGATTCACATTTAGGTCTTTAATCAATGCTGAGTTGGTTTTTGTATAGGGTGTGAAGTAAAGGTCTTGTTTCAATCTTTTGCATATCGCTTTCCAGTTCTGCCAGCACCATCTGTTAAAGAGACTATCTCCTCCCCATCCAATATACATACCTAAGCACTTTGTTGAAAATCAATTGGATGGGTTAATTTCTAGATTCTGAATTCTGTTCCATTGATCATTGTATCTTTCATTGTACCAGTACCATGCTGTTTTGATTACTCTAACCATGTAGTTGGTTTTGAAATCAGGAAATGAGAGGCTTCCAACCTTGTTCTTCTTCTTAAGCAGTGCTTTGCTTATCCTGTGTCTCTTTCCTTTCCATATAAATTTTTTAATCGTCTTTTCCATCTCTTTGAAGAATGTCGCTGGAATCCAGATTTCGATTGCATCATATGTGTAAATTGCTTTTCGTTGGTATTGACATTTTCACGATATTGAGTCTTCCTATTTTGGAATGTGGTATGTTCTTCCACTTTTTAAAGTGCCTTTTAGTGTCTTGCAGTAGTGTTTTATAATTTTCTTTGTATAGGTCCTTTATTTCTCTGATTATATTAATTCCCAGATATTTCATCCTTTGGGTGGCTATTTTAAACGGTATTGCTTTCCTAACGTCCTTTTCAGCACTGTCCTTGTTATTATAGAGGAATCTAACAGATTTTTGTATGTTGATCTTTTACCCTGACACATTGCTGAACCTTCCAATGACGTCTAGTAGCTTTTTAACTGAGTAATTGGGTTTTTCTATGTATAGGGTCATATTGTCTGCAAATAGACATCTTTTGCAGTTTGGATGTCTTTAATTTCCCTTTCTTGCTGTATACTCTGGCTAAGAGTTCTAAAACAATATTGAATAGGAGTAGTGACAAAGCACATCCTTGTCTGGTTCCAGTTGCAGAGAGAAGGCTTTCAGTTTCTCTCCATTGAGAGTGATGTAGGCTATTTACATATGCTATTGATTATGTTAAGGAATTTCCCTTTGATTCCTACTTTTTAAAATGCTTTTATCAGGAATGCATGTTGGATTTTGTCAAATGCCTTTTCTCCATCATTCGATACGATCATATGGTTCTTTTCCTTCTTATTATTTGCATAGTGGATTACATTCATTGTTTTTCTAATGTTGAACCATCCTTGCATCCCTTTAATGAAACCCACTTTGTCATGATGTTTATTTTTTTGATGTGTTGCTGCATTCTGTTGGCTAGGATTTTGTTGAGAATGTTTGTGTCTATGTTCATGAGGGATATTGGTCCATAATTTTCTTTCTTAGTGATATCTTTCCCTGGTTTTGCTATGAGGGTTGTGCTGGCTTCATAAAAACTATTAGTAAATTTTCTATTCTATTCTGTATTCTGGAATAATTTGAGTAGAATTGATGACAGCTCATCCCTGAATGTTTGGTAGGACTCATCAGTGAA
>NW_006408629.1:967855-969661 GCF_000296735.1 Chrysochloris asiatica
TCCAGTGAGGTTAGCTTCATATATCTTGGTGCATTTTCATTGGGAGAATAGATATTTATTATTGTTATATTGTCATGCTCAATTAACCCTTTGATCATGAGATAGTGTCTTTCTTTATCTCTTATCCTGGTTTTTGTCTTAAAGTTTACATTATCAGAAATTAGTATTGCCACTCCTACTTGTTTATTGTTGCAGTTAGCTTGGTATATGTTTTCCATCCTTTAACTTTTAGTCTGGTTTTGTCTTTGTGTGTAAGATATGTCCCTTGCAGGCTGCATATTGAAGGGTCTTGTTTTCGTATCCTTCTGCCACTCTCTGTCTCTTCACTGGTGCTTTCAATCCATTGACATTCAATGTAATTATGGATTGTTATTAATTAATTGCTGCCATTATGTTAATTTTTGGGGAGTGCTGTTCATTCCTTTTTTCGGCTTGCCTTTTTCTACTGTGTTTATGGTGTTTGTGCAATTTCTTGTCAGTTTTTTTCTTACTTTTCATGCTTGCTTGTTCTGCTTGGGAGTTCATTTTCAAGGTAAATTGTGAAGTATTAAGTTTCTTGGGGTTACCTTATAGTCTATTAACTTGTCTCTCCATTTAAGACAATCTATTATATCCTGTAATCTACTTAACCTCCTCATCACCTGAATCTCTGTTCCTACATTTTTTTTCCTTCTTTGACATTGATATTATTTTGATCTTCGGTTGACCTCCCAGCTCCTTTGAATTCATTGTTGTAGTTTTGTTTGATTCTGGACTCTGCTATCTGTTGTCTGAACTTCAGGTGGTGTTGCCACACCTGTCAATCTCTGGTTCTTCCTGTTCCAGAGTGCCAATAATTCTTAAGTTGTTACTCTTCATGTTATCCAGCATGAATCTTTGACTCTTCAGATATTTGTACCCTTTTTTCAGCTTGGTCTTCTATCTTAGCAGAATTGTGAGATTTGTCTTTCACCTCACTGGTTCTGGCTTCCATCGCTTTAGTTCTGCTACTTTCTCCTTTCAGTGAATTGTCCATTTATGATATTTTATTATTCATCATCTGGACCTCTTTTTGCAGGTTTTGAATTGTTTCCAATGGTGTATCAATCTTGTTTGATTACTCTTGTAGTACTTTCCTAACTTCTTCCTTATTTTCCTCCACCCCTTTTTGGAGCATTTGAATTTGTTTTCATATCATTCTTCTGAATTCCTTCTCAGGCAAATCCAAAACCTGCTCTTCCTCTTCTTGAGAGCTTTTTCTGTTTACAGCTCATTTGTCTCAGTTACTTTTTTTCTGTGTTTGGACATGTTTTGAGATCTTTTGTTGTGTTTTTTTTTTTTTTTTGTCATTTCCAGTAGTTATATGGGTTTTTAATCCTTAAAGGGATGTTTGTTGCTGTGTTATTAAGCTTACTGTGTGTCTCCTGGTAGATATGATCAGGAGATAGACTTACCTTTTCATATGTAATACTTAACAGCTGTTATTGGCTCTTGTCTGAATGGTGGAATATTATGGGGTATAGTTATAGCTTGGCTGTATGTCCACAATTGCTGTCTCTTTCTGGGTAATGTAGGGAGAAAAAGTTCCCACCTCCAGGAAAAATGTGTTATCAAAAGGACCAAAAACAGAAGTAATAAAAACGCAGAGACAAAAAACACTACTTTTAAACAAAATAAAACTGTGGCTGACTGTTCAGCCTTGCTACACAGGCAGTGTGTGTGTACCGTAAAAGTCTCCAGCAGTGTGTGGGGGTGTCCATTCATTCAGGCTCTTCCTCTAGTCACCACAGTAGAAGTGCATAGATAGATATTGAGAAGTTAATGGGA
>NW_006408629.1:970621-973536 GCF_000296735.1 Chrysochloris asiatica
TAGCACTTTCTTGGCTTCTTCCTTATTTTTCTCTTTCCCTCTGTGAAGCATTTGAATGCACCTTAGTATCATTCTCTTGAATTCCTTCTCAGGAAGTTTTAAAGCCTGAGCTCCTTCCAATGGGAAGTCTAGGTCTACCTCCAGCTCATTGTTTCAGCCACTCTACCTTGTTTCTGGGCATATGCTGATATTTTCAGTTGTTTCTTGGGCATTTTCAGTAATTAGATGTATTTTCTATAATTGAATGAATGTATGTTGATGTATTATTAGGCTTTCTGATTGCCCCCAGGTAGATGTGATCAGGAGATGGGCTTCCCTTTTCTCTTTTCTTATTACTCAACTCAGAGTAACTGTAGCAAGTGTTGACTGTCTATCTGGTGTATATCAGCTGTTATTGGTTCTTGCCTGCATGTTGAGATATTATAGATTGTAGTTATAATTTGGCTATATGACTGCAGTTTCTGTCTTGTCCTGGGAAACTTAGGGAAAGAAAGAGCCCCCATAAGGTAAAAGGGGTACAAAAAACAAAGCAACAACAGCAAAAAAAATAAACAGATTGGATACTGAAGTCTATAACCAAAAAACAAACAAAAATAAAACTATAGCAGAATCTGACTATGACTTTAATACCATTCTTTCAGCCAGCTCAAGTCATTCTGAGGGAATATTCAGTTTTTAGAATATCCTGTTGACTTTTCCTATGTCCTCAATTCTGGACCCAGTGGTCTTTGCTGAGTAGATCCATAGACATGCATAGTCAACCCCCCCCCCCCCGGGTTTGGGGTTGTCCACTCGCTTAGCCATCCCCCTAGTCACCTGAATGGAGGTGCACAGAGAGTGAAAGACAAATGAATGGGAAAAAAAATATTCACACCTTTATATCCATTGATGTGTCAGACCTCTAATTACGCCCCTGCTCTGTCAAGCCCAAGATAGCCCCTCTGGGATGTGCCAGCAGCTACAGGTCCAAAAAGAAGACTTTTTCTTATTTCTGCTGCAAATCCCACTAGTAGTAAGTCTTCAGTCCTTCCAAATATTCCTTTATATATAGTTCAGAGTTCTCGAGCTGTCCCCTGAAACTGCTTTGTCTGATATTCTGTGTTATTTCTGGCTGAGGTTTGAATAGCACTCCTCCTTAATCCACCATTAAGCTCAGCACCCCTTAAACCTATTTTGTTCACTTTTGTAAGTTTTTTTCTTTTTTTTTTTAATGTTTGACACTTCAGCCCAATACCAGTTACTCTGTCATATCCTGAAGAAGAAATAGCACACACACACAGATATTGATGATATTGTCTTCAGTGTTTCTATATTATACTGCTTTATATGTCCATTGTTTTTGTGTTGGTGTAGTTTAAAAAATAAATAATAGTACTGAAAAAATAGCAGTTAAGTAAATGTGTTTAGATTACATTGATTTGAGATTATAAGAGATACATAATAATTGTGCTAAGTCGGAATGCATTCTAGAATGTTTAATGTGGTTGTTGTTAAGTACCATGGAGTCAGTTCTGACTCATAGTGACCCTGCACAGGGTTTCCGAGGTTGTAAATCTTTATGGGAACAGAATACCTCATCTTTCGCCTGCAGAACAGCTGGTAGTTTCAAAATGCTGACCTTGCAGTTTGCTGCCCAATTTGTAACCACTACACTACCAGTGGTGCTATATAAATCAACTTATTATCTACCTTCTTATTGCTCTTGATTTGTACAACTGTTCTGACTTTCTTCTTTTGATCTTTTTTCTTCAAGGTCCAATTCTATCACTTTTGGTGAACTTTATATTAATTTGTTATTAAGTGCCTTCAAGTTGGTTCCCACACATACAGACTCTTTATAGGGTTCCTAAATGGCAGCTAGTGAGTTTGAAACATTGACCTAATGGTAAAAATGACTGTATACTACAGCACTACACCAGGACCCTGTATGTTAAATACCAATCATTTTTTTTAATTTGTGGTTGTTGGTGATTGTGTGCCAGTGAGGTGGTTCTGACTTATACTCTAATTCATTCTATGTTTTTCTCTTCCATGTTTTGAAGCAGTAAAGGGATGTATTTTGTTGTTCTCTCACTATATGAAATATCAGTTGTGATATATATAGTAGCTTAAAATATTTTATGAAATATATAATTCTTCAATTTTTGATATAATGAGAACAGACTCCTAGGTTTTATATTTATTTTTGTTTTTTTAATTTTAAAAACAAACAATATATTAAAATAGTTCAGCATATTTCACTGAAGTTTAGGAAAATAGTTCTGCATTTCTCATGCATAATAAATCAGGAAAGTTACCAAAATATTTTTTTCTAAAGTTTAACAAATGATCTTAACACATATGATTCAAGATTTTAAACTATGGGATACAACATTGCTATCCAGTGATGTTTTCCCATACAGTAGTATGATACAAACTTTCAGACAGATTGGTATCTTGGTTTCTATTTCTATCTCTATGACATTCTGATGCATGAATGTTAGTGAAACTGATTTCAGTATTAACTATAGAATTTAAATGATATGGTATATCAATATTTATCACACTTAATTAATGCATTCATGGATTTAAAGTGAATACAGTCAATCCATATTAATAGTCTTTATTTACAAATTTTAACACGAGGTGAAATATACTTTCAATCCCCAAACCAATAGTTGAAGAATTTTCACAGTCATTCCCAGACATGCTCATGCACAAAATGGCAAAAGTCTTGAGTTACCAGATATCCATATTCTCAGCTGAGTTGGATGAAAGTTGGTTTGCTATTTCTTAATCCAATGTTCTCTACAACTTTATAGAACATAACATGAATGATAAGAATCAACTGTAACTTTTTGCATACATATCTACCAAGTTTTTATTTATATTATTATGTTATTATCAACACTCATGCAAAACAGCAGTCAAAAAAT
>NW_006408629.1:974076-976351 GCF_000296735.1 Chrysochloris asiatica
ACAACAACAACAACAACAACAAACAACAAAATAGTGAACAGCCTTGAAAAGTACAAATTGTGTTTCTCTTCAGAGAAGCAGGCAGGTGTACTTATCCATTAATTTAAAATGTTTGCATTACCTACAGATAACTCTCCTGTAGTAAATCCCACTGTCCATATGCTGGCGTCCACCTCTGTCCACCTCTTTACACTGTGGTACCTAAAGGCATATAGAACCGACACAAATACGTTGATTCTGATGAAACTTCCTGTGCAGTAAGTAATAGAGTCAGTTACCTCTGATCCAAGGGTTTCTGTCTTCTGCCTAATATGAAAGTCAAGCTTGTTTACATACTGGTTGGATAAAATACCAGAATCTTCTACATTTTCTGATACTGTCTCATTGGAGAGGCTGCTCTGTTACTAAGACTATCCTTTCAGTTAGCCCCACAAGATAACTAGACCTTTATACTAGTCCATCTGCTAGTTGAATAGAACCAGTGACCTTAGTAAAAACTTGTGCCTAGCAGACCATTGTTTGTCATGAATTATAATGAAAAAATCATTGGTTTAAACCAGTAAGTTTTGGGATTCTTTGTTATATTGCGACAGGCCAGTAAAACAACTTGCTAATAGTTTATTAATTGCACTTGCATAATTCTAAAAAAAAATGAGTATATTAATTATATACAAAATACTGCACAACACTGAGCTCCAGATTCCTTTCTTTTTAACTTCTCAACTTTAATATATTGTGTCCATAGAAATAAAAATGAGCTGTCATGCTGTATTCTTATAAAGAAGGGATTAAATAAATTAGAATACCCAAACAGATTTGGAGAGTTGGGGGTAGGAGAAGACTTAGAAGATGATTATATATTATCACAAGTAGACATCTGAGACAAAAGCTTCTCTTGATGTGGAAACATAATAGTTGCTGAAAAAAGTAGCACACAGCATGAACTTGTTCATTAGATAATTAATTCAAGAAATATTAGTAAGAATCAAATATTTTTCACTCAAAATAGAAGCCCTGGAGATAAAAGAGGTAGTGGAGAAAAGTAAAGACAACAAATGCAATTGAATTTACATTGTTACAACTTAAAACTACAACAACAAAACTGGTGGCCCATAAGCTAAGACACCAAGCGTTAGAACTTGCTAGAGATTCAAGATATAATAATATAAATTTGAATTAAAATAATTTAACACATGAATCTAATAATTTTAGCTAAAATGATTAGCTTGTTTTGTTGACAGGTCATGAATTCAGTTAACTATTTTTACATTTATATTTTTTAAACTATAAAGATTTTCATGGGTATCACATAAATGAATAATGTATCAGAATTTTGTAATATCTGCAATATATAATGAGATAATGTATTCAAGAAGATAATAAAATAAGTCATTTGGCATGAGATCAAATATCAGTACTATAAGTCTATCATTAAATAATTATATATTTCTATTCAGAGCAGAAATATGTGTTGCTTCAAAAGGTTTATGTGGGGAAAATGTGAAGTAACAAAAGTAAATGTTATAAGGAAGTCTATGGAGAATCAGAAGAAAAAATATATATATAAGAGTAAGTAAAAAAATGTTCTATTAGGTTTCAGATTCACACATCTATAGTTTTGTTCCAAACAAAATGTGGTTAAACATGGCTCTGAAATCAGAAGATAGGGACAGACAAGTTTTCTTGTCATACACATTTTTCTTAGTTTCCTTAGGATAAAAAAATTTAAAAAAAGATCCATTCAAAATATATAGTGCCTTTTAAGGAACGTGGAGTCCTGCTGTGGCGCTGTAGGTTAATGCGCTGGACAGCAAAGTCAGTTTGAACCGCAAGGTTGGCTGTTGAAGTTCACCAGCCACTCCTTGGAAACCCTTTACAGGGTCACTGTGGGTCAGAACCGACTCAAGAGCACTTAATAACAACAACAAAGGGACCCTGCTCAGCCAGTTAAATTCAAGGCATAGAGGTCAACTCAGAAGGTTTTGCAGGATTTCTGACTTTTTAACAAATTTTCACAAATGACACAAAACTATCACAGGGTCTTATTATGTAGAAATTTAAGAAAGTTCAAAATAACATTTTCAATGTTCTTAAATAAACAAAAGGTCTTGTAAGGCCTTTGTTTATATGTTATTGTTTTTAGGTGCCATCCAGTTGGTACCAACTCATAGTAACATTATGCACAGCAGAATGTAACACTGCCTGATCCTGGGCCAACCTCACTGTTGTTGCCATGCTTTAGTGTATATGTTGTTGTTGTTAAGTGCCGTCGAGT
>NW_006408629.1:978891-980341 GCF_000296735.1 Chrysochloris asiatica
TATGAGTTGGTTCTGACTCGATGGGACCTGATAACAACAACAACAACATCATTCTTCAATCAATCTACACCTTATATATTGTTTTCCCTGTCATCCCAGGTAACATGTGACTATTCTCTAGCCAGTGAATTCCTCTCCATTCCCTCCCATCCCTGGTAATATTCAAAGAATGTCTCTTTTAGCATGAAAACCTTTTCTTGAGTTTTCACAATAGTGATCTCATATAATATTTGTCCTGTTGTGATTGATTAATCTCACTAATCATAAAGTCCTCTAGGCTCATCCATATTATAAGGTGTTTCACAGATTCATCATTCTTCTTCCATTTTTCATAGTGTTCCATTGTAGGTATGTACCAAAGTTTATTTTTGTTGTTGTTTTTGAATATTTTCTTCCTTTAATGGGCATTTAGGCTGTCTCCATCTTTTTGCTAATATGAACAATGCTGTGATGAATTTGAGTGCACATAAATCTACTTGTGTCATTGTTCTTATTTCTTGTGGATATATAACAAATGCAAGACTTTCTGGGTCATACAATCAAGATGGAAGATCAGGTAGACAAGTAGTGAGGAGTTCCATCAGCAACAACACAGTATACCGGGCCAAGGAGGTTCAGGGGATGGTGCTAGAACACGGAACCACATATAAATAAATATTTAGAAGATTGGAAGTATTAAAGCTAGGGGAATTTGTAGCAGAATCAATAAATCAATTGCTTTTTCTAATTCAAGATACTCAGCTATTCCTGGAGTCACGATATTGGGAGACACCAAATGGGGAAAGGATCAGAAAAGCCATGAATGCCTGACAAAACTGCAGAGATAAAGATGTGGACATTCGTTTTTTGGTATCTGTTCATTTGTCTCTCGTTGTCTGTGCACCTCCATTCTGGTGACTAGAGGGGATGCCTGAGTGGATGGATACCCCATCCCCTCCCCTGGAGGATTGTACTATGCATGCACACAGATCTCCTTGAAATTTAAAGTGACAGTGTCCACTTACAACCAAATGGCCACCACTTGTCTGTCAGTTTGTTGTACTGTGGTGGCTTGTGAGTTGCAATGATTCTGAAAGCTATGCCACTGGTATTTTAAATAACCAGCAGGGTCACCCATGGTGGACAGGTTTCAAATGAACTTCCAGACACAGACAGACTAGTAAGAAAGAGTGACAAACTACTTTCAAATCTTTAGTTACTGAAAACCTTATGCAACTGCTATAATCACACATTGAAAGAGAACTTCCAGAGATTCAAGTGGGATTCAGAAGAAGCCATGGAATGAGGATTTATCATTGCTGATGCCCGATGGATCTTGGCTGAAAGCAGAGAATATCAGAAAGATGTTTATCTGTGCTTTATTGACTACACAAAGGCTTTTGATTGTGTGGATCATGACAAGCTACGGACAACATTCGAAGTATGAGTATTCTGGAATGCTTAATTGTGC
>NW_006408629.1:981131-983586 GCF_000296735.1 Chrysochloris asiatica
ATATTGTCAGGAGAGATTAGTCGCTGGAGAAGGATATCACATTTGGTAAGATGGAGGGTCAGAGGAAAAGAGGAAGACCCCCAATGAGATGGATTGGCCAAGTGACAGCATCGATGGACTCAAGTGTGGCAAAAATAGTGAGGTTGGCCCAGGATCGGGCAGTGTTTCATTCTGCTGTGCATAAGGTTGCTATGGGTTGGTACCAAATCAATGACACCTAACAACAACAACATAGTATTGTTGTTGAGGTTTTCAATGGCTACATATTAAGAATTAGTCAACGTCTCCTTCTTCATAGTCTGTCTTAGTCTGGAAGCTTGTCTTAGTTATGTAATGCTGCTATAACAGAAATACCACAAGTGAATGGTTTTAACAACTGGAAATTTATTCTCTTACAGTTTAGGAGATTAGATGTCTAAATTCAGTTTGCTAGATCTTGAGGAAGACTTCTCTTTGTTAGTTCTGGAGAAAGGACTTTGCCTCCTTTTGGCATTTGTAGTACCAGTATTCCTTGGTGATCTCCATACATCTGACATTAGTCTTCCCTGAATCTAAGAACTTCATAGTGCAGGGATCCCATGTTCAAAGGACGTACTTCAATCTATCTTCTATCTTGGCAGTTGTTATTGTTGTTTAGTGCTGTCAAATCATTTCCAACTCATGATGACCTTGTATAGGGTTTCCAAGGAGTTGCTGATGGGTTTGAACCAACGAACTTACAGTTAGAAGTCCAGTGCTTACCCCATAGTTCCACACCAGGACTCTTATCCTGGGAGGAGTAGGTTTCTGTTTCTTCATTCATGTATCTGCCTTTTATGTCTTCTAAGATAAAAGATGTTGCATGCCACACCCTGAGAAATCTTCTAAAATCAGATGAATTTTTTATTGGTTAATCACATTGAATCATATCATGGGAACTAGCTGTAACTCAGCTGTTGAAACACTAAGATACCTGGCCCAGTCAAATTGACACAAAACATTAACTGTCATAAAGCTCAACTGAAAGCTGTCCTCCATGGTTGACCATGTTGGCCTAGCTTCCACCATCAGAGCAACAGACAAACCAGTACAATACCACCAACTGACAGTTGTATGTTGGTGGTTCCCTGACCTAGAAAAGAACCTAGACTGTGTGGTGAAAATACTGAATAGTAGCAACAGTACATTTGCAAAGAACGGTCAGAAATTCAAGCCAGACTTAGAAAAGAACATGGAACTAGGGATATCATTGTTGACCTCAGATGGATCTTGACTGAAAGCTGAGAATATCATGAAGAAGTTTGCGTTTGTTTCACCGATTACGATAATGTAGATTCTGGCAAATTATGCATAACACTGAGAAGAAATGGGTATTCCTGAATACTTTATTGTGCTTATGAGATAACTAAACACAGAGAAAGAGGCAGTTGTTAGAACAGAACAAGGGAATATCAGAAAGCTTAAAGTCAGGAATTATGTGCAGTAGGATTGTATCCTTTTACTATACTTATTCAATCTGTGTGTTGAGAATCCAGGAAGCAGAATGATATGAAGAAGAACATGCATCATGATTAGAAGACTCATTAATAACATGTGATATACAGATGATACAATCCTGCTTGCTGAAAGCAAAGAGGACTTAAAATAATTACTGATGAAGATCAAAGAGTACTGCCTTCACTATGGATTGCACCCCAATGTTCAAAGAAAAAAGATGGATCAATAAATAACATATTGATGAAGAGAGAAAAGATTGAAGTTGTCAAATATTTTATTTTTGCTTGGATCCACAGTCAGTGCTCATGGGAGCAGCAGTCAAGAAATCAAAAGCGTATTGCATTAGGCATATCTGTTACACAGACCTCTTAAAAGTATTCAAGAGCAAAGATGTCAGTTTGGGCAATAATGTGTGCCTTACCCAAGCCATGGTATTTTTGATAGCCTCGTATGTTGTATCACAGACAATAAATAAGGAAGATTATAGAAGAATTGATATATTTGAATTATGGTGCTGGAGAAGAATATTGCAAGTATCATGGGCTATCAATAGAACAAACAAATCTGTATTGGGAGAAGCACAGCCAGAATGGCTTTTATAGGCCAGGATGGTGAGACTTTAAAACACTTCGGACATGTAATGAGAAAGAATCAATACCTGATCAAGGACATTATGCTTGATAAAATAGAGGGCGTGTGAAAAAAAGGGAAAGGCCACAAATGACATGGATTGATTGGCACAGTGGCAGCAGTAATGTGCTCAATGTAACAATAATTGTGAAGATGCCACAGGATCAGGCAGTGCTTCGTTCTGTTTTGTATAGGCTCTCTATAGTGGTAACTGATTCAATGACACTGAACAAGAAAAAAATGGTACTGTTATTTCAAATTTTTTTTGAGGAAACACCATACCATTTTCCATAGTGGTTGTACCATTTTACAGTACCACCAGCAATGTAAGAGAGTCCTAGTCTCATAG
>NW_006408629.1:984282-987350 GCF_000296735.1 Chrysochloris asiatica
TGCCAGCTTGCATCATATCTGTATGTCTGTCTTTTTTGTATATATTTCATCTCTCTCTTTCTCTATCACTTTCACTGCCAGATCTCCCTTCTTCATGACACCCACACTTCCTTGTTGAGGCGGGACCCCAACATAGGACCTCGACAGCAAAAGTTTTGAAGTTTGAAGATTTTATTAATCCTTTCAAAGAACCAACTTCTTGTCTTGTTGATTCGTTCTGTTTTCAATTTCATTTGCTTTTCTTCTAGGATAAGCATTGGACCACAAGGTTGATCTGATTCACAAGATCAGTGGTTCAAACTTATCAGCTGCTCCTTTGAACCCCTATAAAGGGTGACTATGAGTCAGAACTGACTCAACAGCACTTAACAACAACAGCAAATATTTATTTCTTTTCTTCTGGTTATAGTAGACTTACTTTGAAGATCTTTATCTAATTGTTGATATGTTTTGTCAGTGTGATGACTTTGTTTCTCTTTTCTTTTTGGAAGTGTCATTTATTGTTCTAAACTTCCCTCTAAGCACTGATTTTGCTATATCCCAAAAAGTTTGGTATGTTGGATTTTTGTTTACATTTAATTCAAGGAATATTTTACTTTAATTTTTCATTTTTTCTTTTACCCAGCCCTGGTAGCATATTGGGTTACACACTGGGCAAGCCACAAGGTCAGCAATTTGAATCTACCAATTGCTCCAGTATTGAAACATGAGGCTTTCTGCTTCCATAAAGATTTACAGGATTGGAAAACCTACACAGGGTTGTTAATGAGTCTTCCTCCAATCCTGATGCCACATTTTTCTTCCTAGAACCCAGCTTCTCGTATTATTTGCTCAGCATACAGGTTGAATAAGTATGATGAAGTAACACAACCTTGTCGCACACCTTTCCCATTTTTAAAACATTCAGTGTTCCCATGCTCTGTTCGAACAAGTGCTTCTTGGTCTAGGTACAGATTCCTCAGAAGTACAATTAAGTGTTCTGTAATACTCATACTTCACAATGTTGTCCATAGCTTGTCACAATCAAAAGCCTTTGCGTAGTCAATAAAGCAAAGGTAAACATCTTTCTGATATTCTCTGCTTTCAGCCAAGATCCATCAGACATCAGCAATGATATCTCTCATTCCACGGCCTCTTCTGAATCCAGCTTGAACCTCTGGAAGTTCTTTGTCAATTTATATTTGTAGCCATTTCTGTATTAGCTTTAGCAAAACTTTACTCGCTTGAGATATCAAAGAGATTGTCCTATGATTTCCGTATTCCTTTGGGTCACCTCTCTTTGGAATGGGCACAAATATGGATCTCTTTCAATCAGTTGGCCAGATAGTTGTCATCCAAATTTCTTGGCAGAGATGAGAGAGTGCCTCTTGTACCGCCTCACATTCTTGTAAGATTTCAATTTTTATTCCATCAATTCCTGGTTCCTTGTTCTTTGCCAAGTTCTTCAATGCACTTTGGACTTCCTCCCTGAGCATCATTGGTACTTGATCATATGGTACCTCTTATGTATAGCCCTCACTAACTTTGAAGAATGAGTAGATATACTTGTGATGTGAAAAAAATCCTGGCCAATGCATTTTTTAGTATTCTTTTTTTCTTTTCTATGAATTGAGTGAAGGTTTACAGAGAAGATTTTCAGTTTTACATTCAACAAATCATACACATTGCTTCCCCTCAATGATTGCAACCCCATCCAAATAACAACAGTTATTCAACTTCCTCCCTGTGGTTATTTCCATTTCACCCTATTCTGCAATTCTTCTGAACTTTGTCCCTAGGTAAATGTTGCCATTTTTATCTTGAATAGTTGACCATTCCATGGTGAGCATGCATTACTATGCTTTTGTACCCACTAGCTGTTCCTTGGAAACCCTATACAGTGTCCCTACTGGCCGGAACTGACTCAACAGCACTTAACAACATCAACAACATATACCTATCTAAGGATTTCTGGTAGTGTAATGGTTATGAGTCAGGCTGCTAACATAAAGATCAGCAGTTTGAAACTACCAGTCATTCTGTGGGAAAAAGATGAGGCTTTCTGCTCCTGTAAAGATTTAAAGCCTTGGAAACCTTATTCAGGGTCTCTATAAGTAGGAACTGACTCCATGGCACACTACCACCACGACATCTGTCACTTGACTGAATATTGGGCAATAAGGATGAAGTCCATTCCAGACCTGAAGAAGGGGCAACGGTCATAGTCTTGGCTGCCTCAATTCCCTTTCTAGTGAGTAAGCCTGGTCGTTTTTTTATAATTTGGAGGTGTGGTCCATATTTTCTCCCACTCTATCTGGGACCTTCTAATGTGATCGCTTCCAGAGCAGTTGATCGTGGTAGTCGGACACCATCTAGTTCTTCTGGTGTCAGGATTGTAGAGACTGATGTTCGAGTGTTCCATTAGTCCATTGGATTTCAAGTGTCTTCAGTTTTCATCATTCTTCTTTCTCTGTACTTGGAGACACCAATAGTTGCACTTTAGATGGTCATTCATGGATTTTTCACATCTTATTTGTACAACGTTGTCTTCAGGTACTGTATTATGTCAATTGACCATGGTGCCCTCTGAGACTATGATCCTGAGCCCCAGGTCCAGGAACTCATTGTAAATTTTATAATATTCTAAATAATTTTTTAATAAGCTCCCATAATCATTCTATATCCTTCAAGAAATTCTATCAAGATTCTATTTTGGGAATCTCACAAAACAGTTCCCATAACTTCAGAGCTGACTTCTCTGCTTTGAATTAATTTTTTACATCTTCCTAACCTTCCAAAAATGCTTGATTCATGCAAAAACTTTCGTTTTATGTGGAGTTGTGGTTGTTAAGGTGCCATCAAGTCAGTACCAACTCATAGAGACCCTATGCTTAACAGAAGGAAACACTGCCCGGTCCTGAGCCAACCTCGCAATTATTGTCACACTTGAGCCCATTGATGCTGCCACTTTTCTAATCCATTTTCCTGGAGGTCTTCCTCTTTTTCTCTGACCCTCCACCTTACCAAACATGATCTCTTGATTGGTCCCACCTGACAGCATTTTCAAAGTATGAGAGACGAAGTTTGGC
>NW_006408629.1:988994-993994 GCF_000296735.1 Chrysochloris asiatica
TTTGTCTTCTGTAGCTGACCTTTGAAATTTTCTGTTCAGCTCTTGTACCTACTCATTTCTTCCATTTTCTTTAGCATTTCTACACTGAAGAGCAAGTTTTAGTGTCTCTTCTGACATCTATTTTGATCTTTTCCTTCTTGTCTTCTTAAGGACTTTTTGCTTCCTTTATGTGGGGTAGCATTCCCATAAACTTGCTGCAAAGCTACCATCATTTGAGAAGATGATCATTATACTTTTATTCAAAATTTGATATTAGTCCTGATGGGAAAAAATATTTTCATGATACAAAAAGTCCCCCAAGTTTTTGAAGCTATCCCAACGAGATTAAGACAAACATTTTACTGAGTGAATTTATCTGCTTCAGTCCAGTGATGCAGGGCCATGTTTTAAAACATGCTTTTTTAAAAACAGCACATATATATTAACTAAAACTCTAATAGTAATACCTTTTGTCTAACTCTCATATGGTAGAATTGTGTAAATTTATGTAGATAAATATTGTCGATATGCTTGTTGTGTGCTGTCAGTTGATTCCAATGCAGAAACATTATGTAACCGAGGAGAGACGTCTCCTTAGGTTTTCCAGGACTAAAATCTCATGGAGGCTCTGGTGGGTTTGAATAACTGATTTTTCTGTGAGTAGCTGAAAACTCCACAATAGAGATATGGCAATTTTCTTCCTTAAAGACTGAAACTTTGAAAACCCAATGGATCAATTCTTCTCTGTCCTATAAGTTTACTATGAATTGAAATATACATAATGTCAATGGGTTTCCTTTGGGGTGTTAGAAGTTCTGTGATGGTTGTGGTAGTGGATGTGTGCTGTTGAGTGGGTTCCAACTCAGGTTCCAACTCTTAGGGAACCTCTATAGGTTTCTATAGATGCAAATATTTCAGGAGCAGGAAGTCTCATCTTTCTCCCTGGAAGTGCCAGTGGACTCGAACTGCTGACCTTGCAGTTAGCCTCCCAATGTGTAGCCTACAATACCATTTAATACTCATAGCAATCTTAGAGATAGGTATTTTATTTTCAATATTTGTATATATGAAGATCAAAGACCACAGCCTTGCCCACAGCTTAGCTATGGATTGCATGTCAATGTAAAGAAAACAAAAATCCTCACCACTGGACCAATAAACCAAATTCTTATCAATGGAGAAAAGATTGAAGTTGTCAAAGACTTCATTTTTTTTTTTTTTTGGATCAACCATCAATACTCATGGAAGCAGCAGTCAAGAAATCAAATGACATATTGCCTTAGGCAAATCTGCTGCAAAAGACCTTTTTAAAGTGTTGAAGAGCAAAGATGTCAGCTTGAGGACTAAGGTCCCCTGACCCAAGCCATGGTATTTTCAATAACCTCATATACATGCAAACATTGGACAGTGATGCATTTGAGTTGTGGTGCTCTATGAGAATATTGAAAGTGACTTGGGCTGCCAAGAGAACAAACAGAACTTTGTTGGAAGAAGTTCAGCCAGAGTGCTTCTTGGAGACCAGAATGGCCAGATCCCGTGTCTCATATTTTGGACATATTTTCAAGAGGGACCAGTCGCTGGAGAAGGATATCATGTTTGGTAAGGTGGAGAGTCATAGGAAAAGAGGAAGACCCCCAGCAAGACGGACTGGCAAAGTGGCAGCATCAATGGGCTCAAGCGTGGCAACAATTGTGAGTTTGATCTAGGACCGGGCAGTGTTTTGCCCTGTTTGGCTTAGAGTGGCTATGAGTCGGTATCGACTCAATGGCATCTAACAACAACAACAACATATTCATATATAAGTATAATGAAAGTATGAGAAATTGAATTCTCAAAGCTACAGAGTTTCTATGTTAGATTAAATGTCATGGAAGCCATTTGGGACTTTAGGGAGAGTTGATTCTGTGAAATAATGCAGATAGAAACATTAATAAAGTTGATTGAATAATTTACCTTTATTTTCTTGGAAAAGTAGGAGAGAAGAAAATTGCTGTGAGTAGGAGACTGCCTGTGTTGTTCAGATAAATGAACTGATCAAAGGAAGCTTTCCTTCTGGCAGAGCAGCCAATATGTTTACCTGACCAAAGCTCAGAAGTTCATGCCTTCTGTTGTGATTGTATGCCTTTGACTCTATATGATAAAATAGACTTGCTCCATAGAATTTTCTAGGATATAATTTTCATGGGAAAAATATTACCAGGTCCTTTCTTCCTATGACTTCCTGGTGAGACCTTTTAGTTAGTAGTCAACTATTTAACCACTGTGCCACCATGGTGAAACTCAAGCCTTCTGCATTAGGGAAAATCTATTGTAAATATAGTTATTCTATTAGGTCATGAGTCACCCCAAATCCTTATTTCTCACTGGAGAGATCAGCAGCCTTCAAAGGCCACAAAGAGAAACTTATATCAACTGGTAGCACAAGAAGCAGGCTTTTATGTAGCTCCTGAAGCCATCACAAGCTTGCAGGCCAATACTACCAAGAAGATTCCATATCTGTTCCCAGTGGTTAATAAGGCTAAAACTTCATTCTGCATTAAGGAATATGACTTTCTAGCCTGGTGTCTATTGACCACTATTCTTCAAACTTTTATCATCACATTAGAGACCAAAGCCACAGGTAGAGGTTATGGTGGAGCCTGAAGGAGCAGAGACTAAATGTATAAAATCATTTCAAATGGAGAAAACAAATTAATATTGTTGTTGTTAAGTGCTGTCTAGTTGATTCCAATTCATAGTGACCCAGTTTAAAGCTTCCAAGTAGTGACTGGTGGGTTTGAATCACCAACATTGGGATTAACAGTACAATGATTATCCTACAGTGCCAAACCAGGATTCCAAATGAATATTAGTATCTGGAAATAAGTATAGGGATCTTAATTCTGTCATCCTTATTTATGCTAATTTGTGCCTTTATTTTTCCAACTCAAATAGTCCCTTTTAAGCATATTTTGTAAAGGCAAGAATGTTTGTCCATACAAACTTGAGTGAAAAAACTTGATTATTCTTGATTTTGCAGATACCTTTTCTAGTAACTCTGGTAGCATAGTGGTTACAAATTGGGCTGTGAACCTTAAGGTCAGCAGTTCTAAACTATCAGCTGATCCACAGAATAAAGATGAGGCTTTCTCCTTCTATAAAGATTTACAGCCTCGGAAACCCTGTACAGGGTAGCTATGAGTCGGAACTGACTCCAATGCACATAACCACCACCACCACCATAGATAAAAATAAGGAGCTACTCATAATTTACAGAGAAGTTCTCTAAACTTCATGACAAATAATTAGATTTATGACAACTTTAAATAACTTTAATTTGATTTCCTATGGTAACAAATCATATGTAGCTCTTTTAAGAAACAAAAAATGATTTTAAGCATTTCACAACATTTCTGTAAAACTGTGTATGAATTGCTTCTGAATATAATCAAATTCAATCAAAACACTTTTATAGAGGTCTATTTAAGTTTATCATAAACTAACAGTTGAGCTAAAAGGAATAGGATGCAAATAAGTCTTGCCATGATTTACAACTTACCCATTAGTTTCTCAACAGGGTAAACTGAACTTCTGTATGCCAGCTAGCTTGAAGTCACTTGCCTTGGGCTAGCAATTAACCATTTGCCAAGAGTTGAGTGCTTAATATGAATGAAATATGTTGTAAGATTGATGCAGTCCATAAATAATAAGTATAATTTTAATAGAAAACAACAACAACTTTATTCTCATACACCTGTCTATCCACCTGTACTGCCTTCTGCATTATTGAAGATGATTTTCTAATTGTGTATTTCAAATGCAATACATCCTATAAATGAGGTTTTAACAGCAGAGGCCAAGGGAATGAAGAACAGAAGTCTATAAAGTACTTTATTTCCCTTGTTTCATTGTTAATCAAAGACTTGGTTTGGTTTGGTGTCAGAATTTATATCAGCTACAAGACTATTAGAATGATGATATTATGATATTCTATAGCAATTTTGACAACCATAGCTCACTAATTTAAATATTTACATGAGTTAAGATGAATGTGAGTTAGAATCTACTGATCAGTGCACAGCAACAAGATGAATCTAGTAAAGGGAAACTTATAATTTCCATTTAAACTCTTGACTGATTTTGCAGAGTAATGCTGTTGAGCATCAACATTTTATATGAGAATTGCTTGCACTAGAAATATGCAGGAAGTACTGGAAATAGACCATAGTATTTTTCAAAGGAAATACACAATATTTTATTGTTTTCTGTTCATATAAAGGAATGCAGAGTATAAGGGAACTAACTTCTTTGAGGAAATTATAAATCAATATCTTAGTTTAAAAAAAAAAAAAGTAAAAAAGTAAAGAAAACATTTCTCATTGGGAAGAGTAGTCACTGTAAAGAACTTTGGACCCGGTCGAAATGGACAATCTTTCTATCTTTCCTATGCATTATTGGGAATTATTTACTTGCAGACTTTACAAAAAATGAGACCTCTTTCTTTAGTAAAATCATCACAATTCTTTAATTCTTTCAGAAAAGAAATTTCCAAGATTAATTTGGCCAGGCTTTGAGAGGCTACTCTCTTGTTTACATGATTAGCTAGTGTAAACAAGAGTTCAAGGAAAACTCTCCCAGGAAGGTGTTGGAACTCAGCAGCAGGATGGACAGAGGTGAAAATAAGGGACAGAAATTCATCTACATACCCAGCAGGTAGCAGCCATTTATATATTCATCTGTTTTCAGTTCTCAACTTGATAAGAGTATGTCCATTTCATGGTGCCGTGCAGAGAAAATGAAGTGTGTAAGGTCATTCAATAAAGATTAAATTAAAAACATATTCCTATTGCACCCTCAGGGTCCATTAGCCTTGATGAGTGTACAAATACGTTCTTTGTTATATGTGCTCCATCCTGAAAGAGATTGTGTGCTTCGCTCATTATAGATGTGCACCTGAAAAGATTGAACATTATCCCCTCTTTTTTAACTGACCTGTGACCACCGCTGGGTTCATTAGTGCAGAACATCTTTTCCACTGGCTG
>NW_006408629.1:996730-1012907 GCF_000296735.1 Chrysochloris asiatica
TCTATGTGTTTTTATTAATATAAATGATCATATATTTAAATCCTGTTTATATTCATGATCTGCATATGATATGCACACACAGATAGCAATTTCTTTCTTTATATTTATACAAAATTTACTTATTCAAATCTATTTTTTTTCTCCTAAATGCAGACCAATTATGCCCTGAAAATTTATAAGATTTATGTATGGAGAAACCTATAAAATAAGAAAAGAAAGGAATTAGTTCTAAAGAAATTTTGAAGTCAAAGTATACAAGTATAAAGACCATTTGTTGTATAGCACAAGATAATCTAGGCACCAAATCTTATCTCTACTTAGGCTGTGTTGCAACTCTAACAAACAAAAAATTTTCAAGTAACTGATTTACAAAGTGCTTCCTAGCACACTCTACAAAAGCTTTAGAAAGATTTCAATGTATTATATTTCAGATAAAATCTTCTCACTAAAGACAAAATAAATAAATAAAATGCACACACATTGATTACCTTCTATAAGCCAAACACTTTGGTAGGCATCACAGAAGATTGATATGTATAAAATGAGTCTCTCATTCTTTAGAAACTTAAAGTCACTTTAGTTAAACCAGAGAGGTCCTACTATTCATAAAAGAACTTTTCACAGTTTTTATACACATAAACTGTTCTGCTGAATGCGTTGAAAGTCTTCCAAAGTGTCAGCCATTTTGAATGCATTCAAACAGTAGTTGATGCCAATTAAACCACTGAATCATAATTGTGAAGCAAAAGCATATGAGTATAAGTATAATTGAAATAGTTCATATTTAATACTAGAGTATTAAAATTATATAGTTTGAAAAATATTGCATTAGTTTGATTGAAATATTACACAATTTTACAGTCGCTTCCACTTTTTATTGAGTTTATCATTTGTTTATGTGCACAGACTTACTTTTTATATAAAAGTTTGAGTGTGTGTGTGTGTGTGTGTTTGTGTGTTTTCTTCAAATGAAAGATTGGCTAGTAAAACAGTATAACATCAATAAAACATGTTTTCATGGTCTGTGGTCACTGATATGACAACTGGTAGCTGTAGGCTTTTTAGTTAACAATCTGAAATGAATTTGTTGTTCTGTTGGTGTACTTTTCAGTGAAAAAAATGATGAAGATTAAAAGGATATCAACTGACATTAACCAGCTGTTTTAACAGATGTCACAAAGTGAGTGGATGAGGAATTCATATGACTTTTTCAGTTCCCATAATCATTATTAAAAATTTGGGGACTTACAGACAGAATTAGTTTATGAATTTTCTTTTCTTACTGATTATCCTAAAATTTTATTCCTGGAAGTTATCATGAGCACTAAATTTTCTTAAGGATGATTTTTGGTAAATCAGGATTATGTTATTAAGGTTTCGACTAACTTAGTTTCTAGAAGACACTATCCTATATTCCCCTGATTCTAGATGACACTATCCTATATTTCCCTGATTCAGGGTTTCATTTTTGAGAGATTCACAATAGTGCCAGCCTACAGGCAATTTTACCAGCCAATGTTTAGTCTATTTTAAGAATATTATTTTGGTAATATGTGATATATCTGAGAAAGGGAAGCAAAATTGTGGTCTGAAAAAATATACCAAAAATATTTACACAGGCTAATTTTATGAGATCTCAAATTTAGGTAATCTTGCTTTAGAGTATGAAAGAATACCCGTTAGGCTCAACTTGGCCACTTTTATTCATGGTCTTAACCATTATTTCATATAAGTATTATAATGTTGAGAAGAATTTGCTCTGGAAATTCACCAGAAAACAAGTTATAGTAGAGAGTTTTCCCAAAAAAATGAGTATAAGGACTAATCAATTTGGCATAAATTTACCATGATATACAGAAAAAGGGAGGGTATTATTTTTAAAAGATTATAAACCATTCAGATTAATAACCCTGAAGTGTTAGAGTTTTGTTTTTTCTCAACTAACACGTGATGCTACCTGTAGAAATATCAAACACAGCAACAATTTCATGAATATTGAAATTACAAAATTAAATTTAAGTAAATGTTCATTGTAATTAAAATTTTTTCATTATGTATAGGTACACTAGATTGCTGATGTGAAGCAAATGTTTTCTACAAAAATGATGAAAATTCAGATGACAAGGGAACTAGATATGGGAGGAGAGAAGGCAATGACTGTTTAAAATAATCCACAGCATTTTGAAAGCAAATTTAAAATCCATTTTTATATCTTGTTTATGATGGAGTCAGGTCACAACCTCTTTGAAAATAACATGATGTATGTTATTTTTGCCTCGAAACCTTTTTGATCTGCTGTTGACTTGGTGTTTTGACCTTGCCTCTGAACACAAAGCATTTGTGTTAACTGATGGAGAGGTCACTGGGCTTACAACACAGTTTTAGTGTTTTATTTTAACAGTTCAATAATGAGGTGAAGGGTAACATGCCTGAGAGTGACCATAATAGCTTTATTGCGATTTTTTATTAAGACCTTTTAAGATAATTGTCTTAAGAATTTTAATATTATTTTTGTTATTTTAGAACTTCTGGTCTAAACACCGATTTATGCTAGTCATGACTCCATTTCTGCTGTTTCACACTGTGATAATTTTCATTATGTTCATTATATTTTAGACCTCTTAGAAGGTTTATTTAAAAATTAATATTTTCACTAGATGCATGCTGTATACTTCTTTCTCCTAAACATAACAATATATAACTTATGGATCTATTTCTGAGAGTGACTATATTAAACTTTTAATGCTGTTATATGTTATTCTTATATGTAAATGTACAGAATTTGATATGTAAAAATTTATTTAACAAAGGTGAGTTCTTCAAAATATATTCCAATTAGACATATTTGTGCTAAAAACTTCATTTATTGAATGACTTAGATAAACATTAAAAGAAAAAAATGTGCTTTTCTAGAATGTCTATATCTATGTAAAATACCATAATGCTTCATTCTTAAAACAGCATTATATAGTTTTATCTAAAGCCATTAAAGGCCTGGATAGCATTATATATTTGTTATTTATTTTCTTTTTCTAAATATTTCCTTTCAAGTGATACTTTATGATCACTTTAATTATAGGCAGGAGTTCCGGTGTGGACATGTCAGATAAGCATTGGACTGTTAGCCTATAATTCAAACCCACTATCTGCTCCTCAGAAACCCTATACAGGGTTACTGTGAGTAAGAAACAACTTAGTGACAATCAACAACAACAACATCAACTTATAGGTAGCTCATCCACCCTATATAGGATTTCCAAAGCTGCAAATCTTTGCAGGAGTAGAAAGCCTCATCTTTCTCATGCAGAACACAGGTGGGCCTGAACCACAGACCTTGTGATTCCAGTGCTTATCCTACAGAACCTACCACACTTCCCATAGGAAATTCAATGTTGTTGTTGTTGTTGTTATGCGCCGTGGAGTTGGTTCCGACTCATAGTGACTCTGTACAGGTTTTCCGAGGTTGTAAATCTTTACAAGAGCAGAAAGCCTCATTTTTCTCTCACAGAACAGCTGGTAGTTTTGAACTGCAGACCATGAGATTAGCAGCCCGATTCGTAACCACTACACTACCAGAGCTCCTTAGCAAACTCATTGTCTGGTGGATCTTTGCTGAAAGCAAAGAATATCAGAAAGATGTTTACCTGTGCTTTATTGACTACGCAAAGACTTTCTTTTGTGTGGACCATGACAAGCTATAGACAACATTGCGGAGTATTCTGGAACACTTAAATGTGCTCATGAGGAATCTGTACCTGGACCAAGAAGCAGTTGTTCGAACAGAACATGGGTATACTGAATGGTTTAAAATTTAAAAAGTTGTGTGACAAGGATGTATTTTTTCACCATGCTTATTTCACCTGTATACTGAGCAAATAATCCTAGAAACTGGGTTATCTGAAGAAAACGTGGCATCAGGATTGGAGGAAGACTCATTAACAACCTGCAATATGCAGATGATACAACCTGGCTTGCTGAAAGTGAAGAGGACTTAAAACATTTACTGATGAAGATCAAAGAGCACAGCCTTCGGTATGGATTACATCTCAATGTCAAGAAAACAAAAATCCTCACCACTGGACCAATAAAAACGTTCTTATCAACAAAGAAAAGATTGAAGTTGTCAAAGAGTTCATTCTTCTTGGTTCAACTACCAACACTCATGGAAGCAGCTGTCAAGAAATCAAACTATGTATTGCATTAGGCAAATCTGCTGCACAAGACTTTTTTAAAGTGTTGAAGAGCAAAGATATCAGCTTGAGGACTAAGGTGTGTCTAACCCAAGCCATGGTGTTTTCAATAACTTAATATGCATGTGAAAGCTGGACAGTGAATAAGGAAGACTGTAGAAGAACTGATGCCTTTGAGTTATGGTATTGGAGGAGAATATTGAAAGTAAAAGAACCAATAGATCTGTTTTGGAAGAGGTGCAGCCAGAGTGCTTATTGGAGGCCAAGATGGCCAAACTTCATCTCTCATACTTCGGACATATTGTCAGGAGGGGCCAGTAACTGGAGAAGGATATCATGTTTGGTAAGGTCAGAGAAAAAAGAGAAAGACCCCCAATAAGATGGATTGGCCAAGTGGCAGCATTGATTGCCTCAAGTGTGGCAACAGTAGTGAGGTTGGCCCAGGATTGGGTAGTGTTTCGTTCTGGTGTACATAAGGTCACTGTGGATTGGTACCGACTTGATGGCGCCTAACAAGAATAACAACAACAATCATTTTTCAGAAGTTCTGGTGTGGTGCTGTGGACTAATGCATCAGACTGCAAAGTCTTTTGAAATGCAACGTCGGCCGTTTGAGTTCACCAACTGCTCATTGGAAACCCCATACAGGGTCACTATGGGTCAGAACCGACTTGACGGTGCTTAACAAGAACAACAACAATCATTTTTCATGTATGATTTTTTAAAACAGAGTAATTAAGTGGGTAAGTTCACTAGTCACTTTACAGCTTTATATTGCATATATTTTCTATCATTTATCAAAATAAAAAAGAAATGAACAGTAGATTATTCTTTTCTTCTTAAATAGAAACTTTATTGTGGTACAATATGCATAAAATAAAAATGCACACATGTATACATTCAGATTAGTTTTGACAAATGTATGCATCTGGGTGGTACAAATTGTTAATGGGCTAAACTTCTAACAGAAAGGTTACAAATATGAGTTTACACAGAAGCACCTAGAAAGTAAGGCCTAATGATCTGCTTTTTAAAAACCAGCCATTATAAAACCTATGGAAGAGTTTTTCTCTAATGTGTATGGGGGTGCCATATTGTTGTTACATGCCATTGAGATGGTTCCAACTCTTTGTTACCCTATGCACAACATATTGCAACACTGCCTCACAACCATTTTTACTCTTGAATCCATTGCTGCTACCACGGTGTCAATCTCTACCTCTTTATCTCTGACCCTCACTTTATCAACCATAATATCCTTCTTCAGGGATTGGTTCTTAGTGATAACATGTCCAAAGTATTAGAGATGAAGTTTTGCCATCCTAGCTCCAAAGGAGCTTTATGGCTGTACTTGTACCAGAGATTTTCTGGTTTGTCTGGCAGTCCATGATACTTTTAATATTCTTTTCCATAACTGTAATTCAAATGCTAAAATTATTCTACACAGTCTTACTTATTCATTGTCTAACTTTCACAGGCATATGAGGCCATTGAAAATGCCATGGCATGGGTCAGGTTCACCATAATCCTCAAAGTGACACCTTTGCTCTTGAATACTTAAACTAGGTCCCATGCAACAGATTTACCTAATGCAATACAACGTTTGATTATTTTACTGCTGCTTCCATGAGTGTTGGTAGGGGATCCAAGCAAAATTAAGTTTTTCACAACTTCAATCTTTTCTCCATTTACCATGATGTCACTTTCTGATCCAGTGGTGAGGATTTTTGTTTTCTTTATATTGAGATGCAAGCCATACTGAAGGCTGTGGTCTTTTAGCATCATCAGTATTTTAAGTCTTCTTCACTTTCAACAAGCAAGGTTGTATCATCTGCAAATGTAAGGTTGTTAATGAGTCTTCTCCCAATCCTGATGTGACTTTCTTCCACACATAAACCAGTTTCTAAGATTATTTGATTAGCATGCAGATTGTATATGCAGGATGAAATAATACAATCCTGACACACCTTTCTTTATTTTAAATCATCAAGTATTCCATTGTTCTGCTTGAATGAATGCCCTTTGGTCTGTGTACAGGTTCCTCAGGAGTACAATTAAGTGTCCTGAAATACGAATTCTTTGCTAATTTATACAAAGCTTGTCATGATCCACATAGCTGAAAGCCTGTGTGAAAGCATATCTTTCTGGTATTCTGTGTTTTTAGCTAAGATCCATTTGACATCAACAATGATAACCCTTGTTCCACATCTTTATCTGAATCCAGTTTGAATCTCTGGCAGTTCTGTTGATGTACTTTTGAGACTGTTTTGAATAATCTTCAGCAAAATTTTATTTGCTTGTGCTATGAATGATATTGTTCAATGTTTTCTGCATCCCATTGGGTTACCTCTCTTTGGAATGGGCACAAATGTGGATATCTTCCAATCCATTAGCAAATGGCTCTCTTCCAAATTTCTTGGCCTACATGAATGAGTGCCGTCAGCACTGCATAAGTTTATTGAAATATTTCAATTTCTATTAATTCAGTTCCCAGAGCCTTTGCCAATGCCTTCATTGCGCTTTTGATTTCTTCCTTCAGTACTCTTGGATCTTGATCACAAGCTACCTCTTGAAAAGGATGAACATTGACCATTTCTTTTAGGTACAGTAACTGTATGTTTCTTCCATCTTCTGTCAATGCTTTTTGCATCATTCAATATGTTTTCCATAGAATTCTTCAGTATTTCAAGTCGAGGCTTGAATTTTTTCTTCAGTGCTTTCAGCTTGAGAAATGCAAAGCATATTTTTCCCTTTTGGAATTTTAACTCCAAGTTTTTTGCACATTTGTTTATAATACTTGACTTTGTCTTGTCGAGCTGCCCTTTGAAATTTTCTGCTCAGCTCTTTTATCTCCTCGGTTTTTCCATTTTCTTTAGCATCTCTATGTTGAAGAGCAAGTTTGAGAGTCTCTTCCAACATCCATTTTGGTCTTTTCCCTTTTTTATGTCTTCTTAATGACCTTTTGCAGTCCTGGTTGGCACTGTAGTATTATGTGCTGGACTGCAAGGTCAGTTTGAACAGAAAGATGGGTGTTTAAAGCCCAGCAGCCACTCCTCAGAAACCCTACACAAGGTTGCTATAGGTTAGAACTGACTCCATGACACTTAACAGCAATAACAATGACCTTTTGCTTTCTTTCTGCATCATGTCCTTGATATCATTCCACAACTCTTCTGGTCTTCTGTCATTAGTGCCTAATGAGTCAAATCTGTTCTTGAGATGATTTCTAGATTCAGGTGGGAATGTTCAAGGTCATATTTTGGCTCTCATGGAGTTGTTTTAATTTTCTTCAACTTCCATCTGGATTTGCCTATGAGCAATTGATGGTCTGTTTCTCAGTCTGCCCCTGGCCTTATTTTGACTGAAGATTTCAAGTTTTTCTATCATCTCTTCCCTCAGATGTAGTCAGTTTGATTTCTTTGTATTCCATCTGAAGAAGTCCATGTGTGTAGTCATCTTTTATGTTGTTTAGAAAAGGTATTTGCAATGATTAAGTCATTAGTCTTGAAAATTCTGCCAGGCTATTTCCAGGATCATTTCCATCACCAAGGCCATATTTTCCAACTACAGATCTTTGCTCTTTGTTTCCAACCTTCATATTCAAATCACCAGTACTTACAGTACTTCTGAATAGCATGTTTGATCAATATCAAATTGAAGAAGTTGGCAGAATTCTTCAATTCCATCATCACTAGCTTTAGTGGTTGGTGCATAAATTTGACTAATAGTGGAATTCACTTGTATTCCTGTAGGAGTATGAATATTGTCCTATCATAGACAGCATTGTACTTCAAGATAGATTTTGAAGTTTTCTTTCTGATGATAAATGCTGCAACATTTGTCTTCAATTTGCCTTATAATTTGTCCTAGTAAATAAGCTATATGACTGTCTCAGTTCAGTGGAAACTGGTTAGTAGAATGCATAAATGTAACCACTACCACAATCAACATCTTGAAACGTTATATCACCTCAGAGGTCTCTTTGTTTTTTGTTTTTTGTTTTTTTTGCAGTCCATCATCCTAGTCCTTGGAGTCAGGCAATTAGTAATATGCTTTCTATACTATACATTTTATTGTACTATTTCATGTAAATGCAATCAAGCACTTTATATTATTTCATTGACTGATTTTTTTTCTTATTTTTAACTTCCTTGGTATGACATATTTAAGCTATCAAATATTATTCCATGTTTTAATAGTTTTATTTTTGTGTAGTCTTACATCATATATATATATATATATATACCGAAATTCATCCATTCATCTTTTGATAGAATCTTAGTTTGATTTTACTTTACAGTTATTGTGAATAATGTTCCTACGAAAGTTTGGGAAAGTTTGTGTGGATTTTTTTTTTTTTTTTTTATTGTAACTTATATTGATACAAAGTATTGGAATTTCTGATATTTCTTAAAATTTTCAGTAACATTTTATAATTATCAGTATACAGGTTCTGGGTAAAAACACACAAAAATGTCATTTTTTTATATATAAAATGTTTCCCTAGATTAAATTTGCAAAGGTTTTGTTGAGAATTTTTTCAACTCTCAGTATAATGCTCTAGGATCAGCACTGGACTGTGAAACACAAGGTCAGCAGTTCAAACCCACCAGGAGCTTCTTGGAAACCTTATACAGGGTCACTCTGTATTAGAAATGACTTGATGGCAGTTACTACAATAAATGTTCATAAATGGGAGTACTGGTATGGCACTGTAGGGTAAGCACTGGACACAACTTTGGTGGTTCAAACCCATCAACCACTCCTTAGAAACCCTATTCAGGGTCTCTATAAGTTGCAATTAGCTGCATAACTTGTGGTTAGGTATCCAGTGCTTATCCTACCTTGCCACATAAGGACTCCAATACCAATATTTGATAGAATTTGCTAACGAAACCATGTTTATCCAGGGTTTCTTTTGTGTGAAAATTTCAAATTACAAGTTCATTTTATCAGTTTTAAATTATAACTTTATTTCATAATCTTGGACTACTAACCACAAGTTCGGCAGTTCAAATCCACCCGTCACTTCCCAGAAGCCCTCTATAAGATCTCTATCAGTTAGAACTGATTGAAGGGCACGTTAAAACAACTTACTATAAAAGGATCCCATGTGGCACAATGGTTAAAACTTTTGGCTGCTAACCCAATGGATTGTGGTTCAAACTCCACAGGGTCTCTGCAGGAGAGCAGACCTGGTGATCTGTTCCCATGAATATGACCACCTAAGTGCAGCCAGAGTGCGCCTTGGAAGCCAAGATGGCTAAACTTCGTCTCTCATACTTTGGACATATTATCAGGAGGGAACAGTTGCTGGAGAAGGATGTTATTCTGGGTAAGGTGGAGGGTCAGAGAAAAAGAGGAAGATCCCCAATGAGATGGATTGGTCATGTGGCATCATTGATGGTGTCAAGTGTGGCAGCGGTAGTGAGGTTGGCCCAGGATCGGACATTGTTTCGTTCTTCTGTGCATGGGTCGCTATGAGTCGGTTCTGACTCAATGGCACCTGACAACAACAAGAAACACTAATGCGCAGTTCTACTCTATCCTAGAAGTTGAAATTGACTCAGTAACACCCAACAACTTACTGTGAGGTAATTTAAGGTAGATGCTAACATTATTGCTTTTAGATATGCTTTTTAAGTAGTCATTTAAACATTTTAAAAACGATGCTTTGAACATATTTAATTTCATCATACATGGAGATTACCATATTTTGCGATCATGAAATAATATCAGGCTTTAATTATCATTTAGAATACTATATTGTAATTTATTCTTCCCCTGTGGGTATTTTCATGTATGTAGCTTGATTTCTAAATGTTGGAGGATCTTTCAAATTGTTACTATTGTCACTGTCTTCAATTTCTTATATAATATCACTGCTGTCAGATTAGGAACCCCAACGGCCCTGTAGGATAAGTTAACCAGAAAAGATTCACTTCAAACCCACCAGTGGCCCCATGGCATAAGGATGAGGCTGTCTTCCTCTGTAAAGATGTATAGTCTCAGAAATCCTGAGTCAGTATCCACTAAATGGCCATGGGGTGGGTTCTCAGACAACCCTCTCTATAATTTCAATCTTTTTCTTGAGCATTATGATTTTTTTATTGTTTTTGTGGCTCAGCATATACTTGATCTTGTTGAATGTTTTATTCATGCTTACAAATATGTATATCCTGTACTTTAATGTTGTTGTTGTGAAGTTCCATCGAGTCAATTCTGTCTCATAATGACCCTTTATAAGGTTTCTGAGGAGCAGCTAGTGGGTTTGAACTTCTGATCTTCTGGTTGGCAGTACAGTGCTGATCCTATAGTGCCCCATCAGGACTGGTGTAGTGTTTCACAAATTCTTTTTTTTTTTTTTTAATATAAAATGAAAGTTTTCTTATAGTTATTGATTTTTGTTTATTTGTATGATCAAATACTGAGAAAGAAGTATAATTTGCATTTTGTCTATTTCCTCTCTTTGAATTCTGTAGTGTTTTCTTTGTAATGTGTTTAAATCTTTATCAATTATTAAGTAATCAGCCCTTTTATTATTATGCGATTCCTTTTTTTTAACCTCTAATAGTGTTCCTTGCTCTTAAGTCAACTTTGCCAGATATTATGCATCTTTCTTATGTTTAATTTTTTTCTGTATTTTTACTTTAGCCTACGTCTGCATTTATAATTAAACTGCTTCTTAAATATAACATAGGGTTGATACTGGCCTTCTATTCATTATGACAAGCTCTACTTTTTAAATTAGACTACTTAGACAAATTACATAGGAGAGAAATGAGGCTTTCTGCTCCTACAGACATTTACAGCCTCAAAAACCTGATATAGGGTTGCTATGAGTTGGAACAGACTCAACGGCATTTAACAACAAGAAGACAATTTACATTTACTATGATCCTCATGTGGCACTATAGGATAAACATTGGCCCACAAGGACGGTTTGAACAGGAAGGCCAGTGGGCTTCTCAGAAATCTTACACAAGGTCGCTATGATTTGAAACCGATTCAATGGCACTTAACAACAATAGCAACATAAGTATTAATATGTTCTGGTTGAAGCTTGCTATTTGTATTTTATTTGTATGTTCATAGAGCTTTTTTTCTTTATCTTCCTCCTTTTAAATAGATCATTTTTAGTTTGGGAAGTGTGGTGACTCTATAGATAAGTACTAGATGCAAGCCACAAGTTCAGTGATTTAAATCTGCCAGCTGCTCTGAGGAAGAAAGATGAGACGTTTCGCTCCCCCGAAAATGTAAAGCCTTGGAAACCCTATAAAGAGTTGCTATGAGTCAGAACCGACTTGAAGGCACTTAACAACATCATCATAGCAGAAAGCAGTATCCATATTTATATAATTCATTGAATGTGCCTTTTAAATTCAGACCCAGTGTATAAAAAATGTCTTAATAGCTGTGTGAAGTAGACTAGCAGAATAACCAGCAACTGGATTGCTTATTTGGAATCTAGTCAGTTCGTTATTTTTCTGTGAGTAGTTCCATTTTGGTATGAACTGATCTTTTAGCTTTTATCTAAAGGCATGAGGAAAAGTAATCACACTATCATGAAACACTTTAATCCATTATGAAGTGGAATTCATTAATATTTGATTACATATATATGAGAAAGACATTATAATAAATATAATTTTACTTATATAGATTTTTTAGTATATAGATTATTTTAAGTATATAGATTTCATTCTGTAGACATATAATGAGATACCCTGGCAGAATACTTAAACTGGGTTAGTACTAGAGAACCTAGCATGTTGTTTTGTTATTTTGTAGTAGAAAGTTGATTTGGAAGGTTCTCTGGGATTATTTTAATAATTCATAATTTATAATAATGTCTTGTTACATTGATGAGACTGCTTTGGGGCTACAACAGCCAAATGAGAATATTAGAAAGATTACTGTCGTTAAATGTAGCAGAGTTGGTTCCAATTCATAGTGACCCTTTTAGGCTTTCTAAGGTTGAAAATCTTTGCAGAAGCAAAAAGTCTCATATTTCTCCCATGGAGAAGCTGATGGGCTCAAACCATTGACCTGGTGGTGGTGGTTATATGCCGTCATGTCGATTCCGACTCAGCGACCCTGTACTGAGTTTCCGAGGCTGTAAATCTTTATGGGAGCAGAAAGCCTCATTTTTCTTCCATGGAACAGCTGGTAGTTTCAAACTGTTGGCCTTGAGGTTCACAGTCCGATTCATAACCACTATGCTACCAGAGCTCCTTAAAACCATTGACCTAGTGGTTCGCAATCCAGTGAATATTCTATAAGGCCACTAGGCTACCTTAAGAAATGTTTTGTCACGGCAATGAAACCATATATGATAGGATGAATGTAAAACTAATGTTCTCCCATGTAAACTATCACATAATTCACAATAAAACATAAAAAAAAAAAGAAAGAAAAAGAAATGGGTTGTTAAGTGCTGTCAAGTAGGTTCCAACACACAGTGAATGACACTGTATAGGATTTCCAAGGAGCAACTGGTGGGTTTGAACTGCTGACCTTGAAGTTAGCAGGTCAGTACTTATCTAGGTGACAGGAAAATAGTAAAGATCTACATGAAATATGATTTACTCATAAGGTTAAGAATCCAGATTAAATGAAAAGTTTTATAAGAAAAAAATATAATGTGCCAGCGAGAAAACTACTGAAACTAAGTGTTAGTGTACAAAATCAACATAAAAAAAAAAAAAAAAAATCTGTCTTATGTCTTTACACCAATAAAGAAAAAAATGAAAAGAAAAGAAGAAAAACAATTCTGTTTACAATAGCTACCAAATTACTTAGGAGTAATTCTAAACAGAAATAAACACAAACAAAGAAAACTAAAACAAAACAAAACAACTATTCTATGACTCTACTATTTTAAAAAGTCATGGAAAGGTTTCCATACAGGAAAAAAAAAATATTTTGATGGTTAGCAAGTATTTGAGGGAAGCGGAGAAAAGTCACTTACTAGACAATGTTATTGTTGCTGTTGTCAAGTCCATTCCTACCCACAGTGACCCTGTATAGGGTTTCTGAGCAGTGGTTGGTGAGTTGAACGACCCACCTTGCAATTCAAACTAACTTTGCAATCCAACACATTAACCCATATTGTCACACCAGAACCCCAATACTAAACTAAATAAAAGACATGTGTTAATTTGGATGAAGGTATAAATAGTATATAGCACACCACCTCCACACTGTACAATATCACTCAAGTAAAGAAAGACACAAGAGATGCAAAAAAACAGCTGACAAAACAAAGAATTTTAAAACTCCTATGCTGGTCAGTGATTCAAACCTCAAAAACCCTATATAGGATCTAGCCAAACCTCAGAAACCCTATATAGGATCGCTATGAATCCAAACGGACTCAACTGCACTTAACAACAACAATAATGCTTCCACAAAGATATAAAAGCCTATACAGGGTCGCTATGAGGTCGCAGACTCTATGGCACTTAACAACAACATATTTGAAAAAATGCATTTCTAGAATTTATACTGAAAAAATAAATTATATTGGAAGATAGAATTTAACAATAAAATATAGCACATCAAAAAATTTTAAATGCAATCTAAGTAGTGATTCGAGGGAAATTTATACCTTTTAAAGGAGCTCTGGTAGCGTTAGTGGTTACGAATCGCGTTGCTAATCTAATGATCAGCAGTTCGAAACTACCAGCTGTTCCACTGGAGAAAGATTAGGCTTTCTGCTCCCATAAAGATTTACAGCCTCGGAAACCCTATGTAGGGTCTCTGTGAGTCAGAACGGACTCCACGGCACATAATAACAACAACAATAATTAACAGGAATGCTTAACTAAGAAACAAAAAGAAATATAAAAGAATACACCTAAATTAAATACAATGGAAGTATTAACAACAGCAACAACAAGAAGAAGACAGAATTGAAACCAAAACAAAATAGAAAGCAAAAACAAAAATGTATTGGAGCATCTGCCCGTGTCTACTGAGACGGGTGCCCAATTTTGCAAAATCGAATAAAGAAACCTCACTCTCGCTAAAATAAGTATAGATTGGATTACTTGATCATTTGTTGGTATGGACAAGGTTTCTCATAAATTTGGGGGCCTCTCTGGGACTTTCTGCCAGCTTGGAGCAGCAACCCTGTTGAAAAGGAGATGCCCCCTGCCTTGGTTTTGGCAGCCTACTCCACAGGGTTGATTGCTTCCCAGAAAGAGCCAGAAAAGCACCCCAGACTGTTAAAAGATGATCAAAACTAGAGAGAGAGGCATGGAGGACTAAGAACAGAGTAACCGTGGTGACCAGGTAATCTGTGTACAGGTCAGGGAGAGAAAATTGGACTGTAAGTTTCACCTCGGTAGTCAGGCATTTTTGGGGGTCATTGTGTGACTGATACGCATCAAATGCAGAGTCTCAATCTGGACAAAGTGAAATCTCTGGGTTGTTTACAAGAAATCTCCATGAATACCCAAACATGGGGGCATTTTGGAAGGTTGAGTATACAAGGGAACTCAGATACCAGACCAAAAGAAAATGGGGAATGGAATTCTTGGTCTAGGGAAGAAGGGAGCAGGAGAGACTCCCACAGACATTCCTCTAGTCAGTCCTTCTGGGAGAATGTTGAGGGCTTGGGGGGACAATCCCTGAACCTGGGAAAAAGATAAAAATATTGTTGTTTCATTTGGCCAAAAGATCTAATCCCTTCCCGCATCTGTGTTCTGGCCTCAATTTGGTTCCAATGAGGACTGGGTCTGCCAAGCCTTAGTCCTTGATGTAACTAGAACAGTAGAACTCAGTCTTCTCAGAAGGAGATAGCCTATGCTCTTTGTTGATCAGTAGGGGGAGTGGAATCAGTTCAGAAGATGTTCTCCCTTAAAGGACTGAGACCAATACAAAATATTGAGGAATGGAGTGAGAAACCTATTGATGAATTATAAAGAGAAGCTCAGAAAGTTTTTGTAAGGAGACAGGAGGAAAAACAGAGGCAGAAAGCCAGAATTATGGTATCTACTGTGAATAAAATAGTAAATAAGAGATTAGAACAAGAACCCCCTTCTCGAAGGAAGTGGGACAGTGATTACAGTGTTAGACCTCTTCAGAGAAAAGGGAGGAGAGGAGTGGGATAGGCCCCCAAGTCCACCAGTGGAAGAATGTTAGAAGTGTGGGAAGACAGGCCATTTCAAAAGAGAATGTCCAGAGATAAGAAGCAAATGAAAAGTTATTCCCCTCATGAAAACAGAGGTTAACTTTTGAATCTTTTGTAACAGTACCTAATTGCAAGATTGGGTTAGGCTGAGAAAGGACAAGGGGCAGATGAAAGTAAATATGAAACTTCTGACTGAAGAGGAGAAAGGAAAGATTGACTCGTGGACATGGTCTAAAGAAGGCAACAGGGGAGAACTGGAAATTCTACCCTTGAGAGTGGAACTAAAAAGAGAAAACCGAGGGAGGTGGTCCATAGAAGATAATACCTTATCCCCATAGAAAGGAGTAAGGGTCTGCAGCCAATAATAAAGGGCCTAGAGATTATTGGGTTTTTTTGAAATGGTAGTTTCCAAATACAATTCTTACATAGACTGAGTTTACAATGCAAAATTCTGAGTTTGCACATTCAAGGTGTAACTTAAATGTGAAACGGGCACTGAAAAGATGTTTTGTTCTGTTTTAATATCTTTGATAATCTTTCTACAGTAAAATGGTTAAAAATAATCCATTTAAAAGGTAGTTAAGGATTTGTTTGGCTGGTGTGATAGTAATTTTCAAAACTGTACATTGCTCAAAGCTTTATTTCTGTGTCTATATTTTATTTGCATTAATGCCTCAGATCTAATAACATAATAGCATGTTAAAAGATATTTGATGTACCAATATTCTTTCTGAATTGAAAACATTTTTGTTGTTGTTAAAATTTGGGCCACCTTGTATGAATTTATGCATTTCGTCTTGTTAATACGAGGAAACGGATATTGTGCTGTAGACATGAATATTGATAGTTT
>NW_006408629.1:1013873-1015991 GCF_000296735.1 Chrysochloris asiatica
TGGGCTGCCAAAAGAAACAAGAGATCTGTGTTGGAAGAAGTGCAGTCAGAGTGCTCCTTGGAGGCCAAGATGACCAAACTTCGTCTCTCATACTTTGGACATATTGTCAGAAGGGAGCAGTCGCTGGAGAAGGATAGATATGATGTTTGGTAAGGTGGAGGGTCAGAGAAAAAGAGGAATACTCCAATGAGATGGATCAGCCATGTGGCCGCATCGATTGTCTCAAGCATGGCAACAGTAGTGAGGTTTCGTTCTGCTGTGCATAAGGTTGCTATGGGTCGGTACCAACTTGATGGCACCTAACAACAACAACAACAACAATAACATAATATTAAAGTATGTTTAATTAGCATTCCTCTTTGAAAAACTTTTAAGTGAAGTACTGAATTCATGCAGTAAGATGATAGAGCCAGTGATGTTTCTTTTAGTTTGAGCAAACAGACAAAGCATAGTAAAATGTGTTATCCCTGAATATCTTCATATTAATTTTCTCAATTTTTGAAACCAAAGGGTCGAATGCCATTCACTCACTGCTAAAGGGGTGCCATGCCTTAGCCTCCCGTACCTGGGATTCCTGAAAAACTATGTGCTGCCCCTTTCCGCTTTGGTAACCCTCAGGTTCAAAGGACTCTTGGTTCAAACCCAATCCTTCAAATTCACCGTTCATCTCTTCTGACCCGGAGACTTGGTGCTGATCAAAACCTGGGAAGAGGACAGACTCCAGCCAGGCTAGGAGGGCCCTTACCAGGCACGGTTGACCAATGAGACAGCCTTCTGGACATTGGAGAAGGAGTTAACTCACTATACTCAAGTAAAGGTACCAGTAAAGAGGGACTCTCCCCAAGGGAAAAGTAGTTACTGGTGGGAAGCATATCCCTCACTCAGGGAACTCCTCAAAGTGACCTTGAGAAAGTCTGAAAGGCTGCTTTGCCAGATTGGCTCATTTTTCCCTGGTCCCTCTAGCTCTTGGGGGTCTGTTTCTCCGAAGACCTGATAGATTTAGGAGACATAGATTAAGTCAAAGCAAAAGTACACTTCAAAGAGAGAAGTGGGTCTGTCTCACAAGTGGAAAAAACCCTTTGGGACTGGGGTGCACTGGGGCTTATAAAGGTATGGGATATCTTCCTCTAAGAGTGGGCTAATGAATATTGATTTGGAGGAGTGGTATGTTGAATATTTATCAAATTTTAGTAAAGGGGCACAGGCTTATAGGAAATGGAGTGCTTCTTCTTGTGTTGTGTGCCTGTGGCCAACTTCTTCTATTAGGGTTTCAGGTCTTCATATCTTTATCTTTGTCTCCAGACTGCTCTTTTCAGTGTTACTAGTCTTGCTGCACTAGAGATGTCCTTCCCCATTCCTTAGTCCCTGTTTTGTAGGAGCCGACACATGGTAAAGGAGTGGATTTGAAACCAGAGTAAGAGAGGCCTAGGGCCCAGGAATTCTAATCTGTCCCTAAAAAGATGGGGTGGGTTTGGAAGCTAATATGGCTAAAAATGTATCACTACCATGTGTGTGGGGAGGGGAGTGCAAAGGGGTTTTGCCTACAACCAGCCAGCCGGATTGATAGTAGATGTAACTATGACATCGTTCCCTCAAACTATAAAATTAGGTGTTTGCCAAGCTTTATCCTGGGGGAAATTGGAGGACCCAGTGCTTATCTCAATTATAGGGAGCCAAGAGTAGCAATCTGGGTCTATGGAATGGGTGCCCACATTCTTAGATTGGTCCTTGTGAGTCGATTTGCATTCCAATTCGTCACTTCCCTGACTTCATCGCCAAACCCAGGCCTTTTTCTTGTTATTCCCCCTAAGGAAATCTTTAAGAATGACCCTGAAAGAGTAGAAGTGATTGAGGTAAAAGATCTAAGACAAACATTAGAAGTAGAAGCAGAATATAGGAGTATGAATGCTTGGGTTGTTATGTGCCGTGGAGTTGGTTTGGACTCATAGTGACCCTGTACAGGGTTTCCGAGGCTGTAAATCTTTATGGGAGCAGAAAGTCTTATCTTTCTCCCACAGAACAGCTGTTAGTTTCGAACTGCTGACTTTGCGGCTCACAGCCCAATTTGTAACCACTATGCTTGGGTTGTTGTTGTTGTCAGGTGCCATCGAGTTGGAA
>NW_006408629.1:1018721-1029301 GCF_000296735.1 Chrysochloris asiatica
GCAGCCCGATTCGTAACCACTACTGAACCTAGCAGCATCCTATTTGGCCCTCTGAGTATTGAAAAACGGGACTATCAGAGATTTGCTGCTATCCAATTGGACTGGGATGTGGCATCCAGCTGGCAACTCCCTTCACCTTAGCATTCTGCAAGAAACCTTAGCAATATGAGAAATCTTGAGCTCAGAGATCTCTCCCTGGATCTCTTGATCCATAGGTTCATAAACAATGCCAGAGATGCCCTACAAAGGGTAGCTAGACAGTTACACCACTAGCCAGTTGTCTTAGGAAAACATTAGTACTAGACATGATGCTAGCCCAAAAGAGAGGTGTATGTGTTATATTGGGAGCTAAGTGTGGTATCCCTAACAACTCCTGATGGAATTATCTCAAAGACCCTGCCAGAATTAAGCATCATAGCTAATGAATGGGCAGAAAATGTTGGTATTAACTGACTGGTTAGAGGGGTGGTTTAGAGAGTGGAAAAATATAGTCGCCTCAATCCTCACTTTTCTCCTATCAGTTGTTGGAATTTAAACAGCTATTAGATGTTCTGTCATGCCCTGAGTTTCAGGACTAGTGCAGATTCAGAGGAAGTCATACTTGGTCCCTACTTGGTTTAAGCATTTGGTGCTGTGAGTAGGATTCATTGCAATGGTTCCAGACCTAAGAAATTGTAAGGTTTTGTGGGAGAAAAAACAAAGGCAAATGGGATAAAATGTTTCAGCTGAAAGGAGAGCAGCCTCTGGAGTTGCCTGGAGCTGTATGGAAAAACAGCTTATCTGTGACTAAGACCTACTGAAATCCACCCTGCCAGACCATATACATATGAATGGGGTTAGTCGAAGGTGGAGGAAATTTAAGTGTTTTAAAAGGTTAATGTGTGTGATTGCCTTATAGATATTGGCTTCTCCTGCTTATTATTGTGAAATACACATACGCTTGTAATAGGAATATTGGAAATTATGATTACAGAAAGTTTGTAAGCTGGCCTTTGGCCTATACTTGATTGGATTTGTTAGAACTTTATGGTGGAATCTTGAGCCAGAACTTCAGAGTTGATACATTTGAATTTGAAAAGACATTCACACCCATACAGAACTGTTGAAAGAACAGGAGACTTGTGATTGAAAGAAAGCATTTTGAGTTTCAGAGTCAAGGAAAGTTGACCCATCAAAGAAAACTCCCTTCTAGGACTGAAAGTTGAAGGGAACCAGACAGCAATATACTTGCTGGTGATCACCTGGGTCTACCTGTGAATGGCACCCTTGACCTTGATATGAAATAAGAGGGAAAAGCTGCTTACTTTGAAGTGCAGGGAGGTGTGTGTGAACTCCCAAGCTTGCAGCTGATACTCATTTGACCTAACTTGGATGGCTAGGGTTGTTGAAATGACTAGAACCTGACCAGATGAATATGATGATGTTTATTTTAATACTCTGAGCAAGCATCAATTGCTATAATTTCATGGACTGGACTTTTGCTTATGGATGTAGTTCTTCAAAATTCCAATTAGAATGGAAGTCTCTTTGGATTGGGGAACATACATGTCTTCCCAGTGTACTGGGTTGATAGCAATGGCAATTTAGACATTGCTATTGCTATAAACAACAACAACAACTGGTAGCATAGTGGTTACAAATCAGGCTGAGAACTGCAAGGTCAATTGTTTGAAACTACCAGCTGTTCTCTGGGAGAAAGATGAGCCTTTCTGCTTCTGTAAAGATTTACAGCCCCAGAAGTCCTGTTCAGGGTCGCTGTGGGTCGGAACCGACTTGATGGCACTTGACAACAACAACATTGCTATAAATGCATGAAGTGACTGACTTGACAAATTTTCATGAGTTTGCTTGGGTTTAGAATGAGTGGTCAAGGAAAATCCCCACTGACAAGTTTTGCTCTTTTCCAGATGTGTCTGGTAAAATGGGGTATGGAAGGATACTGATAAGATTTTATTATTTCAATTGTAATTCTAAGTAGTGGTTGTGACTGTCAGAACTGTAACTATAGAAGATATGTATCTAAAAGAAGGGAATAGTTATTTTTCATTTCAGGAATGGGCAATCCTAGGACATCAAGAAGGAAGGGCATGAGTGGAACTTGGAATCCTGCCTGAAGAAGCAGCAACAGCAGAGATGGTGGCAGAGGTGGTGACCTGAAGCAGCTATGGACTCTAGGCCCATGGACTCAATGAAGCTATGTGCCTATGGGATGGAGATTGGCTTTTGGACATTTATGTGTGCATCAAATATTTAAAATTTGTTCATTTGTGATATATAAGGGGAAAATGGGACCAGTGTGTTTTCAGTTGTACGTGCTTTAGTTATATTATGTCACGTGCAAGTATGATGCAACCTAATATAGGCATAGTTAGCTGTACTCTAAGGAACATCCAGAAATGATACACTTTATGAGGATTTAAGAAGAATAAATGAAGATGAAAACAATAAGTATAAATAGAAAAAAGGATTTGTGAAAAATAACTGTTGTGGGCATGGCCCATCTTCAAGAATTCATGAGATTGCTAGACCAGGCAGACAGAGTGTTGATTTACATCCAGGTATATGTAAGCAGGATTAACTGGGGGAAGGGAGGAAAGAAATCTGTTCTAGGACTGGTGGTGGTGGTGGTGGTTATGTGCTGTGGAGTCAGTTCCAACTCATAGCGACCCTGTATAGGGTTTCCAAGGCTGTAAATCTTTATGGGAGCACAAAGCCTCTTTCTCCCATGGAACATCTGGTAGTTTCGAACTGCTGATTTTAAGATTAGCAGCCCAATTTATAACCACTAACCAAAGGGCATAGCCTGCAAGTCTGCTCCCCTGGGTGCCAGCAAACAGCCACTCTTCCTCCTTGAGTCTAGAACCTTCAGCTGCTCCATCTCTCCACGTTATTGTCTCTGCCTCCATCTCTGGTGTCACAGCTTTTCTGGATAGAGTCCTGAACTCCACTCTTCTCTCTTGATGGCCCCAATCCTCTGCTCCTGGACTTGAAGATCAACCACTCCCCTCCTTTATTACAAAATATCTACCTTTACATTTGCAACAAACACAATCAGTCCTGTTACCAAATGTTCACTATTAAACCACAAGAGTCTTATCTCCATCTCCTTTCACCAAGCCCTTCTAGACAGGTTGGAAACGACTTAGTGGAGATTCTACCTTCCCCGGCACTTTCTGAAACTAAGCTCTCTTTTGAAAGCTTGTAAGCCAGTCACTCTGTGGCTTTGAAGCCCCCCATTTTGAGTAGCCAATGTTTTAGTTGCCCATCCCTGTCAACCCTGTGCACAGAGAGGGTGGGAATGATCCATGCTGTAAACATTTGTTCTCTCTTTTAAGCTACTACATCCATAAGTATAGGTCAAATTTATCAAATTGTAGCAGATTACTCTTTTTTTTTTTGTCTTCTTTCTTCCTCTAATCAATTTCTGATCATCCAGCCATTGAAGGCAGGTCAAATGGGTACTATCTGCAAGTATGGGCATTCTTGTGCATCTCCCCTTACTTCATATCAGCAGATGCTTCACCCTCTGCTCTAGTCCTCTGTGGCTTTGTCCTTGTCCATGGGCTCAGGAGTCCCCAGGTATCACTGTACTGCTGGCCAACCAGATCTCAATCCAGGTTGACAGAAGTCTATTGAACATGATCTGACTTAGCCCACAGCTTCATTGCTGTTTTTTCCCAACATCCCCTTGTCGGTAGACCAACCTGGTCACTAGCAATATTACATGTCTACTTGTGTATTCCCTTTGAGTGTTAGGCTTGGAAGGGGGTTTGCCCTGAGAGGACTTGATTGCTTGCCTAGTGATTGATGGCTCCCTAGTGAGCAACTGGCTTGTTCTTGTAGTATTCAATCAGTCTGCCATTATTATTTTTAATTTTTCCTGCTGGTCTTCCTTTCAAGAAGTATCTTCTGTTCCTTTACCTGCTCCAGCCTGGTCTGCTTTTCTTTTCAAGTGGAAATTTCCCACCTCAGAAGATTCTGTATGCAGATCAGGATTCCACCTAAGGTCTTATACAATGCAAAGGCACCATAGGAATTCTCTTTCACTGTGAAAGTTCTAGCCCATTTTAGATATTCCAATGAGTTGTAGGCTGAAGATGGACTTACAAGCTTTCTATGGTGATTGTTCTGGCTATTCCTTTCTCTTTTTCTCAAGTGTCTATTTTACAATAGTAGGCAAGAGAAACCAAGATTCATAAGACAGTCAAATATCTTAACATTATTTCCCCTCTTTTATCCATTCAAACTATGCCTCAATCCCTGTATCACAGAACCCTGTTGTTGCAAGGTTGAGCATACATCATTATTTACCTCTGTCCCACTTAGCCCAGGCAAACCTGCCTAAATGTTCCCCTATCCGCCTTGTTCTTTGATTCCCCTCCCCCTTTGTGTGTATTGCGCCCCCCCCCAAAAAAAAAAAAAACCACACTATTGTGTGTCTATTCCCTAATCTGTGTTCTACCTTAACCTCCCTCCCCTCATCCCACACCCTACACCCCTGGTAACCAACAAATATTTTTTTTCCCCTTTTTGTGCAGGTATATTTTTTTAAACTTTTACATTAATGGTCTTATGCAGTATTTCTCCTTTTGTGATTGACTAATTTCACTCGGCATAATGTCCTCAAGGTTCATCCATGTTATGTGGTAGTTACAGCTTCCTTGTTAGTCTTCAAGGTAGCATAATGTTCCATTGTGTGGATGTACCAAAGTTTATTTATCCATTATTCTGTTGATGGGCACTTAGGTTGTCTCTATCTTTTTTTTGCTATTGTAGATAGTGCTGCTATGAACATTGGTGTGCATATATCTACTTGTGTTATGGCTTGTATTATTTGTGGATAAATACCAAGTAGAGGGGATCCTGGATTTTAAGTGGTTCAAACTGACTTTGAGGTCAATTGCTTATCTTAAGGTGTCATACCAGTACTCCAAAATAAAATTAGCATAGCAGATTTACAAAAAAATATTTTATTGTGTGTGGGAGTGGCTGGCAGATAAAGAAGAGGTGTACAGTTTTGCAATCACTTCCATACATGGTATTGGGGCAACTGAATATTCACATGCAAAAGAATGACTTTAGAAATCTATTTCACACCATGTAGAAAAATCAACTGAAAATGGATCATATCTTATGTCTGATAGAATCTTGGTATACAAAATATATAAAGAACTCTTTAAATTCAAAACCAAATGGACTGAAATCCAATTAAAAATGGGTAAAGGAAATATTTCTTCAAACAAGGTAATTGGCCAGCAAGCACATGAAAAGATTCTCAACATCTTTAGTCAGTTGGGGAAACGTAAATCAAAACCACAATGAGATACTATTTTATATTCACTGTTCTTAGTTGTCTTCAAATTGGCTATAATTCATGGCAACTTTAAGTGTAAAAGGACGGGATATTGCTCAGTCCTATGCCATCTTCATGATCTTTGGTTTGGTTATGCCCATTGTTGAGGCTATTATGTCAAACCTTCTTATTCCAACAGTTTTACTGACCCTCTGCTTTACCACATGTGACGTCCATTTCTTGAGATTGGTATTTCCTTATGACATGTTCAAATAAGCAAGAAGAACTTTCATTTTCATTGTTCTAAGTACCACTGATTTTGCAATTATCCTTCAGCATTCTGGGACACATGCACTAGGAAGGCTATGACGATGATGATAATAAAAAGACTTGGAGAAGTCTTAATTCTACTCTGTGTACTAGAGGACAATGTTGGTTCAGTGGTAGAATTTTCCATTTCTGTATAGGAGAACCTGCATTCCCAACAAGAAGTGCACCCATTACTCAGTGACATCACTAGAGGAATGCAGAGAATACAGATTATGCCAAATGACACTGTCAGAGAGGGTAACACCAAAATGATTATCAATAAAAATTTTTGTGAAGTGTTTCAGTGGAAATTATTATTATGAAAATTTTCTGGTAGCTACAACAACAAAAATATCTTTTATAACCCAGTTTATATGTATCAATATACCTACAAAGCTAAAACTCTCTGTTGATATACTTTCTTGACTAACATTATTATCCACTTTCAATGTCCCTTTGAATCAAATGGTTTCATCTGTGTGCAATGCCAGCTCATATTGTTTTTGTTGCTGTTAGTGTTTTTACAGTCATTGATTTTGATCTGGTTATGCCCATTATTGAGGCATTTTAACTACTATCTGGACTTCTTTTGTGACACTGAAGATAAACACTACACTGCAAACAGTAGCAATGCTGTTGTTGTTAAATGTTGTTGAGTCAGTTCCAACCAATAACAACCCTGTATAGGGTTTCCAAGGAGCCACTGGTGGGTTTGTACAGTCAACCTTCAGGTTCAAACTGAACTTGAAGTCCAGTGCATGAACCTATATAAATAAGTTTTCTGAGAATTAAATAATAATTAAGGGAAAGAAGGAGAAAAATAAAAACAGACTTCCATTCATTTACATTGCAACTAATAATGTAATGCAATGAAGAAAGATTTTACAAAATAATTTTGTTGATATTATTCATATAATCTAAGTAATTTTGCATTTAAACAATTTACAACTATGTGTATTGCATATTCTTCTATAATTAAAATGTATCATAAACATGAAGTCTTGGTGTGGTGCTGCAAGATAATGCACTAGACCACAAGGTCTGTTTGAACCACAAGGTTGGCTGTTCAAACTCACCAGCTGCTCCTCAGAAAAGTTATACAGGTGGCTATGAGTCAGAACTGACTCAACTGTACTTAACAACAGTACATATAATGACTCTGTTTAATCTGGTACAAAAGGAGGTCCTTGTGTATGTGTGTGTGTAGGCTGATATCATGAATTACCTCACTGACTTTACTGATGCCATTGTTGCCTTTTCTTTGTCAAAGGAGCCCTGAACGTTGCTGTAAATAGGCTTCAATAGAGTGTCTAGAATGATGACTAGGAAGAAAATCCCGGCAACCTACTTACAAAAATCAACAATGAAAAACTTTTGGATCATAATAATTTGATCTCCTTTTGCTTGGAGCTATTATGAGCAAGGGTCAACTTGATGGCAGCTGAAAAACAGCATTTTACCATTTAAACCATTGCTGGTTAAAATGTAAAATTTTGGAGGAAATAACAATCTGACAATTCCATACAAAGTTAAAACAAAATTAGCACTGTTGTTGTGGTTAATTGCCATTATAGTGACTCTATGCTCTGGTAGCGTAGTGATTATGAATCGGGCTGTGAACCACAAGGTCAGTAGTTTGAAACTACCATCTGCTGGAGAAAGATGAGGCTTTCTGCTCCCATAAAGATTTACAGCCTCGGAAACCCTGTTCAGGGTCGCTATGGGTCGGAACCTATTCAACTGCACTTAACAACAACAACATGTACAACGTAAATAAACACTTCCTGGTCATAGGTTATCCTCATAATTGTTATGTTTGAGCCTATTGATGCTGCCACTATGTCAATACAACTCACTGGAGGTCTTCATCTTTTTGGCTGACCCTCCTCTTTACCAATTATGATGTTCTTCTCCAAGAACTGGTTCTTCCTGACCACATGTTTAAGGCAATAGAGACTATGTCTTGATATCCTCTCTTCTAAGGAACATTCTGGCTGTACTTCTTCCAAGACAGAAGTGTTTGTTCTTCCAGCAGTCCATGGTACTTTCAGTATTCTTCTCCAACACCATAACTCAACTGCTTCAATTATTAGCAGGTCTTCCTTATTGGCGTCCAACTTTTACTTACATACAATGCTATAGGAAAAAGTAGAATAGTTTGGGTCAAACACACCTTAGTCCTCAAAATGACATCTTTGCTCTTTAATACTTTAAAGAGACCCTTTGAAGCAGATTTAACTAATGCAATAATTTCTCTGATTTCTTGACAGCTGCTTTTGTGAGCATTGATTGTGGATCCAGACAAAATGAAGTCTTTGACAATGTCAATCTTTTTTTGCATCTATCATGATGCTGTTTATTAGTCCAGCTGCGAGGCTTTTCATTTTCTTCACATTGAGGTTCAGCCCATTCTGATGGAGATAGTTTCTTTCTTTTTTATCTTCATCAGTATTTCCAGTATTCTTTGGTTCCAGCAAGCAAGGCTGTGACATCTGTATATCTCACATATTACTGAGTCTTCCTCCAATCCTAATGCCACATTCTTCTTCATGTAATCCAGTTTCTTGGATAATTAATTTGTTCAGAATACAGATTGAATAAATATGATGAAAAGATACAACCCTGGTGCATGCCTTTCATGATTTTAAGTCATTCAGTATAATCTTGTTCTTATCAAAGGATTGTCTCTTATTCTATGTATAAGTTTCTCATGAGTACAATTAAATATTCTGAAATACCCATTCCCAGAATTAGCATATGATCCAACAATTCCATTTCTACAAAAATGACTAAATTGATGTCTATGCATCAATGAATGTAAAAACAAATTTTAGTATATACATACAATATTGAAAAACGATTAAAGGAATGATGTACTGATATGTGTTACAATACAGACAAATTTCAGAAATATTTTGCTAAGCAAATTAAGTCAATAACAATATATCACCTTTTATAAGATTTAATTTATATAAAATAATTTATGAGAGGGAGTCAAAAATCATCCAAACTCCAGTTATACTAAAATGCAAGATCACGTCCACGACTGATGACAACATTGAGCATGCTCATGAAATGATTCTGTTGAAAAGACAAGTGACAGTGGATTATATGGCAAATCATTTGCAAACCAGCATGGCTCTGTCTATGAAATAATCCATGACAAACTTGAATTTTGAAAAGTTTGCATGAGCTGGGTACCAAAACAACTCAAGGAAGAGCAAAAACAAAAGCATTTGAACATCTGGAAACAAAATTTAGACTGATACTTGAAGGAAAAAAAAAATATTGTTACTGGTGAAAAGACATAAATTCATCACTATGAGCCTGAGAGTAAATGGCAGAATATGGACTGGAAACCTCAAATGCTGACCAAGAAAAAGTTTGTAAGTGAACCATCAGCTGGCAAATTGATGCTTACAGTTTTCTGGGACTCTCAAGGTCCAATATTAGAACACTATCGGGGAAAAAAAATACAACAGCCAACAGGGCTCTTCATAGTGAGATGCTCACAAAGAGCTGAATCCTAAACTTCAGATTAAATGCAGATGAATGCTATCCAAGGGCAGTGCATGACAATGCACGTACACATACCTCTACCCACACTGCTGATGCGCTGCAAAAACTTTGTTTTGAATTGTTAAGGAATCTTTCCTCTAGTCCTTATCGTGCTCCATTGGACTTTCACCTTTTTGGTCCCCTGAAAGCAGCCCTTAAAGGATGAAGACTCACCTCTGATGAAGAAGTGAAGACAGCAATGCATTTGAGGCCCATGGCTCAGTATAAAACATTTTTAGCAAGGGAATGGGAAAGCTTGTTGACAGATGAACAAAGTGTATTGAAAACATCAAGATTATGTAAAAAAATTATGTTTGTCTTTTCTAAAAATTGATTAAAATAAGTTATACAGGCAGAATGTAGATAATTTTAAACTCACTACAATGTTGTTGTTATTATGTACCGTGGAGTCGGTTCCAACTCATATTGACCCTGCACAGGGTTCTGAGGCTGTAAATCTTTATGGGAGCAGATAACCTCATCTTTCTCCCGTGGAGCCACTGGTAGTTTTTTTCAGCTAACCTTGAGCTTGGCAGCCAGACTCATAACCACTATGCTACCTGAACTCACTACAATAGTATACATAAATCCATTGGGACAAAACATAGATTGATGGTTGCCAGGGGCTGTGAAAGTGGAAAGTAGGGAGAGCCAGAAAGCAGTTTAATAGATCTTGGGTTTTCTTTAGGGGTGCTGTGATGTTTTAGAACTAGATAGTTGCACAGTATAACAAATGTACTAAATGTCATTGAATTGTTGACTTTAAATGGTTAATTTATGTCATAAGATGTTCATGTCAATGCTGGGTTGTTTGGAAATGCCATCTAGCTGTTTCTGACTCTTACTGAACCTGTATACAGTTTCTGAAGTGTGGCTGGTGTGTTTGAACCACTGCCCTTGCAGTTAGCAGTTCAGTACCCATTTTACAGAGCCACACCAGGACTCCAGTAAAAATTAATAAATTTAAAAAATGTTTAAGAAGAATGATTTGGGGAACTAATGACTAGATATTAAGATAAAAACTTTAGTCAATAATATAATATTAATAACACCAAATCCAAATCCAAACCCACTGCCATCCACTGAATTAAATAGAATAGAGTAGAACCGTTCCATAGAGTTTTCAAGACTAAATTTTTACTGAAGCGGACTCTCCCATCTAGATAGTTAATTAGAATCACTGATCTTCCAGGTGCCTTTAAACCTTGTTTCCCAGGGCCCCAATTAATAACACAAGGATAGTCAAATCAATTAACAAAATAATATTGGAGTAAAAGGAAGGAAATAACCCAAAACTCAACAATATTTGAATCAATTCTAAAGATTTATTTATATCAAGATCCTTGTTATTAAATACATTCTCTGGTAGCGTTGTGGTTACAAATCGGGCTGCTAACCTCAAGGTCGGCAGTTCGAAACT
>NW_006408629.1:1031080-1032174 GCF_000296735.1 Chrysochloris asiatica
AACAAGGGGATAATTAATGTTTTAAAACCAGGAAAGGTGTGCAACAGGGTTGTACCCTTTCACTATATTTAGTCAATCTGTATTTTGAGCAAATACTGCAAGAAGCTGTATTATATATGTGGAAGACTGTGGCATCAGGGTAGGTAAAAAGACTTATTAACAAGCTGAAATATGCAGATGACACAACCTTTGCTTGCTGGAACCAAAGAGAAGAGGATGTAAATACTTACTGATGAAGATCAAAGACTACAGCTTTCAGTATGGACTGCACCTTAATGTAAAGAAAACAAAAATCCTCACAACTGGACCAATAACTAGCATAACGATAAATGAAGAAAAGATTGAAGCTGTCAAAGACTTCATTTTGTATGAATCCACAATCAACACTCATGGAAACAGCAGTCAAAAAATCAAATGATGTATTGCACTTGGTAAATCTGCTGCAAAGGACCCCTTTAGGGTATTAAAGAGTAAAAAGATGTCAGTTTGAGAACTGACCCAAGCTGTGGAATTTTCAATGACTTCATGTACATGTAAAAGTTGGACAAGGAATAAGGTAGATGGTAGAAGAAACAATGTATTTGAATTATGGTGTTGCTCAAGAAGAATGTTGAAAATATCGTGAATTGCCAGAAGAAACAAATGAGTCCTGGAAGAAATTTAGTCTGAATTCTCCTTAGAAGGCAGGATGGTGAGACATCATTTCAAGTTCATTGGACATGTTCTTCCTGGAGAAGGACATCATGCTTGGTAAAGAGGAATGTCATTGAAAAAGAGAAAGTCCCCCAACATGATGGGATGACAGTGTGGCAGCAACACTGTACTAAAACGTAACAACAATTATGAGGATGGCATAGGACTCGGCACAGGAGGGGCTACAAGTCAGAATCTACTTGAAGGCACCTAACAACAACAAGAACAAGTGTTGCTTTAACAGAAATATTATAGATTGGTACTTTAAAACACACGCATTGCTTTTTTAACACAGTTAAGAGACTAGAAGCCTTAATTTAGGCCATGGATCTCCAAGGGGGTCTTTCCTGAGCAGGAGCCCATGAAGTCCTTGGCCTTCATTCTTATCTGACTTTTTTTTT
>NW_006408629.1:1035884-1042379 GCF_000296735.1 Chrysochloris asiatica
CTAGTTGTTGAAGGTGATGTGTTAATATGTTGATTTTGGCTCTTTCCTCTTTTTGGATGTGTGCATTTATTGCAATAAATTGACCTCTCAGGACTGCTTTCGCCATGCCCCAAAGATTTTGGTAGGTTGTGTTTTCATTCTCGTTTGTTTCTAGGAACTTTGTGAATTCACGTTTAATTTTTTCTTTTATCCAGTCGCTTTTCAGCTGAGTGTTGTTCAGTTTCCATGTATTTGACTTTATTGTTTTGGTTTTCTTATTGTTGATTTCTAGTTTTATAGTGTTGTGATCTGAAAAGATGCTCTGTAAGAATTTTGATGGTTGTAAATTTATGGAGGCTTGCTTTGTGGCCTAACACATGGCCAATTCTGGAGAATGCTCCATGTGCACTGGAGAAGAATGTGTGTTGTGCCGTTGTTGGATAGGATGCTCTGTATACATCTATGAGATCGAGTTGGTTGATTGTGTTGTTAAGCTCCTCTGTAGCATTGTCAAGTTTCTTTCTGGTTTTTCTATCCCTTTTCGAGAGTGGTGTGTTGAAATCTCCCCCTATAATTGTGGATTTATCTATTTCTTTCTTCAATTCCATTAAGGTTTGCTTCATGTATCTTGGTGCTTTTTTGTTGGAAGCGCGTATCTGACTTGTTATAACTCAGAAGTTAAAACTACAGAAGAATGGCATTATTAATGCAATAAAAGAAAACCTATTTCCAAAACCATTTAAGAGGTGCAAAAACCAGATAGTCAAAGTATAGTTTTGGGGAACACAATTAAATCTATACATGCCAAGCAAACACATACATTCATATATTTTGACCATTGTTAAATTTAATTAATTTGGAGTGTGTGGAATCCTTTTTCCTTTATTTTTAAAATTTGGTATGATTCTGATGACCTCTCTGTCCTATAAAATAGATTCTGATCACTAAGTGCTTCAGGTAGAAGAATATATATCAATGAGTTAATATTGAGCATAATGGACTTTTATTTTTATTAAGAAACCTCATGCATTGCTTTTAAAATCACACAATTATGCGAAAAGTATTTCACCGTGTAACCAGCTAAGTGAAACAAATCATCCATAGAAAAGAAACCACATAATAATAAATAAGGTCATAATTAACAAGAAGTTTCATAAATGATTATTATAACTGATATGAAGCTCATATATGTCTTTATTTCTCCATGTAAGAGTAAAGGTAATTGAATAATAAAACTTGCAAAAGCACTTCTGGAAGTTTTATTTATTATCATAACGATGCAGTCATGTTAATCATTATCACTATTCTAAATGTTCAGTCATTTGAGTCGCAGGTAGTATTACTCTCACAGAGTACAAAGAGGCTACACAGCAAACATTCACCATAGGCTTACTAAATTAATCAACTGACAATCAAAACATATTCAAAGCACATGCATCCAATGAATTTAGAAATTTTTATATCAGTAGTAATTATTTAAATCATTAAAAATTTATATGAACTTGATTTTTAAAACCATTTAGCTATGCCATGTATTTGCTTTGGTAACAGCAATATGATATTTCCAAAAAAAAAATACAGAATGATAATAGTAATTGTGGAGAGAAATCCTGCCATTTTTGTTCAACATAAAATCTTTCCTGTCTTTTCTAGGAATTGGAATATTAGACATGTCCATTAAGGTAGAAGAACATTGTACCAATTAATATATTCTCTCTGAAGTTTTTTTTAGTTCACCATCCAAAAGATGTGATGTGTGAGTGATCAGAAGGAAAATACATTTCTTTGAGGAAATTTAAGAATAAGGAGATTATCTGATCTGCAGAGAGTGTAATTCAAATTGTCAGCCTTTTGATGAACAGATAATCACTTAAACAATGTGACATCAGGGATACATATAAAACCTTAAAATGTATAAAGAGAAAGAGAGAGACATCAATCTAAAATCAATTTTTAATACATAACCACTAAACAATTCTAATAAAATTGAGTGAAATTAGAGTATTTAGCAATAGAAGTGAACAGTGACCAGAAATATCATTCACTTTTATGGACCCTCTTTCTATAAATGTATGTGGCTGATTTGAAAGCTATGCTTTGGAAGTTTTATAAAATTATCTACTTCTGAACATTCACACATATCTATCTATATGTACATGTATATTTTAAAATGTGTAGAGCTCCACATCATTTATATTGAGATTCCAAGACCTTAGTTAAATGCAGGCACATAGTGAAATAGACCTCTTTGAAAACAAATATAAAATATACCTTTCTTAGATAACTATACTAAAAATCATTAAATGCAACCATTGTTAGTAATGGTAAGTGATGATTGACTTAGCTGAGTAGATCAGAATTCTCAGATTAAGCTTTCAGCCTACCCTTCATTAGTGTTATTACCTGGTTTATTTATTTTCTCTGAGTCTTTATTTCCTCATTCATAAGTAAGATTACTCAGTAACCATTCATAACTTGCTATTGGTTGAATTTTGAGAAAATCTGAATTAATGTAAATCATAAATGCTACTCTTGCTTTTCACTCATAGGTTCACATAGTTGAGAGTGAAAATTGAGAATATTTTGAGACTACATAAACGTGATCATGGTCAGGAAACAAGAAATTTATTACTTGAGACAGATTGTTGTTGTTAAGTATTGTTCAGTTGATTCTGATTCATAGCAAACCAGTATAGGATTTCCAAGGAGTAGCTGGCAGGTTTGAACTGCCGGCCTTGTGGTTTGCAGTCTATTGCTGATCATACAATGCCACACTGAAAGTCTAAAATCTGACAAAAGTGAATTGTCTAGAATCGGCATACATAGTAAATCTATTAAGAACTTGTTTTGTTGTTTACTGTCATCAAGTTTGTTCTGATTCACAACAACCCTTATAGGTTTTCCAAGGAGTGACTGGTGGCTTTGAGCAACTTTGAACAACTGACCTAGGAGTTAGTAGTCCAGTGCTTATCCTATAGCTTCACACCAGGACTCCCATTAGGAGTTAGCAGGGGCAAAAATAAATCTGTACAATGTAACAAATTTTTCTTATTAAATTTTAAAAAATGTGGCCCATGTCCATTCTTTAGCAAATGGATCCCTGTTTTTATATAAAAGCAGACATATGTAGCCACTCCACAGATTATGGGAATTGTGATCAGAAACGCAGCATATGGTACCAAGTGATGAATCTGAAGAGACACGGCTAAGTTTAGATCTAACTAAAATTTCTAGGTTTCACTTTAAAACTAAATGTAAGAAACATTCTGGCATAGTTAAACATTGCATGAAGTTAATATATGATGTTCTCATTCTTAACTGGTTTCAAAAACAGAAGTATAAATGAAATGAACATTTTCTAGTAGAGCTGTTGTCTTTTTAATAAATTCATGTTCTTTTGTCTGTTTATGTTGACAGATAAACAAAAATAAGATTGACACTATAACAAAAATAAAAATAAATATTATGTACATATATGATTTAAAATGAAAATACAGATACAAAAGTTGAAATAATGCATGTAAGTAGATATAATTTTACTTATTGAATTGTTTTCCCCAAAAAAAATATGTCCAAATACTAATGACCTGTACCAGTGAATATGATTTTATTTGGAAATAAGGTGGTCACAGAAGTAATTAGTTAAGTCCAGGTCATTAGATTGGGCCCTAATCTGTTTATGACTGGTATCTTTACAAAAAGAGGAAAAGAAATACAGATAGAGTGGTGTGGTGAATATGGCCAAGTGAAGTCATAGGTAGAAGTTGGAGTTATACTACAAACCAAAATATTCTTACAGGAACTGTAGGAAATGATTAAAGATCTTCCACAGGAACCAGACTTTGAAGAGACCATGTTCCTGGAAACACCATGAATTCTGACTTCTCAACTCCATAATTGTGAAAGAACATTTTCTTTTGTTTTAAATCATACAGTTTCCAGTACAGCATAGGAAACCAATACACTTAACTACCCAAACAATTCTGATAAAATTTGGATAGTTCATTAGTTAGCTTTTCCAGATTATTTCTCATATTCTATGCTACTGAGATTATAATCATTTATCCGTTCATATTTATATAATTGAGCTATATAGGTGCTGTAGTAGTTACTGTTTTTATTACCAGAAAAGATGATTTTCAGTAAATTATCCCCTATAATGGAAACATGGAAAGTAACTCAGAAAATTACGAACATTGGACAAAAAACATAATGAAAATTATGCCTAAAATCTTCTAACTTGTAAAATATCCTTTGCAACCCAATGTCAAAACAAAATGTGATGCTTGATTTAAGATTACCTTTTACAGAGATGGAATACAGATGGGACAGAGCTAAATCTCAGGCTTGACGTTTCTGGGGGTTCTCTTGTACTTTTTTCTAATTTTGAGTGCCTTCAGTTCAAGTTCTCTACTAATGTTTTTGTCCTTCTGAAGTGAGCAAAACAATTTCAATATTCTGTTGATTCTACTATATATGGCCTGCCAGAAAAATGCTGGATTCACCCATCTATGATCTTCATAACTTATGTGCTTGGACACACAAAAGCCACTCTATTGATTCCATTCTATTTAGAGATGTGTGTATTGTGGTAGAGGTAACAGGCATGTGAGAGACTGTCCCTGAAACCATTTAGCTAAAGAAATATGAAAACATTTTTCTTGGTTTATTTTATTCTCTCTCCTTCTGTGATGTCTTTGGCAAGTGATTAGGAGCACAAACCAGGGAGTCAGAATTCTGGTTTCCAAATTCTGGGGATCTACAGTGGAGGTGGAATTATTTAATTCTTTATAATTTAGTTCTTCATTTATAAGACAGAGAATATAATAGTCTTGTTCTGAGGCTTAAATGAAATAATTGAGGCAAATAATTCACATCAGCTTTTAACACATATAAAACATTCAATAAATATTAAAAGTTTTAACTTATTTACCTCTTTAACCATCTACATATCATTATTTGCCATAATTATTACCATCTTCCTCATGTCAAGAATCCTGGTGTTTTGCTTCAGGAAAAGCAATGGACTGCTAATAGCAAGGAGAGGGGAGTGTTTAAATCTACCAGATGCTCCTCAGAAACCCTATATAGGGTCATTATGAGTCAGAACTGACTCAACAGTATTTAAGAAAAACAACCTCTTCACCAACTCTGCTCAGGCAAGATATCACTGGTTATCCTGTGGTTCAGATCACCAAACCAATCAATGTGTCTGTTTAGATTATATCCAAGGCTTTGGGAAGAAAGAGTAATGATTCTTCTGCTATCTAAGGTGTTGGGTATAGAATTTATTATTACCATTATATTTTAAAGATTGTTTTTATCTATTCTCATGCTGGTAGGGTATGGGATTTGGAAGAATGCTATGAACAGTCATATATTATCTATGAAGTTCTCCTTCAGAGTCTGTTGTTACTGTTGCTAGGTGCCATTGAGTCAGTTCTGACACATAGTGACCACATGTGTAACAGAAACAGAATGAAATGTTTCTTGCCCCCATGCCATCATCACAAGACTAGGTATGTTTCACTAAAGGGGGGGGGGGATTATTTGCTCGTTACCGGGATGTGGGAGGGAGGGGGAGAAGAGGGAGGAGAAGGTAGACCACAGGGTAGGGAATAGACACAGGATAGTTTGAGTGGTAGGGAGGGGGGCAATACACAAGAAAGCATGGGGAATAGAAGAACAAGGCAGATGGGGAAACAATTAGGCAGGTTTGCATGGGTTAAATAGGGCAGAGGTAAATAATGATGTATGCACAACCTTGGAACAACAGGGTTCTGGTATATAGGGATTGAGCCATGGTTGGAATGGGCAAAAGGAGGGGAATAATGTTAAGATGCTTGGCTGTCTTTTGAATCTTTGTTTCCCTGGCATACCATTATAAAATAGACACTTGAAGGGGAGAGAAAGGAATAGCCAGAAATACCACCATAGAAAACTTGTAAGTCCCTCTTCTGCTTATAACTGATTGGAATACCTAAAATGGGGCTACAACGTGCCCAGTGAAGGAGGCTTCCTGAGGAGCCTCTGCATTACATAAAACCATATTTGCCATCCTGAACCCCATCCAGAATCTTCTGAGATGGAAAATTTCCACTTGAATGGACAAGCAGACCAGCCTGGAGAGGATAGATAAACAGATACTTCTTGAAAGAAAGACCAACAGGAAAAATACAAAACAATAATGACAGTCTGACTGACTACTACAAGAACAAGCAAGTTGCTCACCCAGGAGACATCAAGGCAAGTGGTTGGGTCCCCTCAGAGTAAACCCCCTTCCAAGACTAAAACTCAATGGGAATACATGAGCAGACATGCACTCTGATTAATGACCACGTTCGTCAATAAGGGGAAATGAGGGAAAAACAGCAATGAAGATGTAAGCTAAGCCCTACAACATTCAATAGACTCCTGTGAACCCAGGTGGAGACCTGGTTGGCCAGCAGTGTGGCAAGACATGGGGACTCTTGGGCCCAGAGTTAGTGACATAGCCACAGAGGACTACAGTGGAGA
>NW_006408629.1:1044345-1045902 GCF_000296735.1 Chrysochloris asiatica
TTTCATTTCAGAAATTATGTTTTTTGTTTGTCTTGTTTTTCAGATATCTATAATAGCTCTAGTAGCGTAGTGGTTACAAATCCAGCTGAAAACCGCAAGGTCAACATTTTGAAACTACCAGCTGATCCATGGGAAAAGGATGAGGCTTTCTGCTCCTGTAAAGATTTACAGCCTCGGTAACTCTGTACAGGGTCACTATGAGTCGAATCCGACTCGACAGCACTTAACAATGACATCAAATAATAAATCAGCACAGATTTTGGAGCATAAAACAATTTGTTTATTAGCTCACCTTTCTAAATCTTAGAAGTCTTGAAGGATTTTACTGGGTTTTCTGCTTAGAGTCTCACAAGGTCAAAATGGAATTGTCAGACAGGCTGAACTCTTATGTGGATGCTATGAGGAAGAATGTCACTCCTAGGTTCTTCTTGTTATTGGCAGAATTTAGAACCTTACAGCTATGACTATCTTAGTTATCTAAGTGCTGCTATAACAGAAATACTAAATCAGTGGCTTCAATGAACACACACACACACATATATATATATATCCTAAAATTTTATCAAAATCCACAGCCCTCTTATTGATTCTGACTGATAGCAACCCTGTATAGGGTTTCTGATGCTGTATATTTTGGTGAATCTACAGCCTCATCTTTCTCCCGAGGAATGGCTGGTCATTATGAACAGCCAACCAGGTGGTTAGACATCTAGTTCTCATTCTACAGTGCCACCAGGGTTCCATTCTCCCAGTTTTGTTGTTGTTGTGAGTTGCCATAAAGTCAGTCCGTACTTATAGTGACCCTATGCACAGCAGAAAGAACAGTCAGTACTACACATTCCTATAATTATTGTTATGTTTGAGTCCATTGTTGCTACCACTATGTAAATCCATCTCATTGGGAATCTTCCTCTTTTCTGTTGACCCTTCACTTTCCCATGCATGATTTTCTTCCCCAGGAATTAGAGGACCAATGTATAAGAGACAAAGTTTCACCATCCTCACTTCCTAAGAGAATTCTGGCTGTACTTTTATCAACACAGATTTGCTGTTCTGGCACTCCATAGTATTTTTTAACATTCTTCTTCAGCCTTATAATTCAAAGCACTGATTCTTCAAAGGTCTGCCTTATTCATTTTCCAACTTTCATATGCCTATCAGACTGTTGAAAATACCATGGCTTGAGTCAGGTGTACCTTAGTCTTCAAAATTACATCTTTGCTCTTGAACACTTTAAAGAGGTTTTGTACAACAGATTTGTTAAATGCATTTTGATTTCTTGATTGCTGCTTCTATGAGTGTTGATAGTGGATGCAAACAAAACAATATCTTTGACAGCTTCAATCTTTTCTCCATTTATCACAATGCTAATTGCTGGTTCAGCAGTGAAGGCTTTTGTTTTCTTTACATTGAGGTTCACTCCATACTAATGGCTGTAGTCCTAGATCTTCATGTAAGTATTTCGAGTCTTCTTTGCTTCCAGGAAGCAAAGTTGTATCATCTGCCTATCACATGTTGATGAGTCTTCTTTTAATGCTGATGCCCAATTCTTCCTCA
>NW_006408629.1:1046002-1059939 GCF_000296735.1 Chrysochloris asiatica
ATTATTATGTGCTTAGTATACAGATTGAATAATTATGGTGAGAGGGGCACACCTTTCTGGATTGAAAACTATTCAGCATCCTCTTATTCCGTTTAAATAACTACCTCCAAGAAACACTGTAATTATTCTGGAATACACATTCTTGGCAATGTTATCTATTATTTGTCAGGATCCACACAGTCCAAAGCCTTTGCACAGTCAATAATGCACAAGTAAACATCTTTGTGGTGTTACCTGATTTCAGTCCAGATTTATGTGATATCATCACTGTTATCCCTTGTTCTATATCCTCTTCTGAATCTGTCTTGAATTTTTGGCAGCATTCTGTGAATGTACTGCTACAACTGTTTTTGAACTATCTTTACCAACATTGTAATTGAATGCGACATTAATGATATTATTTGATGATTCCTATATCCCTTTGGTTCAGCTTTGTTTGGGATAGCACAAAAGTAAATGTTTTCTAATTAGTTGACCTGTAGCTGGTATTCAGATTTCTTGGCATAAACAAGTTAGGGCCAACTATTAATGTATCCATTTCCTGAAATATTTCCATTTGTTTTCTGTCGTTTCCTGGAATATTGTGTTTGTTTGTGTTTTTTTTTACCAATGCCTTGAGTGCAGCTTGGACTTTGTTCAGTGTCATTTGTTGTTGAGCATACGCTATTTTTAAAATGATTAAACATACACCAATTATTTTGGGTACATTGACTCTGTGACTTTCTTCTTTAGATGGTTCTTGAGTTATTCAATATTTTTTCAGTAGAAACCTTAAATATTTGAGATAAATTTCTTCAGTTCTTTCAGTTTTAGAAATTCTAAGCATGTTCTCTCCTTTTGATTTTCTAACTCCAAATCTGTATATTTCACTAAAATGCTTTGTTTTCTGAAACTGAACCTTTGAAAATTTCTGTTTAACTCTTACTTCACCATTTGTTTCCATTGCTTTAGCTTCTGCATGCTCAAGAACAAGTTTCACCGTCTCTTCTGACATTCATTTTAGTCTTTTTTTTTTTGTTTCCTGTTTTTTTTAATGACCTTTTGCTTGCTTTATACATGATATGCATGATGTCATCCCATGGCTCTTCTAGTTTTCGAGCTTTAGTGCCTAATACATCAAATCTCTTCTTGAGATGGTATAAGTGCAGGTGAGATATATTTAAGGTCTCAGGGGCGTATTTTAATTTTCATAAACTTCAACTTGAACTTGCATATAAGCAAATAATTGTCTGTTCCATAGTCAGCCATAGTTCAACAAATCATATACTATGCTTCATTACAATGATTATAATCCCCTCCATGTTCCATCAGATAACATTATTTCTCTCTATTCATTTTAGCACTTTTTTTTTTTTTTAATACTTAAGCATATATAATAATTTAAACCACCAAAGGACACATTCTGCAAGCCTGCCTCCTGGCTGCCAGTTCTCAGTTACACTGTTTCCATGAATCTAGATACCTCAGCTGCTCCCTCTCTCCATGTTCTCTTCTCTGTCTCCATCTCTTATGTCACTGCTTCTTTGGATAGGGTCCCACATTCTCCTTGTGCATTTCTCCCTTGACGGTCCTAGGGTCCTCTGTTTCTGGACTGTAAGATTAACTACTCCCCATTTTGCTTACAAAACTTCTACCTTTACAATTGTGACAGTCTCAATTAGTCATGATAACTTTTACTCACTGTTGAATTATAAGAATCTTACCTCCATCTCTTTTCACCAGACCAATCTAGACAAGATGAAAATATTCAGTGGTTACTCTACCTTCCAATACACATTCTAAAACTAAACTCCCTCTTAAAAACATGTAAGCCAGTCATTTTGTGCCTTTATCATTCCCTCATTTTACATAGCCAATGTCTAGGTTGACCAGCCCTATCTATACTGTATACAGAAGAGATAGCATTGATACTTCATGTGAAGACTCCTTACCTCTCTGTTGGTATTTTGAGCTCCTACATCCATGAATATAGGTCAAATGATGATGGTCTTTCTGATGATGTATGTGATATAATTTCTCTTCAACGTAACATTCATGGCATAATAAACCATATGATTATTAAATTTAACATGGCCAATACTAATCCATTTCAGCTCATTAATGCCTAAGATTTCAATCTTCATGTTTTCTGCTTCAGTTTTGATGGCTTTCAATTTTCTTAGATTCACAATGTGTACATTCTATGTTTTGATTATTAATGGATATCTGCAGTTGTTTCTTCACATTTTAGGTTGTACCCCATCCAGCTAATGAATGTCCTAAAAGTTTTTCTATATTCATGTCATTAAGGAAACTCTACTTTGAGGTTGGAGCTCTTCTTCGGTTGTATTTTGAATGCCTTCAAATGTGTGTGGTTCATTAATATAACAAAGAAAACCCTATTCCCTAATGAGATTATAGCATGTGCTTTAGGGGAATACAATTCAATCTATAACAAAGACCAAAATTTTTCATTCCTTACTGAATGGTCAGTCAGGGACTACTTCCTCTCTCAGTTTCTTTCTCCATGCCATCTGACATTTCAAGGCAGCATTAGAACATCAAATTCCAACCTCTCACTTCTTCTTTTTTTTCTTTCCAAATTATGAATTATGTAATAGTTTACATGGGAGAACATTAGCTTTACATTCATCCTATAATATATTATTTCATTGCCATGGTTACAATCCCCTTCAAGCATCATCAACAAACTAAAGGGTACACCCTGGAATCATGCCCCCTGTTCGTCAGCACATAGCCCCTCTCCTTCTCTGGGTCTAGAGCCCCCAGATGCTCCATGTCTCCAAGTCATTGTCTCTATCGCCATCTCTGGCATCATTATTTCTCTGGATAGGGTCCCACACTCTGCTCTTCTCCCTTGATGGTCCCAGGGACCTCCGCTCCTGGACTACAAAGTTAACAACTCCCCTCCTTTTGCTACAAAATGTCTACCTTTACATTTCCAACCCCCACAGTCAGTCCTGATAACTATTATTCACTATTGTACCACATGAGTACTATCCCCATCTCCTTTCATCCTCCCTACGCAGACAGATTAGATACTACTCAGTGGAGATTCTACCTTCCTCTGTGACCTCTGGATCTAGACTTCCTCTTGAAAGCTTGCAAGGCAGTCACTCCTTGCCTTTGTAGCCTCTCCATCCCCCATTTTGGGTAGCCAATGTCCAAGTTGCCCATCCCTGCCTACCATGTGTATTGAGGGGGTGGGAATGATCCTCACTGTAAAGATTTATTTCCTCTTTTGAGCTATTGCATCCATAGGTGTAGGTCAAGTTCATCAAATTGTACCAGATTACTCTTTTTTTCCTCTTCTTTCTTCTTCTAGTTGAGCTCTGATCATTTAGCCATTGAAGCCAGCTCAAGTGGGCCTCAGTTACTTTTTTGTTACCAAGAGAATGTTCTGTATTTTTTAAAAAAAAATTATTGTGAAGCAAGTGACAAGATACAGACCAGATAATCATCACTACATTCAACAAACCATATACTTTGTTTCATCTCAATGATTAAAATCCCTTCCAGGTAACAACACTCATCCTGCTTACTTCCTGTGATTCTTACTTGCATTCAATGCACCTTCCTATCCCTTTCATCTTTGTCCTTAGGAAAATGCCCTATTAATTTTGAATGATTGACTATTCCATGGTGAGCATACCTTGTTAGTGTTGTTCCCACTCTTCTCACCCCATAAAGCTATCTACTGCTTGGCTGAGTATTGAACCACCAGGGTGAGTTCGTTTCCAAACCAGAAGGGTGGTTGAGAACTATAGTCTCAGATTCCTCCAGTCTCTTTCTGAAGAGGAAACCAGGACTTCAATGTTTGTTTGTTGTTGTTTTAATTTTAACAACACTATCTATCTCCCACTCTATCTGGAACTCTCTAATGTGATGCCTTTTAGGACAGTTGGTAGTGATAGCGAGGCACTGTCTCGTTTTTCTGGTCTCAGAATTTTGCAGACCAAAGTTCACATGTTCCATTAGTCTATTGGACTAACTGATTCCAAACCTCTTGAATTCATATCCCTCTTCATTGTTCCACACATGGAGAGACCAATAGCTGCACCTTAAATGGCAGCTCATGAACTTTCAAAATCCCAGACACTACTAACCCAAATAGGATGTAGAACATTGTCTCTGTGGACAATATTATCCCAATTGACCATGGTCTCTCTTGAGTTTATAGTCCTGAGCCTCCAGGTCAAATAAGTCATTGCCTTAAGATGTTTGATAGTATCTAAGAAGTTTTCATCATGAGTCCTGGTGTAAGCAACATTGTGGGTTAATGCACTGGAGTGAAAGGTCAGATTGAACTACAAGGTCAGTGGTTCAAGCTCATCAGCCACTCCTCAGAAACCTAATACAGGGTCACTATGGATGGGAACTGAATCAATGGCACTTAATAACAACAACAACAACAACATAGTCAACATAGTTATGTTTGCAAGCAAGGTAAATACTCATGTACAAATATCCTTTTCAAACTCTTATGTATTTGTGGGATAAATATCACATAGCATGACACTCTAGGATCAGCACTGCACTGGGAACCACACGGATGATATTCCAAACTTACCACATTCCTCTGAAATCCTGTATAACGTTATTATGAGTCAGAACTTAACCATTAAACATATGTCTGAATCCACGTTATCTACAACAGAACACTGTTTTTACGAGGCTGTATAAGTATCACTATTTAGCTCTATCTCCTTTAGTCCACGCATATCTCCTTATGTCTTCACCAGTCATCATTATTCTTCTGCCACCCACCTTCTTCTTTTTTTGTTGTACATTTTTATTGTGAATGGCATGGTAGTGTACTTGGGAGAAAATCGGCTTTTCACCATTGTTTCATTGCAATAATTACAATCTCCTCTGTGCATCATCATTCAACAGTATTTGTACCCATTCCCTGTTTTGTGTTGTTTTGTTTTGTTTTGTTTTCTGGGGGAGGGGGTGTATACGGAAACACTCAGGAATATATAATAATTTAAACAAACAAATGACACATTTTGCAAGCCTGCTTCCTGGATCCCAGCACCCAGTCACTCTCTTTCCATGAGTCCAGAGCCCTCAGCTGCTCTTTCTCTCCATGTGCTCATCTCTGTCGCCTTCTCTGGTGTGGCTGCTTCTCTGGATACGGTCCCACATTCTGCTTGTGCTCTTCTCTCTTGATGTTCCTAAGTTCTTCTGTCTCCGTACTGTAAGGTTAACTACTCCCCCATTTTTGTCACAAAATTTCTACCTTTACAGTTGTGACAGTCACAATTAGTCATGATAACAATTACTAACTATTGAATCATAAGAATCTTATCCTCTACCCTCTTCTTTTATATTGCCCTTCACCCCCCCTTTTTTTGTTGCTCTCCCCTTGTTATATATTGTTCTCCCCATCACTAGAGCTAACATGTGTCAACCCTCTAGCCAGTGAATTACTCTCCCTGATAACCATCAACAAATGTTTCTCTTAATATGGAAACCTTTTCTTAAGTTTTTACAAGAATGGTCTCATATAATATTTATCCTTTAATGGTTGACTAACTTCACTCTGTATTTTTTAAAGCGCTCATATGATTCGATTAGGTCCACTCAGACTTTTTCTTATTTTAATGCCAATTGGCTTGTTGTTGTTGTCAGGTGCCATTGAGTTGGAACCGACTCACAGCGACCCCATGCACAGCAGAATGAAACAATATCCAATCCTGGGCCAACCTCACTACCGCTGCCACACTTGAGTCCATCAATGATGCCTGACCAATCCATCTTGTTAGGGGTCTTCCTCTTTTTCTCTGATCCTCCACCTTACCCAGCATGACATCCTTCTCCAGCGACTGTTCCCTCCAGACAATATGTCCAAAGTATGAGAGATGAAGCTTAGCCATCTTGGCCTCCAAGGAGCACTCTGGATCCAAAACAGATCTATTGGTTCTTTTGGCAGCCCATGGCACTTTCAGTATTCTCCTCCAACACCACAACTCAAAGGCATCAATTCTTCTATGGTCTTCCTAATTCACTGTCCAGCTTTCACATCCATATGAGGTTATTGAAAATACCACGGCCTGGGTCAGGCGCACCTTAGTCCTCAAGCTGACATCTCTGCTCTTCAATACTTTAAAAAGTTCCTGTGCAGCAGATTTGCCCAATGCAATACATCATCTGATCTCTTGACTGCTGCTTCCGTGAGTGTTGAAAGTTGATCCAAGAAGAATGAAGTCCTTGACAACTTCAATCTTTTCTCGATTGAAAAGACTGTTGTTTATTGGTCCAGTGGTGAGGATTTTTGTTTTCTTGACATTGAGATGTAATCCATACCGAAGGCTGAACCTTGAATAACATCTGCAAAATACCTTATGTCACATAAAGTACTATAATCACAAGAGTCACAATAGGGGATGAAAATAATGGGAGACCTCTTAGAATTCTGCCTTATAAACTGAGATAACTGCTATACTAAGCAGTAGGGGGATCCTTCTATGGGAAAAAGTCTACTGTAATAGAATATCATGGGAGGAAAATATGTCCATTGGTATTAAAAATTACTTTATCAACCCAACTAAAAGATTCTTGAATTATGTAGTGTTTTCCATATATGACAATTTGCCCAAACAATTGTTTCCTTATTAAAAGATAATGATTAAAAGTGACATTGGAGATAAAGGCCTTGTCAATTTTATTTGATCCCCACATTCTATAGCTGATTTTAAAATATATTTCAGCCATTTTTCCATAATTCATATCATTCCTTTCACCATTAGTAGCTTTACAAACTTAATGTGCATTTTTAAATATTACTTTATGCAAGTTATTTGGTTAAAAGTGGTGGTGGTAGCAGTGTGCCATTGAGCCAATGCTGACTCATAGCAAACATGTATGGTGTTTATTAGGCGGTGATCTTTACAACACTACTCGTCTGGTAGATTGCCAGACTGTGGTGGCTTCCAGGTTGCTGTGATTCTGGAAGCTATGCCACAGGCATTTTAAATACAGCAGGATCACCCATCATGGACAGATTTCAGATGTGCTTCCAGACTATGATAAACTAGAAAGAGGAAGAGATAGAACTACTTCCAACTATTTAGTCACTGAAAACCTTATGACTAGCAGTGCAACACTGTCAGCAGTAGAATGATGAATATTGAAATATGATGAAGAGCACCAGAATATTGTCAGATATAGTGCTGGAAGAAGTGCTCTCAGGTAGGAAGGCACTGAAAATATGACTAAGGAGAATCCAAAATAGAGTTGACCATGATGATGCAAATGGAGTAAAGCCTTCAGGAACTGCATTTATTAATGGGACACAACCAAAATGAAGAGAAACAACTGTACAGCCTTTAATAATCAGAACATAGAATGTACTAAGTATGAATATAAGAAAATTGGAAATTGTCAAAAATGAAAAGGAATGCATAAACATTGATGTCCTAAGCATTAGTGAGCTCAAATAGACTGGTGTTGGCCACTTTTGATCTGAAAATCACATAGTTTACTATGCCAGGACTGACAAATTGAGGAGGAATGCCATTGCATTAATCATCAAAAAGAACATATCAATTTTTTTTCTTGAAGTACAATGATGTCTGTAATAAGATAATATCCATACACTTATAAGGAAGACCAGTTAATACAACTATTATAGAAATTTACACAACAACCACTAAGGCCAGTGATGATGACATTGAAGAATTCTACCAACTTCTTCAGTCTGAAACTGATTAAACATTCAACCAAGATGCGTTGATAATTACTGATGATTGAAATGCAAAAGTTGAAAACAAAAAGGATGGATTAGTAGTTGGAAAACATGGCACTGGTGATACAATGATGGAGCTCACATGATAGAATTTTGCAAGACCAATGAGTTATTCATTGCAAATTCATTTTTTAAATAGCATAAAAGATGATCATACACATGGACTTCACCAAATAGAATACACAGAAATCAAATGGACTGTATCTGTGGAAAGAGACAGTAGAAATGTTCCATAGCATCAGCCAAAACAAGGCCAGGAGAGACTGTGAAACAGATCATCAATTACTCATATGAAAATTCAGTCTTAGGTGAAAAAAATTAAAACAAGTCCACAGAGCCAAAATATGACTTTGACCATATCCAACCTGAATTTTGACATAATTCAAAAACAAATTTGATGCATTAGACACTAAAGACCAGAGCTCAGAAGTGTTGTAGAATGACATGAAGTACATTATAGAGGGAGATAGCAAAAGGTCATTAAGAAGACAAGAAAAAAGGAAAAGATTAAAATGACTGCCAGAAAAGACTGTGCGAAATTTGGTCTCCAGCACAGAGATGCTAAAGCAAATGGAAGACATGAGGCAGTAAAAAAGCTGAACAAAAAAATTGCAAAGGGTAGTTAGAGAAGACAAAGTCAGTATTATACTGAATTGTGCAAAGACGTGGAATTAGAAAACCAAAAGGGAAGAAAAAGCTCAGCATTTCTTAAGCTGTGGGAACTGAAGAAAAAACATTCAAGCCTCTACTTGAAATATTAAAGGACTCTATTGTAATGTTGCTGGTTAATGCTCTGGATTGCAAGGTCGGTTTGAACTGTAAGGTCAGTGGTCCAAGTTCACCAGCCACTCCACTGAAATCCTATACAGGGTCACTAGGAGCTGGAACTGACTCAGTGGCACTTAGAAACAACAATGGCATAATATTGAATGATGCAGAAAGCATAAAAAAGAAGATGAAAGGAATACACAGAGTCATTGTACCAGAAAGAAATGATCGATGTTCAAGCATTTCACGAGGTAGCATACAATCAAGAGCCAATGATATTGAAACTCAAAGGTGCATTGAAGGCATTGGCAAAAGCAAGACACCGGGATTGACTGAATACAAATTGAAATCTTTCAACAAACTGATGCAGCATTGGAGGCACTCACTTACCTATGCCAAGAAATTTGGAAGAAGAAATTACCTGACTAACTGACTAGAAGAGATGCATATTTGTGCCCATTCGAAATAGAGGAGATCCAATGGAATACTGAAATCATTGGACAATATCACTTACAATTAGAATTTTGCTAAAGATATTGCAAAAAACAGCTGCGACCATTCATTGACAGAGAACTTCTAGAAGTTCAAGTCAGATTCATAAAAGATGTGGAACAAGGGATATCATTGCTGATGTTTGGTGGATCTTGGCTGAAAGCACAGAGTACCAGGAAGGTGTCTACCTGTGTTTTATTGACTATGCAAAGGCTTTCCATTGTGTGGATCATGACAAGCTATGGACAGATTTGTGGAGAGAGTATTCAGGAACATGTAATTGTGTGCATGAGGAACCTGTACATAAACCAAAAGGCAGTTGTTCTAACAGAACTAGGGAACATCAAATGTTTTAAAAATTGGGAAAGGTGTGTTCTATGGTGTATATTTGTTGTTGTTGAGTGCCATCGAGTCAGTTCCGACCCATAGCGACCCTGTACAGGGTTTCCGAGGCTGTAAATCTTTACAGGAGCAGAAAGCCTCATCTTTCTCCCGTGGAGCAGCTGGTAGGTTTGAACTGCTGATCTTAAGGTTCACAGCCCGATTTGTAACCACTACACTACCAGAGCGCTTTATTACACCATAATTATCCCATCTGTATGCTGAGCTAATAATGTGAAAAGATGGATTATATAAAAAAATATGGCATCAAAATTACAGGCAGACTCATTAATAATCTGGAATATGTAGATGATACATTCTTGCTTGCTTAAAGTGAAGAAGATTAAAATACCTATTGATGAAGATCAAAGATCTCAGCTTTCAGTATGGATTGCACATCAATGTAAAGTAAATAAAAGTCCTCATTACTAAACCAATAAAAATGTCTATACAAATGGAGAAGAGAAGTTGTGAAATAATTTATTTTGCTTGAATCAATCATCAACACTCATGGAAGAAGTAACCATCAAATTAGAGTATTGCATTAGGCAAATCTACTGCACAAGACCTCTTGAAAGTGTTGAAGAGCAAAGATGTCAGTTTGAGGGCTATGGTGCTCCTGACCCAAGCCATGATATTTTCAATAGCCTTATATGCATGTGAAAGTTGGACTGTGAATAAGGAAGACTATAGAAGACTTGATACATTTGAGTTATGGTATTGGAGGAGAATATTAAAGGTACCATTAACTGCCACTAAGACAAACCAATCTGTATTGGAACCAAGAAACCAAGATGGCCAGACTTCATCTTTCATACTTTGGACATATTATCAGAAGGGACCAGTACCTGGAGAAGGATAACATGTTTGGTAAATTTGAGGGTCAAAGAAAAAGAGGAAGGCCCCTAATAAGATGGATTGGCACACTAGCAGCAGTATTGGACTCAAATGCAGCAAGAATTGTGAGGGTGGTGCTGGACAGATTGGGCAGTGAGTGTTTCATTCTGTTGTGCATAGAGTGTTATAAGTTGATACTGACTAGATGGCACCAAACAACAGCTATCTTTATGGGAGCAGAAAGCCTCATCTTTCTCCTGTGAAGTGGCAGGTAGATTCAAAATTCTGTGCTACCAGTGATCCTTTTGTTAAGAGTAGAAACGACATTATAGAAATGTTTACTTAACATTTTCAATTTTTTAAAAATTTAATTGTTGTTGCTAAGGGCCATTGAGTGAGTTTGTAATCATAGCAATCCTGTCTAAGGTTTCCAAGGAGTAGCTGGTTAGCTTGAACCACCGACTTTGCAGTTCAAACGACTTTGCAGTCTAATGCATTAACCCACAGCACCACACCAGGAATTTTGTTTTATTTTAGTTTTTCATCATTTTCTGTATATTTAAATTTACTTGATCAGAAATTTTGTTTTATTTTAGTTTTTCATCATTGTCTGTATATTTAAATTTACCTGATTATTAGACGTTATGCTATTTTATTTTTGGCATTCTGGTGTGACACTGAAGGATAAGCATTGGTTGACTAACCCCAAGGTTAGTGTTTTGAACCCATCATATTTTCCATGGAAACCCTATAAAGGATTGCTATGCGTTGGAATTGAGTAGAGAGCACTCAACAACAGAAGCAACAATTGAATTTTGGTTAAAATTCATTTTTGACATTTTTTTTTTAAATAAAATGTTTTATTGTGAATTATGTGATGGTTTAGAAGGGAGAACATTAGTTTTACATTCATTCTATCGTATATTGTTTCATTTCCATGGTTACAATACCCTTCATGCATCATCAACCAACCAACCCTGCAAGCCTGGCCCCCACACCACCCCTCCCCCCACCTCAGTCTTCAGCACACAGGCCATGTCCCTCTCTGGGTCTAAAGTACCCAGTTGCTATATCGCTCCATATCATCATCTCTGGCTCCGTCTCAGGCATCACTGATTCTCTGGGTAGAGTCCTGCTATCGGCTCTTCTCCGTTGATGATCCTAGGGACTTCTGTTCCTAGACTGGAAAGTTAATCACTCCCCTCCTTGCTATAAAACATCTACCTTTACATTTCCAACCCTCACAATCAATCCTGATAACAATTATTCACTATTATATCACAAGAGACCCATCCACACTTCATTTCATCAGCCCCACCTAGACAGATGGGATACTACTCACTGGAGATTCTACCTTCCTCCACGCCCTCTGGATCTAGGTTCCCTCTTGAAAGCTTGTAAGCCAGTCACTTCTTGCCTTTGTAGCCCCCTCATTTTGGGTAGCCAATGTCCACATTGCCCATCCCTATCTACTCTATGTGTGGAGGGATTGGGAATGGTTCTTGCTGTAAGGATTTGTTCCCTCTTTTGAGCAACTGCATCCATAGGTGTAGGTCAAGTTCATCAAATTGTATCAGATTACTCTTTTTTTCCTCTTCTGTCTTCTTCTGGTTGAGCTCTGATCATCCAGTCACTGAAGCCAGGTCAAGTGGATATTATCTACAAGTGTGGGTGTTCTTGTACATATGCCCTCTCTTCTTATCAGCTGGATGCTTCACTCTCCACTGTAGTCCTCTATGGCTATGTCACTGACTCTGGGCCCAAGAGTCTCCAGGTCTTGCCACACTGCTGGCCAACCAGGTCTTCACTCGGGTTCACATAAGTCTATTGAACATTGTAGGGCTTAGCTCACTTCCCCTTATCGGTGACGAGCATGGTCACCAATCAGAGCGTGTATTCCCATTGAGTCTTAGTCGTGAAAACGGGTTTGCACTGAGGGGACCCAACCACTTGCCTTGATGCTTCCTGGGCAAGCAACTTGTTTGTTCTTATAGTAGCAGTCAGTCTGCCTCTATTGTTTTGTGTTTTTCCTGTAGGTCTTACTTTCAAGAAGTATCTTCTATTCTTCTAGCCACTCCAGGCTGGTCTGCTCATCTTTCAAGTGGAAATTTCCCATCTCTGGAGCTCTGGATGTGGTTGAGGCTTCCAACTACAGTCTTATGTATTGCAGAGATTCCGCAGGAAGCCTCCTTCACTGGGCACGTTGTAGCCCCATTTTAGGCATTCCAATCAGTTATAGGCAGAAGACGGACTTACAAGTTTTCTATGGTGATGTTTCTGGCTATTCCTTTCTCTCCCCCTACAGTGTCTATTTTATAATATAATGCAAAGAAAAGCAAGATGCAAAAGACAGGCAAGCATCTTAACATTATTCCCCCCTTTCCCCATTCCAACCTTGTCTTAATCTCTGTATTCCAGAGTCCTGTTGTTCCAAGGTTGTGCATACATCATTCTTTACTTCCATTTAGCCCATTCAAACCTGCCTAATTGTTCTCCCATCTTCTTTGTTCTTCCATTCCCCTCTCCCTTCTTGTATATTGCCCCCCTCCCCAGCACCCAAACTATCCTGTGTAAAATTCTTTTTTGACATTCTTAAAGAGTATGATTGCATCCAAAGAAGCTTTTGTTTTTTGAAATCCAGTTGATTGGTGAGAAGTTAAAATAGATAGGTTATTCTTCATGTGTACCATGATGAAGATGCAAAAATCTGGAAAATAAAGAAATGCACAGGGAACAAAAAATGTTAGATATAATCCACTAGTCAGAATGAGTACTTTAACTTTTGGTGCTAACTGCACTAAACTTTTTCATGCAACCTTAGAAGGTTCTGTTTTAGTTTCTTGGATTGTGGCTAATCTAAAGATATAAATAGTTTAGGCTTTAGAATGTGAGCCCACTTGCCCCTCACCATAGTAAAATATATTATACATCTATAATCTATCTCTCCAAGATATTTTTTAATGCCTACCTTATATGCAACTCATAATTTCTATTTGAATCCTTTAAAACCATATACAACAACTCATATATAATTTCTACCCTCACCTCACATGTTGCTTTGCCAAACTTAACATGACAGAATACTAAGAGATATTTCATGCACCTGCCACTTCCTGGAGATTTCTGAATTCTGTGAGCATCTGCTTTCTGTTTCAGCTAAAGAGCAAAAATTCAATTAAAAATACTGATAAAGGATAGAATAGTCTTCCTGACTTCATAGACAAATAGCCAATGTCACGTGAAAATTTCATTCTAAGGTGTTTTCAATTATAAGATAGATAACATTTTCTTCTAGAAGGAAAAAGTCAGATCAAAAACTTTGAATTTGTAATTTTTAAATTTCTTATTTGTTAACTGCCAATTGAGTCAATTCCAACTCATAGCGACCCTGTGTAGGGCTTCTGATGCTTTAAATCTTCATGAGAACAGAAAACCCTTGTCTTTCTCCCACAGAGCATTTTGTGGGCTTGACTATTGGACCTTATAGTTCGCAGTCCAATTCTTATTATATGGAGTCACAGTGCTTCATTTGTTTTTGTTGCTAAGTGCCATCGACTCAGGATCTGACTCATAGCCACCCTATACAGAGTTTCCAAGGAGCAGCTGATGAGTTGGAACTGCTGGCCTTAATGGCCCAAACCGGCATTGCAGTTTACCGCATTAACAGGCAGCACCACACCACAAGTATATATATATATATATATATATA
>NW_006408629.1:1060167-1064235 GCF_000296735.1 Chrysochloris asiatica
TTATTGTTAAGTGTTGTCTAGTTGGTTCTTACTCATAGCCATCCTGTATATGGTTTCCAATGAGAGACTCAGGAGTTTGAACCACCAATTTTTCAGTTTGAACAGACCTTGCCATACAGTGCTTATTCTACAGCACCACACCAGAACTAAAAAATATATATGGTGGTGATGGTGTATCTTGAAGCCATCATACTCATAGCAACCCTGCATAGGGTTTCAGAGGTTATAAATCTTTTCATCTTTCTCCTGTGGAAAGGCTAGTAGTTTCAAATTGCTGACTTTGAGGTTGGCAGCCTGACTTACAACCTCTAAGCTATCAGACCTCCTTATAAATGTATAAGATGAATGTATAAATATATGTATAAGATGAGGCTTTCTGCTCCCATAAAGATTTACAGCCTCAGAAAGCCTATACAAGATTGCTTTGAATTGAACCAACTCCACTCCACACAACCACCACCATATATGTAGATATCACTAATACTGAATGGTTTTTTTAATTGATTATTTTTTTTCCATACAAACATCAAAAAGAGAATACAAGTGTTAATATAAATGACAAAAAATATGCATAGCTTATGAAGACAAGTTGTAATAACTAGCAGAGACCAAGTCAACTGAAAAGAGATATCTGTGGGTAATTCTACAATCACCTAAAGAAATTACTCATAGCCTACTCAAATAGCATGCTTATATAAAGAAGAATGTCCAAATGTATATAGATTTTATATAATATTTTATCATTTTCTCTACTTATCTGGACTCCACTAGAGCCTCTTTTTTTTTTTTATGCCACAGAAAGGAAAATGTAATCATTACTGTTACTCTTTTTTTCTTTTAGTGAAAATTGCAATACAAAATAGGTAATGCAACTCTACTTCTGCCCACGAACAGTAGTACCTAAGCATATCTCTACATGAAAGCTGATTTTACTATCACTTAAGGAACTCATTACCCTTTTATGAGGCTTACATGCTGCTTTACAAATATAGCACTCTAGTAGCATTATGGAAGTGTCATTACTCTTGCCAGAAGCATTTTTTAAAGCAAGGAAAAACTAGTTTGAAAATAACATCCTTAGTGTTCTTAGTCTTTTGTATTATGCTGATATTTTTCCATATTTTTCTTGAATTTTTAGTTTATTTTCGTTTATCCACCATCTGGAAGTTATTAAAATGTGAGAAAGCCTGTATGATTCTGAATTAACTGAGATAAGAAACTTATTTGGATCATCTGTAATTAAACAGGAAGAATTCAGTCCCATTTCTAAATAGGAGCCAATGGCAGTTCCACATTAACATTGATTTAGCATTGACATGATTCAAATATCAGGACAGGCTAACTTAAATCCAAAAATCTAACTGACTTTATAACACAGTCACATTGCAATAGTGGTTCTCATAAAGACATGTGACAAAACCTCTTTTGAGATGTTTGCTATTTACATAAACTAAAATATGAAACGTTTTGAGTGATTTCCTTTACAAAAAGAGAGAAAGGTTTCAAGAGGTTTTATTTTTGCTTTTCTTTTAAATATCATCATAACCCTCACTTCACTTCATGATATATTTTCTTGAGAAGAGAAGTAGGTAATAGACTTACAGTAACTTCTTGGGGATTACAAAGGTCTTTCACTGAGTATGTCTTGCTGTTTATTATTACTTTTCTTGATGTCACAGGAAAATTGGGTGTAAATTATACTGACTTATTGGACATATTGTCAGGAGGGGCCAGTCACTGGAGAAGGATATCATGTTTGTAAGGTGGAGGGTCAGAGAAAAAGAGGAAGACCTCCAGTGAGATGGATTGGCCAAGTGGCAACATCGATGGACTCAAGCATGGAAACAGAAGTGAGGCTGGCCCAGGATCGGGCAGTGTTTTGTTCTGTTGTGCATAAGGTCACTATGGGTCGGTACCAACTCAATGACACCTAACAACAACATTGTACAATGTAGCTTCATTTACTTGTTAAAGTCATCCCAGTCAAAACCATGCTTCTAACTGCACTTATCTTTTAGAAAATGATATTTATAACATTTGAAATATCATTAGTGAGCTATTATACTAGGAAGAAAAATTTACAAAGTGAATGCCAATGAAAGACTTTACTGAAATGTAATTTAATATGTTTTTAAGGGAATAAAACTACTTGGAGGATTTAGGCAGTGCTGTCCTTAGAGCAAAATAAGAAGTTAAGGACTTGTTAAATTATTTTCTTGTTTGAATAGGATATACTTCTATTAACATTCAAGACATTCTAGAGCTACTATTCAACAATGTCATCAACTGTTTCGAATTGTAAATAAATTTGAATTTTTAAAAAAATATTGACCTGCCATCCATTTTACAGATAACAATTTGACTGCAACCTTTCAAAAAACAAAGGTTTTTCTACACCTCTTGGAATAGAATCTCCAAGAACTACCTGTTCGACTTCATTTATTTATTTATGTTTGGCTGGCCCTGACTTGAACCAGGGTGTATGCCAGGGCAGCTGGGGCAAGATGACACTACAGGGATATGAAAAATTCATAACTCTAAAGTATCAGATAATGAATAACAAATGTATTCCCTACTTTGTATATTACATGACAGTTAGTTTTCAAATGCTACATGTTTTTTTTCTTATGGTGAGAGCTCATTATGAAAGTATTAATAGAGTTTTTATTACCAACCTAGGAACTTCTAGAAGACTAAAGAAAGCACTAAAAATGGGGTCATTCTAATTTAGTATTCAATTGTCACTGTTGACATTCAAAACATAATTTCTAGTTTTATAACTAAATATAAAAATATATCAAGACAATGTTTCTCAAATTTCAAATTTCTACTTGGACAAGTGAAACACATTTAGTGGTTCAATTATTTCCAAGTTGTAATATGATAATTCAGTTGAATTTTAGGTAATATTTTTTAAAGTTTTTAAAACAAATTGACATTATAATTTTTATCAATGGTCCCATTATCTCCTTCTAACTGAGCCATTATTAGTAATTGATATTGTGGCCCTTGACCGACCTTCTGGTTTGGAAAGGGAAACACTCTTTCAGCCAAGCAGTAGATGTGTATATAGAGGGACAACTTTCAGTCAAACAGTAGATGCGTAATTAGGTGGAACAATTTTCAGCCAAGCAGTAGATGGGTATATGGGGGGAGTAGCAACACTAGTAAGCAACACATGTTCACTATGAATGATAGAATAATCAATTGTTCATAATTAAGGGATCAACATGTACCTGGGGAAAATGGCAAGAAGGGAGGAAAATTGGAGTGGAAAGGAGGTGGGAGACGTAGGAAGAATGAGGAGAGATTGCAATCACTGATATGAAACACTGTGTATTTGTATATAAGGTCAACGATTTTGTCCATAAACCTTCACTCAGTATACAATAAAAAGTTAAAAAGAAAAGAAAAAAAAAAAGGAAAATACCAAAATGCATGTCAGGAAAGACTTTGAAACTTTTTCTCCAGCATATAGATACTAAAGTAAATGGAAGAAATGAGGATGTAAAAGAGCTGAACAGAAAATTTCAAAGGGCAGTTAATGAAGACAAAGTTAAATACTATAATGAAATATACAAAGACTTGGAGTTAGAAAGTAAAACTCTGTATTTCTCAGACTGAGCTAACTGAAGAAAAAATTCAAGCCTCAATTAGCTATACTGAAACAATCTATGGGCAAAATATTGAATGATGCAGAAAGCATCAGAAGAAGATGGAAGATATAAAGAGAAGGGGGATGCAAAAGAACAACTGCACTTGCAGATAAGTACCTATTTGACCTGGCATCAACGGCTGGATGATCAGAACATGACTAGAGGAAAAAAGAAGAGGGGAAAAAAAAAAAAAAAGAAGAAGAACCCAGTATAAGTGGATTAAGTTGACCTATGCTTGTGAATGCAGCATGACATAGGAGCAGACAAATCTCTACAGTGAGGATCTTTCCCACCCCCTTGATACACAGGATCAACAGGGAGGGGGAACTTACATATTGGCTACCCAAAATGGGGGGACTACAAAGGCAAGAAGTGACTGGCTTATAAGCTTTCAATAGGGAACCTAGCTCCA
>NW_006408629.1:1089664-1096837 GCF_000296735.1 Chrysochloris asiatica
TACTGTCTCTTCTTGGGAGAGAAAGAGCCTTCCCAAGGTAAAAGGAACCAAAAAAGAAAAGGAACCAAGAAAGAAAAACAGATTGGATACTACAGTCTATAATTAAAAAAAAAAAAAGTAGCAAAATATGAGTATGACTTTAATGCCCTTTCTCAACTGGCTGGATCCATTCTGGAAGACTGTTACACTTTAAGCAGTTCCTGTTGACCTCCCCTTTTTCTTAGCGTCTGTGCATTGTGGTCATTGTTGAACAAATCAGTATGTATTTGATTTTGGGGCTGGGTGGGAGGCGTCTACTCAGTCAGGCTCCCCCGCTAGTCACCAGAGTGTAGTTGTGCAGACAATAAGAGACCAATGAATAACAAAAATGTCCACACCATTTTCTCCAACCATAAATCAACATCTGTGGTGGGAGTACTCCCCTGTCCTCCTTCTGCTCCATCACGCCTAAGATGGCTGCTCTGGCACCCACTGGCAGCCACAGATCAGAAAAAGCCAATTTTATTGCTTCTCTATAAATTTCACTAGCAGTAAGCCTTCAAGCCTTTTAAATATTCCTTTATATGTAGTTCAGGATTCTTGGACTTTCCCCTGAGCCTAGTTCATCCAGTATTTTGTGTTATTATTGTCAGAGATCTGCACCACACTTCTCCTTAATCTTCCATCAAGCCCCACCCACTAGCTATGGTAGTTTCAATAACCTCATATACATGTGAAAGTTGAGCAATGAATAAGCCAGACCATAGAATAATTGATTATTTGAAGTATGGTGCTGGATAAGAATATTAAAAGTACCAAGGAATTCTGGAAAAACACACATTTGTGTTGGAAAAAGTATGGCTAGAATACTCCTTAGAAGTCAGGAAGACAAGATTTAATATCTCATATTTCAGATACATTATAAGTAGAGTCCAATCGCCGAAGAAGAACATAATGCTTGGTAAAGTGGATGGTGGGAAAAAAGAGGAAGATCTCCAAAAGATGGGTTAGCACAGTAGCAGCAGCATGGGCTGAAGCATAACAATGATTGTGAGGAGGATACAGGACTAGACAGTGTTTCATTCTGCTGAGCATTGGATACCTATGAGTTGAAACCAACTAGAAAGAGCTTAACCACAACAGCAAGAAGGAACTTTCTGGCTGTGCTTCTTCTAAAACATATCTGTTTGCTCTTCCAAAAGACAATGTTATATTTTATATTCTTTGCCATAGCACAATTAAAATGTGCATACTTTATTGACTATGTGAAAACATTTGACTGTGTGAATAATAAAAAAAATATGTACAGTATTTCAAAGAATGGTAATTCAAGAATGTCTCACTGTTCTTGTGCGGAACACATATATAGATATAGATGCAGTTGCTTGAACACCATAAAATAATTCTGCATGGTTTAACATCAGGAAAGCCATATGTCAGGGACGTATCAATTAACTGAGGTTATTCAATCCACATGCTAAGGAAATAATCCAAGAAGGTGGACAATAAGAAGAACATGGCATCATGTTTTGAGGTAGTCTCATTAACACCCTGTTATATGCATGCAAGTAGCAATAAATCAAATAATGAATTGTATTTGGCAAATACGATTCAAAAAACCTCTGCAAACTATTAAAAAGATAAAGATATCACCTTTAGGACTAAGTTACACCTGACTGAATCCATAGTATTATCAATTAACTTATATGCATGTTTAAATGTAGGAATGAATAAGGAAGGCTGAAACAGTATTAATGCATTTGAAGTATGTTGTTGGTGTCGAATACTGAATAAATCAAGCTCTTCCAGAAGAAGGAACAAATCTGTGTTGGAAGAAGTACAAACAGCATCTTCCTTGAAACCAAGGATGATGAGACTTTGTCACACGTCCGTTGGAATTGTTACCATAAAGGATGAGTCCCTAGGGAAGGATATAATATTTGATAAAGTAGCAGATCAGAGAAAAGAGGAAGGCCTTAAATGTTATGAATACACATATTGGCTGCAACATATGAGATCAAACATAGCAATGAGGGTGATACAGAACCAGTCAGCGAAGCAACTGTACAATACCATCATCAATATTATCAGGAGAATTTAATAAACAACCACTTACAGAGTAGCTTCAGTTATTGTATAAAGCCCTTAGAATACTGTGATGAGCAGAACCAAGTTACTGCCTTTCAGAATTTGCTTTAGTTTATAGAAGCAATCTGTTTTTGCTTAACTCATTATACCACAGGGACTGACATGCAGAAGATTCTACAGGAGTACAGAGAGGAGGCTATTTTTCCAGTTGGTATGTTTGTGGTTGTTTGAAAGGAAACACAGAAGAACTGAGTCTGTAGTCATAGGCAGTATCTTCAAGAGAGTAGCAGAGGCATTGTAGGTAGAAGGAATCACATGTGCAAATGGTTGAAACAGAATAATGTTTGAAGGAAACTATTGGTGTTTTATGCAATGAATGGGGAAAGATGAAGGCCAGGTCTAAAAAATGTTTGAAATCCTCATATACTTTGCTCAGCAAATTACTAGTAACTGTGATAGCTTCAGGGATCATAATTAGTGGATGCTCAACCATTTCTAGAAGTAGCATATTATCAAGAACCAATAGTATTGAATGTTTTAAAATTTAAAAAGGTGTGCAACAAGGTTGTATTCTTTCACCATACTTATTCAGCCTGTATGCTAAATAAATAATCCAAGAAGCTGGGTTATATGAAGAAAAACATGGCATCAGGATTGGAGAAAGACTCAATAACAACCTGCAATATGCGTATGATACAACCTTGCTTGCTGAAAGTGAAGAGAACTTAAAACATTTACTGATGAAGATCAAAGAGCACAGTATGGATTACATCTCAATGTAAAGAACAAAAATCTGGACCAATAAACATTCTTATCAATGGAGAAAAGATTGAAGTTGACAAGGACTTCATTCTTCTTGGATCAACCATCAACAGTCATGGAAGCAGCAATCAAGAAATCAAAAGATGTATTGCATTAGGCAAATCTGCTGTGCAAGAACTTTTTAAAGTTTTGAAAAGCAAAGATGTCAGCTTGAGGACTAAGGTGCGCCTGACCCAAGACATGGTATTTTCAATCACCTCATCTGCATGCAAAAGCTTGAGAGTGAATAAGGAATACCGTAGAAGAATTGATGCTTTTGAGTTATGGTGTTGGAGGAGAACATTGAAAGTGCCATGGATTGCCAAAAGAACCAATAAATCTGTTTTTGAAGAAGTGCAGCCAGAGTGCTCCTTAGAGGCTAAGATGGCCAAAATTCACCTCTCATCCTTTGGACAAATTTTCAGGAGGGACCAGTCACTGGAGAGGGATATCATGTTTGGTAAGGTGGAGGGTCAGAGAAAAAGAGGAATACCCCTAAGGAAATGGCTTGGCCAAGTGGCAGCATCAATGGACTCGAGTGTGGCAACAGTAGTGAGGTTGGCCCAAGATCAGGCAGTGTTTTGTTCTGCAGTGCACAAGTCACTATGGGTTGGTGCCGACTCGATGGCACCTAATAACAACAACAATGGTATTGAAGGAAGAAGTCCAAGCTGCACTGAACTCAGTAACAATGAACAAGCCTCTAGGAAATGATGGGATATCAACTAAAATATTTCAACAAATTGAATCAGCACTAAAAGCACTCACTAGTATTTCCAAAAAAAAATTGGAAGACAGTTATTTGGCCAATCAATTGGAAGAGATCTATATTTGTGCCCATTCTAAGAAAGGCAACTTAAAAGAAAGCAGAAATTATTAAATGGCATCATTAATATAACACAGAAGTAAAATTTTACTGAAGATAATTTAAAAAAATTGTAGCAGCATTATTTCAAAAAGAAGCTACCATAAAGTCAAGCCAGATTCAGAAGAGGACTTAGAAGGACTGTTATCATTGCTGATGTCAAATGGCTGAAAGCAGAGTATACCAGAAAGATGTTTACTTGTGTTTTATTGACTGTGCAAAGCATTCAACCTGCAAATCATAACAAAATATGGATAATATTACAAAGTATGGGTCTTCCAGAACACTTCATTATCCTCATGCTGAACCTGTACATAGATCATGAGTCAGTCATTGAAACAGAATAAGGGAATAATGAGTGGACCGAAATCAAGGAAATTGTGTGTCAAGGTTGTATCTTTCCATCATATTTATTCAATCTGTATGCTGAGCAAATAATCTGAGAAGGGCACATCAGTATTGGAGGAAGACTCATTAACAATCTGTGATATGCAGATGACAGTGAAATGCAGATTTGCAGTGCTTCCTGAAAGTGAAGAGGACTTGAATAACTTACTGATAATGACCAAAGAATAAGATTCCATTATGGATAGCAACCCAATGTAAATAAAACAAATATCCTCACAACTGAGCCAGTAAACAATATCAAGATAAACAGAAAACATCTAACTTGTTAAGGATTTAATTTTACTTGGATCTGTGATCAATGCCCATGGAAATAGCACTCAGGAAATTAAATGACGTATTATATTATGCAATTCTTCTGCAAAAGACCTCTTTAAAGTTTTAAAGATCAAAGATTTCACTTAGAGGACCAAGGCGTACCTGACACAAACAATGGTATTTTTAATCACCTCATATGCATGCAAAAGCCAGAGAATGAATAAGGAAGACCAGAGACAATTGATGCATTTTAATTATTGTGTTGCCAAATAATACTGAAAATTTCATAGACTTTCAGAAAAATGCACAAATCTGTCTTGAAAGAAGTACAGCCCGAATGTTCCTTAGAAGCAAGAATGATAAGACTTCATTTTATGTACTTTGGGCACATTATTAGGAAAGACCAGCTCCCAGAAAAGGACATTATGCTTGGTCAATTCGAGGTTTGGAGAAAAAGAGGAAAATTCCCCAAGTGATGGAACAAACACATTAGTTGCAACGATGGATTTAAACATAATAGTTGTCAGGATGGCACAGGACTAGGTAGTGTTTCATACTGTTGTGGTATGGTTGTTACGAGTTGTAGCAACTTGGTGGCATATAATAACAGGGATCAGATGTCCCATCTGCAAAGGCAAAGCATAAATACTTGGAAAGTTGAATGTCAGTTTTAGGCAGCAACAAATGGGGAATTAAGCTAGGGAAAGTCAAATAGAATTTATTAAATACCTATTATGTGCCAAGTACTTTATATGTGTTATTTACTTCCATACACTTAACAGATCTATGAATTTAATAACCATGATGAGCTGCTGCCACAAAAGTTGAGAAGCAATATTATATACTGCATAACTGAAACCAGAATGTTGGAGGTTGAATCTTGACTATACAATTTCCAAAGAAGGTGGCCTTGTATGGATAGATACAGATACAAACATATAGATAAACACATTGTGTATTATCCTTGCCAATATAAAAGCAAACCTTACAATACCTATTTAATGAATTAGAACAGAAGAATTGATGCATTTGAAGTCTGGTGTTAGAAAAGACTATCAAAAGTACTATGGACTGCCAAAAGAAGAACATTTTGGAAGAAGTATAGCCATAATGCTCCTTGGAAGCCAGTTTGGCTAGACTTCATATTTCATACTTCAGACATATCATCAGAAGAGACCAGTCTCTGGAGAAGGACATCATGCTTGGTAAAGTGAAGGGTCATCAAAAAAAAGATTAAGACTACCCAATGAGGTGTTTTGGAACTGTGGCAGCAGCAATTAACTTAAGCTTAACAACAATTGTGAGGATGGCGCAGGACTGGGCAGTGTTTTAGTCTCTTGTTCATAAGGTCACTATGAGTCAGAAAAGATTTGAAGGTACCTAACAACAACAATGATGTAATTGTGTTCATTAAAAGGGATAATATAGACTTCTGGTTTGGGGGCAGGGAAAGCAGACAGAATGAAAACTCCTGTACCAAAACCCCCAAAAAGCAGAGTAAGAATGGTCCACAGAAAAACTGTGGAGTTTTGGATCTTGTTTAACGTCCCAGGCACCAGTTTCCTGTGTCCACTGAGAAGAAATCTGCCTGTGGAAGCAAAATATGATGACTTCTGAATTAATCCAGCCATGGCAGATGGCAGCCAAAAGTCCTCAAGATGCAGGGCAGGGCCACAGCCAAGCAGATGCAGTGACCCAAAGATAGAAGTCAAGGAGCTGCACATCTGGAGGGATAGGTGTGACCTATTTTTCATCTTTTACCTTTCATTTTTCACATATCTCTCCTCTTCACCCTGATCACACCCTCACTACACAGCCCAGACACCTTCAGGCAGGTGGAAACACATCCCAAAAAGGGTCTGGTATTGCACCCACAGTTTTCCAATGGCACAGAGAGGAAACCCACAGACTGCTTTTTATGACATTTTGACCCTAGGAACCAGCCCCAAAATTGACCTAGATGGGACCCTTTATCCCTGCCTGCACAGCAAAGGCCAGTGGACAGTGTCAATCACAATTTTATTTTTGTTTTTGATTGGTGGCTTCTGTCTCTGCTATTATATTGTTTCTGTCTTTGGTCCTTGTGGCCTCACTCTTCTCCCAGGGGTTGGAGCTTTCTCCCCCTACCTTACCCAAGAGGAGAGAGAAACTGTACCCATATAGCCAAGCTACAAGCATACCCTGTAATACCCTAACATCTGGACAAGATCCAAAAGCAGCTGCTAGTCATTACACATGAAAAGGGAAGCCTATATCCAGATCATATCTACCAGGAGACACTCAGCAAGCTTCCCAACAAAGCAATATACATCTATTTAAGCAATAAAAACTCCCATAACTGCTGAACATGTCCAAAAACACACAATTAAAGAGCCCAACACATGTCCAAAAACAGAAAAGACACCGAAACAAGCTAGAATCAGACACAGATTTTCCAGTAGAAGGGCAGGCTCTGGATCTCGCTGAAAAGAAATTCAGGAGAATGATATGGAAACAAATTCAAATACTCCAAAAAGGGGTGGAGGAAAATAAGAAAGAATTCAGGAAAGTGCTACAGGAGCAATCAAACAGATAAATACAGCATAGGAAACAATCCAAAACCTGCAAAAAGAAGTCAGGATGATTAATAATAAAATATCAGAAGTGGCAATACACTGAAAGGGCAAAGGACCAGAATGGAAGAGATAGAAACCAGAACCAGAGAGCTGGAAGGCAAATCTCTTAATACTGCTAAGATAGAAGAGCAAGCAGAAAAAAATGATTAAAATATCTGAAGA
>NW_006408629.1:1097789-1098372 GCF_000296735.1 Chrysochloris asiatica
AAAAAAAAAATTAACATTATGACAGCAGTTAATCCATGTTGTTGTTGTTGTTAGGTGCCATTGAGTCAGAACGGACTCATAGTAACTCTATGCACAGCAGAACAAAACAATGTCGGATTCTGGGCCAACCTCACTACTGTTGCCACACTTGGGTTCATCAATGTTGCCACCTGGCCAATGCATCTCGTTGGGGGTCTTCCTCTTTTTTTCTGACCTTCCATCTTACCAAGCATGATATCCTTCTCTAGCGACTGTTCCCTCATGACAATATGTCCAAAGTATGAGAGAGGAAGTTTGGCCATGTTGGCCTCTAAGGAGCACTCTGGCTGCACTTCTTCCAAAACAGATCTATTAGTTCTTTTGGCAGCCCATGGCACATTTAGTATTTTCCTCCAAGACCATAATTCAATTCTTCTATGATCTTCCTTAGTCACTGCCCAGCTTTCTCATCCATATGAGGTTATTGAAAATACCATGGCTTGGGTCAGGCGCACCTTAGTACTCAAAATGACATCTTTGATCTTCAACACTTTAAAAAGTTCCTGTGCAGCAGATTTGCCTAACACAATATGTCATCTGATCT
>NW_006408629.1:1125204-1126275 GCF_000296735.1 Chrysochloris asiatica
TTATTGATTAAAATACCTAAAAACTATGCTTGTAGACATATAAAGATATAATTTTGAGCATATTTTAAAAATAACCACATAAAGTTGACAATTTATAAATGATGAATTAAAATTCAAACTATCCATAAACTACCAGTGGCTCCCCGAGAGAAAGATGAGGCGTACTGCTCCCGTAAAAGTTTACAGCCTCGGAAACCCTGTACAGGGTCGCTATGGGTCGGAACCGACTCGACGGCACTTAACAACAACAACAACAACATAACAAAATCATATGCCTCTTCTCTAACACTAGAGTCTGAAACTAACTGATGATGTAGGCTGTCTGTTTGCATGCTGAGAGCAAGTAGTTCCTCATCATGGAATCTAGATCCTTTAGTTTTGGATAGGGAGCTTGTTTTTCCCATCACTTCACAAATATCCCTTATCTACATGCTCGACTTATGACATTTTACCTTAATATAAGATTATCTTTATTTCTACTATGAATTGAATTATTTCTTCTGAAAATATGTGTCAGTTCATCTTGGTCAGGATACCTAATGTTTTGTCCTCCATTTCATGTTCTGCCTCGATTTAATGATCAGCGTAGTGTGTGTGAGTCAAATCACACCCTTACTCAAGTGATATCTTTATTTAAGTTGTAATATTATTTAAATCACACCCATGGTAGAGTCACATTTTTATCTTTACAGGAGATTAAAGGAGACACAGAAAGTGGGGCTTGATGGCAGATTAGGGAGAAGCAACATGCAAACCTCCGCCAGCAATAACACAGAATACCTGAAGACACAGGTTAAAGGGATGGTCCAGGAATGCTGAACTATGTATAAAAGAATGTAAATATCAAAGACTTATTACTAGTGGTATTTGTAGCAGAAACAAGAAAGGTGGTGCTTTCTGGTGATGGCTGCACGCAGATGCCCAGCGCAGCCATCTTAAACTGGACAGGGCAGAAGAGAATGCCCAATCCAGAGACTGGATAGATTTTAAAGATAAAGATGTGAACAAATTTTCTTCTGCTAATTTCTTTTTCTTTGTCTGTGCAACCCCGACTCTGGTGACTAAATGTGA
>NW_006408629.1:1128111-1129206 GCF_000296735.1 Chrysochloris asiatica
TAATGAGAGTGCTGTAAAGGAAATTAGGAAAGCAATGCTATTTACAATAGCCGCCCAAAGAATGAAATAATTAGGAATAAATATAAGAGAAACAAAGGACCTATACAAAGAAAACTACAAAACATTACTACAAGAAACCAAAATAGACTTACAAAAATGGAAGTATATACCATGCTCCTGCGTAGGAGGACTTAACATTGTGAAAATGTCAATACTACCCAAAGCAATCTACACATATAACACAATACCAATCCAGATTCCAACGACATTCTTTAAAAAGATGGAAAAAATGATTACAAACAATATGGAAAGGAAAGAGTCCCTGGATAAGCAAAGCACTGCCTAAGAAGAAGAACAAAGTTGGAGTGTTCTCACTCTCTGGTTTCAAAATGTACTAAATGTTTACAGTGGTCAAAACAATCTGGTACTAGTACAATGAAAGATACATAGATCAATGGAACAGAATTGAGAATCCACAAATTAACGCATCCACATACAACCAACTGATCTTTGAAAAAGGTTCAAAGTACACTGAACGGGGAAGAGAGAGTTTTTTCAAGATTAGTGCTAACAAAATGGAAATCTGTATACAAATGATTGAAACAAGACCTTTATCTCACACCACGAACAAAAGCTAACTCAATATGGGTTAAACGTTAATTTGAATCCCAGAATTATAGAGGTCATGAATGAAAAATATGGACAGACTTACAAGCTCTCATACAGGGCACACAAAATTGTGAAAATTGCACAAGCAAAAGAAGACAAATTAGATGATTGGGACATACTGAAAATTAGCAACCTATATGCATCAAAGTATTTCACCAAAAGAGTAAAAAGGGACCCCACAGAATGAGAAATAATCTTCTGCAATGACATAACAGACAATGGACTAATCTCAAAATCTATAGGACACTACAACACCTCTACAAGAAAAAGACAAATAACCAAATTAAACAATTGGCATAGGACATGAACAGACACTTCACCAAGGAAGAGATTCAGACAGCCAACAAACATATGAAGAAATATTCACAATCACTAGCCATTGTTGTTGTTGTTGTCAGGTGCCATCGAGTCGGAACCGACTCATAG
>NW_006408629.1:1132666-1135801 GCF_000296735.1 Chrysochloris asiatica
TGTTCTGGAATACTCATACTTCTCAATGTTGTCCATAGCTTGTCATGATCCACACAATCGAAAGCCTTTGCGTAGTCAATAAAGCACAGGTAAAGAACTTTCAGGTATTCTCTGCTTTCTCCTAATATCCATCAGACATCTCTACTTTCACATCCTCTTCTGAATCGATCTTGAACCTCTTGAAGATCTATCTATTACTTACAGTAAAACTTTACTTGCATGGAATATCAAAAATATTGTTTGATGATTTCTGTATTCTGTTAGGTCTCATCTCTTTGGAATTTGCACAAATATGGATCCCTTCCAATCAGTTTACCAGATAATTGTCTTCCAAATTTCTTGGCATAAATGAGTGACTGCCTTCTCTGTCGCCTCACTTTCTTAAAATATTTCAATTTACAGACCATCAATTCCTGGTGGCTTGTTCTTTGCCAATTCAATTCCTTCAATGCACCTTGGATTTCTTCCTTCAGTATAATTGGCTCTTGATCATATGCTACCTCTTGAAATGGTTAAACATCAAACAATTTCTTTTGGTACAGTGACACTGTGTATTTCCTTCCATCTTTTTTGATGCTTTCTGCATCATTCAATAATTTGCCCAGAGAATCATTTCACAATGAAAGTCGAGGCTTGAATTTTTTCTTCAAATCACCAGCTTGAGAAATGCTGACTGTGTTCTTCCTTTTTGGTTCTGACTCCAGATCTTTGCACATTTTGTTGTAATATTTGACTTTTTTTTCTCGAGCTGACCTTTGAAATTTCCTGTTCAGCTCTTGAACCTCCTCATTTCTTCCATTTGCTTTAGTATCTCTACGCTGGAGAAAGTTTCAGTGTCTCGTCTGACATCCATTTTGACCTTGTCCTTCTTTCTTGTCTTCTTAATGACTCTTTGCTTTCTTCATGTATGATGTTCTTGATGTCATCCCTCAACTCTTCTGGTCTTTGGTCTTTAGTGTTTAATGTATCAAATCTGTTCTTCAGATGATCTCTAAATTCATGTGGAATATATTCATGGTTATATTTGGGGTCTCGTGGACTTGTTTTCATTTTCTACAACTTCAGTCTGAATTTGTATATGAGCAATTGATGATCTGTTCCACAATCTGCCTCTGGCCTTGTTTTGACCAGATATGGAGCATTTCCACTTTCTTTTTCCACAGATGTAGTCAATTTGACTTCTGCGTATACCATGTGGTGAGGTCCATGTGTATAGTTGCCTCTTATGCTGTTTAAAAAAGGTATTTGAAATGAACAAATCATTACTTTTGAATAATTATGTCATATGATCTCCAACATGACTTCTATCACCAGGGTCATATTTCCAAGTACTAATCCTTTCTCTTTGTTTCCAAACTTTGCATTCCAATAACCAGTGATTGTCAATATATCTAATATATCTTGATTTCATGTGGGATCATTTTCAGATAAATTAAATTTCATAGTCATGAATATTTTTTATGAGTTCTGTGTGATCATTGCAATGGATTATCAAACCCAGATTTGAAACAGATGGAGATAAGGATAGGATGGTTGGTGTCTGAATGAGGTAAAGAAGGTTGTAGGGTTAGACATGTCTGGGCTTCACATGATAGCATTCTGCCTTATGTTGGTTTTGAGTTTGAGTTTCTTTCCCCCTAGTGAAGCTAGAGAAAGTCAGATAGGGGCCCCACATGTTTTTTGAACAAGTGCAATGCTGAAGATAACTGAAAAAAAAATGACTGCAACAATATATTGACACAGAACTGACAGAAATTGAAGCCACATTCAGAAGAGGATGAGGCATAATACAATGAGGCATAGTGTTACTGAAGTCTGAAGGATCTGGACTGAAAGTAGAAAATACCAGAAAGATGTTTCTTGTGCTTTATTGACTATGTAAAGGCTTATGACTATGTGGGAGTACTCGTGTGGAGCTGTGGGTTAATGCATCAGACTGCAAAGTCGTTTGAACTGCAAGGTCGGTGGTTCAAGCTCACCAGCTGCTCCTTGGAAACCCTATACAGGGTCACTATAGGTTGGAATCGACTCAATGGCACTTAACAGTAACAACAACATGACAATGTGGATCATGACAAACTATGGTGAGTAAATAATATGAGAAGATGGTTTATATGAAGAAGAATGTGATATCAGGATTGGAAGAAAACTCCTTAATGACCTGTGATAAGCAGATAATACAGCCTTGCTTTCTGGAAGTTAACAGGACTTAAAATACTTACTGGTGAAGATCAAAGACCACAGCCATTCATATGAGTTGCCCCTCATTATAAAGTATACAAAAATCTTCACCACTGGCCTAACAAATAACATCATGTTAAGATTGAAGTTGTCAAAGATTTCATTTAGTTTGGATCCACAATCAAGAATTAATAAATCTAAATAAGTCAATAAAACAAACGACTTATTGCATCAGGCAAATCTGCTGCAGATGACATCTTTTTAAAGTGTTTAAGAGTAAAGATGGCTTTTGAGGACTAAGGTGAGCCTGTCTTATGCCATGGTATTTTCAACTGCCTCATATGCATATTAAAGTTGGACAATAGATAAAGAACACCACAGAAGAACTGATGCATTTGTGTTATGGTGTTGGAGAAGAATATTGAAAGTACCACGGATTGCCAAAGGAGCAAACGATTCTGTGTTGGACGAAGTATAACTAGAACATTCCTTAGGAACAAGGATGGCAAAAGTTCATCTCTCATACTTCAGATATGTTATCTGTATGGGCCAGTTTCTATAGAATGACTTCATGCTTGGTAAAATGTGTTGTTATTTTTAAGTGCCGTCAAATTAGTTCTGACTCACAGCGATCCTTTATAGGGTTTCCAAGAAGCTGCTTGTAAGTATGAACTGCGACCGTGTAGTTCAAACCAACTTTGTGGTCTAGTGCTTATCCTTCAGTGCCACAGCAGGAGTCCTGATTACGTTTAGGCTTAGTGAAAAAGAGGACTGGCAAAGTAGCAGCAGCAATGGACTCAATGACCTCAAGTGTGAGAACAATTGTGAGGGTGGCACAGGACAGGGCAATGTTTCATTCTGTTGTGCATTGGGCTGCTGAGTTAGAACTGACTTGACAACACCTAATAACAACAGCAGAGGAGCTCTGGTAGCGTAGTGGTTACGAATCGGGCT
>NW_006408629.1:1137131-1142567 GCF_000296735.1 Chrysochloris asiatica
CAAAAGCCTTCACATAGTCAATAAAGCATAGGTAAACATCCTTCTGGTATTCTCTGCTTTCAGCAAAGATCCATCGGACATCAGCAATGATATCTCTCATTCCACGGTCTCTTCTGAATCCAGCCTGAACCTCTGGAAGTTCTTTGTCAATGTATGATTGTAGCTGTTTCTGTATTACGTTTAGCAAAACTTTACTCACTTGAGATATCAAAGAAATTGTCCGATGATTTTTGCATTCTGTTGGGTCACCTCTCTTTGGAATGGGCACAGATATTGATCTCTTCCAAGTTATTAAATGATTTCTTATAAGTTATTAAATGTTCATGTGATCTATGGAAATACACCCTTTTTATTCTTGATATTGCAAATTTCCCCCTTTGCACCACATAATACATCTTCCATGTGGTTTATTGTTTTTATTAATATTTTCAAGGAATCAACTTCTGGTTTTGTTGATTTCCATGTTGTCTGTTTGTTTTCTACCCCGATAATTACTGCTCTTGATTTATATATTATGTATTTACATACTTACTTGCGATGTTTTATTATAACTTTTAAAGAAGGATGATGATATGCATTTTAAATAAAATTTTTGCAACATTCAACACATCTATATATACATCTTTATACATTTTCTTTTGAGCATCATTTATTTCAAAATATTCCTGAATCGTCCTTGTGAATGCTACTGTGACTGATGAGTTATTGATATTGCATTGCTTAATTTTTATATACTTAAGAATTTTAAAAATATTTTAGGTAATATCTCCTAGAATTCTAATAATTTACTCTTTATTATTTTAATTATATGAATTTTTTGAGATTTCTTTTATGGTTCATCATATGGTCTATCTTAGTTTCATGTATACTTGAACAGAATGTGTTTTCTTCCACAGATGAATATGTTGTTGTTGTTAGATGCCATTGAGTCAGTACCGACTCATAGTGACCCTATGTACAACAGAATGAAACACTGCCCTGTCCTGGGCCAACCTCACAATTGTTGCCACTCTTGAGCTCATTGATGCTGCCACTTGGCCAATCCATCTTCCTGGGAGTCTTCCTCTTTTTCTCTGACCCCCCACCTTACTAAACATGATAAGCTTCTCTGGTGACTGATCCCTTCTGACAATATGTGCAAAGTATGAGAGATGAAGTTTGGCCATACTGGCCTCCAAGGAGCACTCTGGCTGCATTTCTTCCAACACAGGTCTGTTGGCCTGGCAGCACAGGCATCAATTCTTTGGTGGCCTTCCTTATTCACTGCCCAGCTTTTGCATGCATAAGAGGTTATTGAAAATACCATGGCTTGGGTCAGGTGCACCTTAGTCTTCAAGCTGACAGATGAATATAATCCTCACTAAATTGGATCATAAGGAACTCTGGTAGTGTAATGGTTACGAGTTGGGCTGCTAACCTCAAGTTCAGTAGTTCAATACCACCAGCAGTTCCATAGGATAAAGATGAGGCTTTCTGCTGCCGTAAAGATTTACAGCCTTGGAAACCCTATACAGGTTCACTATGGGTCAGAACAGACTTGACGACACTTAACAACAACAACACAATTGGATCATGATTGTTGGAAGTATTTTTCCTGAAATTTTCTATGTTCTAATAATTATTGAGAGAGGGGTGTTAATATCTTCAAATACAATAATCAATTTTTTCCTATTTTTTCCATTAGTCTATTAGTTTATGATTTTAGGTACATTTCAAATACTAGACTAATACAAATTAAATAATCATTTTTGACCTCAGTTCCTTCTTTTGGTCCTTAGAAACTGAATTAATAGAGTTGCTATTGGGATCATTAGTCTTAAAATATTTAATATACGATAAAGAGACTAAAAGTGTTTAAAGTATGCTCTTAAGTTACAGATGTGGAATATAGGAAAATCAATTGAAAATTTAAAAGTAACAGAGGCCAGAATACCTACACTTGCAGATAATATCCACTTGATTTTACTTCAATGACTGGATAATCAAAGCTCAACTAGAAGAAGAAAGAAGAGGGGAAACAAAGAGTAATCTAATGCAATTTGATGAACTTGACCTACACCTATGGATGCAGTAGCTCAAAAGAGGGAACAAATCTTTACAGCAAGAATCATTCCCACCCACTCCATACACAGAGTAGACAGGGATGGGCAACTTGGACATTGGCTACCCAAAATGGGGGAGGGGGAGAGGCGGCTTCAAAGGCAAGATGTGACTGGCTTACAAGCTTTCAAGAAGGAATCTAGATCCAGAGGGCATGGAGGAAGGCAGAATCTCCACTTAGTAGTATCCAATCTGTCTAGGTGGGGATGATGAAAGGAAATGCGGATAGGTCTCTTGTGATACAATAGTGAATAATTGTTATCAGGACTGCTTGTGAGGGTTGAAAATGTAAAGGTAGACGTTTTGTAGCAAGGAGGGGAGTGATTAACTTTTCTGTCTAGGAGCGGAGGTCCCTGGGACCATCAAGGGAGAATAGCGGAGAGTGGTACCCCACCCAGAGAAGCAATGACACCAGAGATGGAGGCAGAGACAATGATGTGGAGAGATGGAGCAGTTGGGGACTTTAGACCCAGAGAGGGAGAGGGGCTGTGTGCTGGCAACCGGGTGGGGGAAGGGGGCAGGCTTGCAGGGTATACCCTTGGTTCATGATGCATGGAGAGGATTGTAACCATGCCAATGAAATTATATATGATAGGATGAATGTAAAACTAATGTTCTCCCATGTAAACTATCACACAATTCACAAAAAACATTAAAAAAATAAAAAAAAAAAGTAACAGAGGCCAGAGATTTAGAAGAATTTTCAAAGTGATTTCACTATCTCTGATTAGATTCAAGATAATCTTATACTAGAAATATCTCCTCACTAATTTTTATTAAAATATCTGGCATTTATTTGTTCAACTCAAAATATATAATTTAATCAGGTGACATATTGCTTTTAAATTTCTGTTGTTGACTCCTATTTTACTTGACTTACATCTGTTTTATTAGGAGAAAAATGAGGTTTTTAACTCCCATTAAGATTTAGAGCCTTGGAAACTCTATTCAGGGTTGCTATGAGTCAGAACTGACTCAAAGGCACCTAACAACACCAACAAACTTTAATTTAAATACCTATCTTTTGCATTTCTACCTGTTGCCTAGAGTACTCTAATCTGTACAAACTATGAATTTATGAACTGTAAAATATCTTTGCTAAAAAGGGCATAAAGAATATCTAATTTAACAACCATCTGTAGTGCGAATATGCTCTAAAATTTCCCCACCTGGGGATGCCCAGCCTCTGCTCATTCAGCTCACTGATAAGGAATCCATTTAGCTTGAGGCAGCCAATTCCTTTATTGATTTACTAAAACTACTTAGCATTGAAATAAATCTGCCTTATTAATTACTTTCAGGTAATTTTTAAACTGAATCCAGATATTCACAATACTTAGAAAATACTATGTATACAATGAAATATTGATTCAGGAAGTAAACGTGGGAATGATCATTTACTCTGTTGTTGTTGTTAAGTGCCATAGAATTGGTTCCGACCCATAGCGACCCTGTGTAGGGTTTCTGAGGAGCAGCTGGTGACCTTGAACTGCCAACCTTGTGGTTCAAACGGCTTTGCAGTCTGGCGCATTAACCCACAGCACCACAAGCAGCAGTATAATATTCAGAGTGTCCATGCATGTGAATATACACACATATGCATAAACTAACAAATAATAACATAAGACTCTTGTTTCCAGTACTATTGACAAATGCAGTTTGACTAAAAACTGGCTTAAGGAAAATAAAATTAGTGATTTAATTTTTATTCATTCAGCTGAAAAATTTGTTGATAAATCCAATGTCTGTCCTTATTCACTATTCAAATTACAAGGATTGAAAATAAGAAGAGATAGGGGTGGTTCCCTGAGAAACTTGCTTTCCTATTTGTAGTGTTGTCAGAAGAATAATAGCACAAGTAAGTAAGAATTGGAAGCAAGGAGCAGACAGAAAATTAATTGAAGTAACAAAGAACAGTGAGGTCAATTGTTGGTCCCTGCTGTAAGGATAAGTATTATCCTGGTTGAGTCCCAAGAGATAGCAATGACCATGGTTTTGCTCTCAAATTATTTTATTTAGATAACATCCAGATTTTTTGATGCAAATAAAGGAATACATTGAAGTGAAACAGTTCAGCTCATTTTTCCCAGAATATAGATAGTAACAATGTCATATACATTTTTCATCTGAAAGTACTATTTATTCTATATATTTTATTACATAATACATTATAATTTATAATGTAGTTTACTATTTATATGAAGCCAGATGCTCCTCGTATTATAGTTCTACTTGGCATGTTTAAAAGTCTCAATTGCCATTGATTATACAATGATGCTAAAATAATTTTAGTAGACGGCTCTAGTCTTTATATACATAAAAAAAATATTACTTTCTTTTTTCTTTTAAAATATACTGATCCCATTAAACTAGCACTATGATCTACCAGTTCAAGATTAAATATTTAGTATTAGTTTTTAGTATTTGTGAACATCTTCAGCCTGTCCCAGACTAGGTCAGCTTATTTCATAATAATCTTATTTAAATAAGCAGTCCTTCCTACACTTCTATGAAATGACATTCTCTAAGCATTTCTCATGGTTCCTTGGTGGGATGGTCACTTAATGATCAAATTAGAGCTTACTCAACCAGATCTGTGGTACAACAGTTACTAGGCTGCTGTTAGTTCTCATGCTCAGATTTACAGAACATGCAGGTGGAGTTCATTACTGTGAATCACCCAGCATGGTCCCCTGGCAGCAGATTAAGAAAACAGTCTAAATTAGAAATGGCTGTACTGAAAAACTTATTCCTCCTTCAAAATGTAAGGACCCCCTATGCTTAAGCCACATATATTTTATCTGTAGCAGCCTTCTATCCAGGGAGGTCTCTATGACTATTTGCTGTTGTATTTGTACAATACCTAAAATATTTATGAATCTGAAAGCTTAAACATTACAGATTTTCAGCTAATACATTCCACAGCTGCATGTCCTTGTTTTGCACATTTATAACTGAAAATTTACCACTAGCAAACCTCAGTTTTTGAACAATTCAATATATTTTCCCCAACTCTGAGTTGCCTAATCTTTGTTATTCTCCCTTCTCAGCCTGGGATGGCAAAGTGGTGGTACAGCCTCAGGGGAAGGAGGGGGAGGGACAGGATGGAACTATATGCCATCAGTCACCAACAACCCCTCTGGCTGATTAAGTAGCAGGTGTTAATAAGAACCCAGGGGAGTGCTCTCCAGTTCCCTTTAGCAGGCATGATAGTGACATGATTCAAGGCCTGAAGGGTTTGGGGCTCTTTTAGGGAGGGGGAAGGGATGTGGACATAAAAGTGGAAAATACGAGAAAAATATGTTGGTTTGAAAGTTCTCCCCTAAAGCAGAAAAA
>NW_006408629.1:1143012-1144314 GCF_000296735.1 Chrysochloris asiatica
GATGTTCAAAAAAATTGCCATAACATTTAAAAAATGGTAAAGTATGTATGATAGTTCTTATCCTGGTTGAATCCTTTCATAAACCAGAAGAAGCAGTAACTGCAAGGTGGTGGTTCAAACCCAGCAGCCACTCCTTTATTGTGATGACTTGCATGTTGCTGTGATACTGTGATACACCACCGCTATTTTAAATACCAGCAGGTTAAACCCATGGTGGCTCTGGTAGCATAGTGGTTACGAATTGGGCTGCGAACCTTAGGGGCAACAGTTGGAAACTACCAGCTGTTCCGTGGGAGAAAGATGAGGCTTTCTGCTCCCGTAAAAGTTTACAACCTCGGAAACCCTGTACAGGGTCGCTATGAGTCGGAAACGACTCCACCGCACATAACAACAAAGACCAGTTTCAGCTAAGCTTCCAGACGAAGACTAGGAAGAAGGAGAAGTAGACTTCCTCAGAATATTTAGCCTCTGAAAATCTTTTGAATATCAGTGGAACTCTATCAGATATATTGCTAGAAGATGAAAATATTATGATATACACCAGGATATTGTTAGGTATAATACCTGAAGATGAGTTCATCAGGTTAGAAGGCACTCAAAATATGACTGGGGAAGAACTACCTCCTCAAAGTAGAAGTCAAATATTGTAATGAAATGTGTAAAGACTTGGAGTTACAAAACCAAAAACATTCAGCATTTTTCAAACTGAAAGAACTGCAGAAAAAGTCAAGCCTTGAGTGCAATATTGAATGATTCTATGCTTACCAGCTGCTCCTCGGAAACTATATATGGAACTGACTTAACGACACTTAACAACAATAACAACGAAAGGACAAAATATTGAAAGACATAGAAAGAAGATAAAAGGGAAGTGGGGCTTGATGGTGGATAGGGTAGAGGAGCAGTGAAATTTTCTATCAGCAATACCACAGAATACCAGGTGAGGCAGGTTCAGGGCAGAGCTCCAAAACTCTGAACCACAAAGCTAGGAATATTTAAAAAGTTTGACATTTTATAGCTAGTGGAACTTGTAGCAGAAGTAAGACAAGGATGCCCTTTGTCACCGCTCTTATTCAATATTGTTTTGTAACTCTTAGCCAGTGCTATAAAGCATGATAGAGAAATTAAAGGCATCAAAATTGACAGAGTAAATAAAACTCTCTGTATTTGCAGATGATATACATAGAAACCTATATGTAGAAAATCCCAAAGACTCAGTTAAAAAACTACTAGACCCCATCAGAAGATTCAGAAAAGTGGCAGGGTATAAGATCAACACACAAAATCAGTTGGATTTCTCTA
>NW_006408629.1:1147723-1148844 GCF_000296735.1 Chrysochloris asiatica
GCTACAAAACATCCTAAATGGAGTTCTGTAGACTGAGAACCAACAAGAACAGACAACAATTAGAGATTGGCATATGTGGCAGCACCTCCCAGAATTAAACCAACAGATAAGATAAATGCAAAGCTAATGTTCTTCCATATAAACTATCACATCATTCATAATAAAACAGTTTGAAACAATAAGAAGATAAAAGGAATACACAGAGTCACTGTTCCACAGTCAATCATGAAATGATTTAGCATATGATCAAGGGCCAATGGTACCAAATGACGAAGTCCAAGATGCACTGAAGGCATTGGAAAAGAACAAGAATTGGAAATTGCTGGAATACAAATCTGAATCTTTCAACAGACTTTAGCAGCATTGGAGACACTCATTTATCTATGCCAAGAAATTTGGAAGACAGTCACCAAGCTCACTTATTGAAGAAATCCATATTTGTACCCATTCCAAAAAATAATGACACAACAGAATTCAGAAATCATCAGACAATATCATTAATATCACTTGAAGTTAACTTTCTCCCAGGATTATTCAAATGCAGCTGCAACAGTACATCTACAGGGAACTGCAAGAAGTTCAAGGCAGATTCAGACAAGGACTTAAACAAGGGATATCACTGTTGATGTCAGATGGGTGTTGGATAAAAAATAGAGAATTCCAATAGGCTCTTTACCTGTGCTTTACTGACTATGTAGAAACTTTCGACTGTGTGGATCATGAAAGCTACGGATAACATTGCAAAGAATGGACATTTTAAAGCATTGAGCTGTGTTTATGAGGAACCTGTATGTGACACTGTGGGATAAACGCTGGGCTGCAAGGTGTATTCAAACTGCAAGGTGGCAGTTCAAACCCACCAGTGGCTCCTCAGAAAACATATACAGGGTCGTTATGAGTCAGAATCAATTTAACAATGCTTAACAACCGCAACCACAACCACAACATAAGGAACTTGTACATGTACCTAGAGTTCAGCTGTTCTAACTGAACAAGAGGAAAGACACTTGATCTAAAATCAAGAAAGTTGTGCACCAAGGTTGAAGGAGCTCTGGTAGCGTAGTGGTTACGAATCGGGCTGCGAACCTTAAGGTCAGCAGTTCGAAACTACCAGCCGCTCC